>NC_066245.1:14758137-15080237 GCF_024542735.1 Bombus huntii | reverse complement strand
TTCCCTTGCGGTGTTTTCCTCTGTGGCGCGTTCAAAGGTGTTGTTTGAGTGTCAAACTCGTTCTGTTGATTTGTTCTATGCTGGCAGTGGTCCCGTTGATTTGATCCACTGTGGTAAATTATTGGCAGCAGAGTTCATAACACAAGTGCTTCGAATCCTTCGATCTTCAATAATGTCCGTAGACCGAAATCGTAATTTCGCTTACACTGAAACGAATGGATCCTGGCAGGATCGCCAAAATGTCACGTAAAAATAATGGGAAAATAATAATAAAAAAATGTTGGGTTCTTGAACCAGAGTTCGAGGTTTTTTTTAATAGGATCTTTATTTTATAATAGGATTACAAGTGTGCGATTAGACCGTTACCGAAAGACTGAAGCCTCGATCAAGACTCAGCCCTTCTAGATGTTCGTTTATCTTATGCCTATGTGCCGAATTCATATTCCTTTGTTTTGGGAGTCGGTGTCGTGTGCAAGGCGGTTCAGATTTCCTGAGTCTGTTGGAGATATTTGTTGACGTTACATGTACGTCAAGATTGCGTCAGTGTCACGAGGCAAAACAATAATATGAGTCGCTCTCGATTTGCATCGTCCTCTAACTCATGTGCCGCTACATACGCATATAGCTATTATTTCTTACAACCTAGCGTATGCAGTTGTGTATGGGGCCTTAAGTTCACTGTTTATAGATACTGCTAGGAATTAATCGAACGAATTCAACGCAGTCGCGTTTACAGTGTTCCGTATTATCGGAAATGCCGAATTCGCGTGGTTTCGCTTTGACGTTCGTCCACGTTGACGATTGTTCAAAGAACAACCGAGTGGCCTCCGCGTCGCAGCTACGAAAGACATCGAAGCCGCGACATCCTTGAGTGACTTCCCTATCTTTTCCTAAAACCAAGGATGACGCAACTCAGGCAATCGTTACAAGCGTTCGAACTTGACATTTTCTTACCATACTATCAACAAAAAATGAAAGCTGGTTTTCAATGAGTCATTATATAATTATATGATATGTAATTTATAAACAGAATTCATTGTAATGATATAGATAGATTTCTTAGATAGTTAAAGAAGGAAGTTGTTCGCAATCATGCACTTGACAACATATTCAAAAGTCATTGAAGTCGGAAAAGACGTTACGGTTCTATAGTTTCACCCAATCAATATTTATTAATCATAAACGAAGTAGCTATAAATCTTGACAATTCCCAGTTAAACTTAAAATAATTATTGCATTTTTAAAAATAATGAAAATTTATTATTTGCATAAGCGATCTAATGATCATTCTTGCGTTCTTCATTGTAAATTAAAATAAATAAATTATACACTTTACTTTGTACCGCTTAGGACTGAATTATAACTTTACCGAAACAGTGCAAAGCATTCTTTAAAACTCTCTAAAATTCATTTGCATTCATTTCATTTATATACATATATTTATACATATGTTGAGTTGATAGTAAAAAGTACTTCAATGGAAATTATTTAATAATAATAATTATCTACTGTGCCCTGTTCTTTAAGGATTAAGTATGTAGTAGTTCCTGTGCTCACAGTTAGAAAATAAACTATCTATCTTGTCTTGTGCGTTCGGTTCCTCATTGTGTCTTTTGATGCCGTTGATGACACATATCACTTCATAGTGAAAAAAGCAACATTCAATCACGGACCAGCAACATACTCGAGATCTTATAAGGAAATTCAAGAAATTCAAAATAAAATAGAGTCGAACTCAATCCTAAAATCAAATGGAGTTATTATTACTCGACCGAACTATTTTCAATCAACTCTCATTGAGAATTATAAGTAAATTTTTTTGGCGTGGTACTGTAACAAGCAAAATTTAACATAATTTTGAGACGAAACGCGAAAGTAAATCGATAAAAAGGAGGGAGGGTTATATTTCCCCTTTCCTTCTTGAAAATAGGCCGAAATCACATTGAAGCGGATCAAATAGTACATATATACAATTACATAGTCAAATAAATACTAACAAAAGGGAAGCCAGCACCAATACCTTGGGCCTTGATATATGTTGACAAGGACACACTTCTGATTAACTTCCAGAAGATTTTAGCCATCACTCGTTAGTCCTTAAAAATTTATTAACAGAAGCATATTGCTACTACTATGTACAGCGTGTTAAAATATTTATTTGTCAAAAAAGTGGAACGCCAAATTTCCTGAATGTTGAAATGGTTACCACTTCTAAGAAAATTCTACACCTGGTCTTTTTAGTTTTCTCAAGCACTGAAGCCATTGACAGCGCGTAGACAAAAGACTGCGACGAAGTAAGGCCATAAACAATAGACAGGCGACGTTGGCTTCGGGGTTTTCAGTTATTGGGTAACACAGCTAGCGTGCGGATCTGGACCAGCTCAAATTGTATTTTTACTTATTCACTTCTATTTAAATATATTTTCTGCCTTACAATTTATCCACGTGTTTTCTCTGTTTACACATCGAATAACCTCAACACTGAACATGATTAACAAGGCCAAATTTTTTCCTGTTGCAAAAATCTGTTCTCTTAGAAACAGGTATTTAAAGTGTCCTGAATTTTTAAACTGATTTTGTTCATATTTTAAAGTCAGATATGTAGTATCGTGGATAGATTGCCTAAGAAATATCGGTTTTTTTTTCTATTTACCGTACCGTATAATCTACCGTACAAAGTTCTTACATTATATGAACCATATAAAAACATAGACCTTCTTTACGTATTATTCTTCTTACTGCTTCTTGTGAAATTCCTACTCGATAAGCTATTGTTCGCAAATACATCAATAGATTTATACGTACACTGCACAAACGACACTTGCTCTTTCTTACGTCAATGTACACAACGAGCGTCGAGTGGAAATCAACCTAACCCCAATCGACGATCTGAAACTTCTACTTCACGCTGTGATCTTCCATTAGGTCTAGAACAAAGAACAATTCCCAGCACGCTTTCTAAACTTTATTACTTATTATTATGTTCATAATATTATTAATTTTGTATTAATACAATAATAATATCGTATCATTATTATATTATTTCTTTATTTTTCTGCTTGTATTGTCTTTTATTCGTAATATATTATCGCAATATAATAACAAAATTAGTTTAAGGGATAATGGAACCTTAAAGATTTTTTTCAAATGAACGGGTCATTTGCAAACCATGATTCTTTTTAGACATTTGTTCTTCGTGATAAGTACTATATGACGAGGTAAAAAAATTTGATTTTGAATATCATGCTCAAAATCAGTTTTGCGAATCATTTTTTCTACAGATCTCCGCAGATTTAAAGATGTAGCATCACCCCCTCCCCAAAGCAATTACAAATAATTTTTTAATACCTTGTACATTATATTCTGCCTATATGTATGTCGGGTTTACATTAGAATTAGGGTTAGGGGCGTGAAGCGAATCTTCGTTTGGATTACACCTCGTCGTTATGCAGTAGAGAAGACATTGGCTAGTGCAAATACGATTACCATAGAACCGGACAAGTAACCGTGGTAATTAGATACTCGAGAAACTAATGACAATGATCCTAGGTTCAATAACGAATCCGCGGACAACGGGACGGTAGTCGTACGCACTCGCAAAAATCTAAGTCGGATTCTGTGTTAATATTCGCTGACCGTAAGGAGTTAATCCTTTTTGTCGATGAGACCGCAAGAGAGAATGACTTTCCGTCCCGGTGATACCCCAGAGGAAAACTATGACGGGGTGTGTCTAAGGACACGAGATCATCGGATTCGTCGGGGACATCCTACGTTCGGAAAGTAAGGGAAATTGACGTTGCTGCTAATTGGCCAATCTCCATATCGGTAGTTAGAAAAGGATGCTAGCCGCCCTTGAGGGAGGGTTGCTAGTGGGAGACGTCGTTCGTGGAAAAATAGGTCTCTCTTGTCTTCCCGTAACTGGGACAAAGACTGTGTATCTGTTGAAGGATTTTAGGTAACTAGATATTAGTGTTTATGACGGTCCTCGGGCTAGCCGATCACGTTCTGCGGAGACGCGTCGGCATCTGGTAAACATCCTGCCCGGAGAATAGGATCTGCGTGTGGCGAGCTACGGGACAGAAACCGTTGGAATGTTTACTGCCACGTGTTGCTACAAATCTTTCTTTTAAGGGGAGCTATATGATTACTCAATGCCTTTGTTAGATGGAGAGTTCGTCCCGTTGACCGCGGCTACGTTCGGCGACTAATTGTCGCCTTGAGCCCAAGCTCATTGTCACAAGTCTCAAACAAATACAATTGGGTAGAATGACGGCAAATCGTTTAGTTACAACTGTAGATTTTAATTACAATGTTTTTATGGATTTTCCCGAGGTTTCAGAGGGAAGGCACCGGTGTCCTCTTATCTCCGACATGTAAATATATGTGACTGTGAATTGCAAACACGGACGTACGTGTTTATTTCCTAGTTTTTATTTGAAAGGAACATCACATATGTTGGTCGTTCCACTCGGTCCGCGAACTCTGCGAGTTCATAAAAATCTATTCCAACCCAATGTTCCATATGCGAGCGAAGCGGCTTCTCTAACTTTCGGCCAAAAAAACATTTCTAAAAATTTCTTGTTCGCTCGCATATGAAACTGGTATTAGGTTGGACTACCTTTTTTACGAGCGAGTAGAGCGAGCAACGAGAACAGTGTTTCTCTACTATATGTAAATGAATACTATACATTGATTTTTATAAATATTTTTTATTGATAATTTCTTATGGAATAACAGGCGATCGCTAAAATCTTCTAGAAGTTGCTCAAGAAAATGTCCTTGACAACATATATCGAAGCGAACGTCATTAGCAAAAACTCTGACGGATCATATATTTTTTAACAAGAACTTTAAGATAAAATATGCAAGAGAGCATTATTTAAAGAATTGAAAGAAGGATAAGTATGAGAGAGAAAGCAGGTTGTGACTTTTATTGATATAACTGTTTTACTATACTAGCAATAAGAGGAAAATTGAACAAAACAAAAGCTAATTAATTACATATATATGTCGGGTTCACATTATGATTAGGGTTAGGGGCGTGAAACAAATCTTTATTTGGATTAGACATTATTGTTATGCAATAGAGGAGATATGTACTAGTGTAAATATGATTATTACAGAATATGGCAAGTAACTGTGGTAATCAGATACTCGAGAAGCTAATGACAATGATTCTAGGTTCAATAACGAATCCGCGATTAACGGGATAACAGAATGCGCCTTCTTCCAAGGTCCACGTTGTACCCAACTTCCTTGTTTACGGTTCAAGTATTACTGAACTAACTCTTTGTTAAAACATAGAATATCCACCGAGCGTAAGGACGCTATGTAACTAGCTAATGTGACCTCACGAGGGAATAAGTCTCCGTCGCGTTGGGGTGTGTCTAAGGACACGAGATCATCGGATTCGTGGAGAGATGCCTTCGTTCGGAAAGTGAGGGAAATTGACGTTGCTGTTAATTGGTCAATTTCCATGTTGGTGGTTAGAGGAGCTAGCCGCCCTTGAGGGAAAGTTGCTAGCGGGAAGCGTCGTTCGTGAGAAAAATAGATTTCCCCTATCCTCTTGTAGTTGGTACAATGACTGTTTGTTTGTTTGAAGGACTTTAGTTAATTAAATCTTAAGATTTATAACGGGTCCTCAGGCTAGCTGAGCATGTACTGTGGAGATGCGTCGACGTCTGTTAATCATCTTACCCGAAGAATAGGACTTGTGTGTGGCGAGCCATTTTAAGGAGAGCTATAGAATTACTCCATACCTCTGTTAGGTAAAAACATTCATCCCTTGACCGCGGCTACGTTCGGCGACTGGTTGTCGCCTCGAGCCCAAGCTTTTTTTTTTTTTTTTTTTTTATTTATTTGTTGAAATTACAATCAATTCTCGCGTTGAGAATTTTCAGTAATTTTTCTGGCGTGGCGCAGTGACATGGCTGTTTATTTACAATAAGTTAATACTTATTATAGATAGGTATAATTTATAAGTATTATAAGTAAGTGCATATGCTTAATTTGGATAATTAAATGAATCTAACGTTTAGGTCTAGCGGGTAGTGCCTCTTCAGCCTGCGAATCTGGTCCGTCGTATCGAGTAGTCCAGTGATTAGGGGGTTTCGGTGTTTGTTGATTCTTTTGCTGTATCTGTCGCTATATTTTGCTATTTCCTCTTTGACGGTGGGTATCTTGAGGTTGCGGTGTATTGTTTCATTGGTTACATACCAAGGTGCGTCAATTAGGGATCTTAGCGTTTTCGATTGAAAGCGTTGGAGTATTTCAATGTTGGAGTTACTTGCTGTTCCCCATAGTTGGATTCCGTAGGTCCAGACAGGTTTTATTACGGTCTTGTAGAGGGTAATTTTATTCTGTATATTTAGTTTGGAGCGTCGGCCCGTGAGCCAATAGAGTTTTTTTAGTTTGTCCTTTAGTTGCTTCCTTTTATCTGAGATGTGTGTCTTCCACGTTAGTCTCCTGTCCAGGGTCATGCCCAGGTATCGGACTGTGTCCCTGCTAGGAACTGTTGCATTGTTGATGGTGACCTGGGGGCAGGTTTGTTTTCGGAGCGTGAAGGTTACATGTGAGGATTTCTTTTCGTTGACTTTGAAGCCCCATTTGTGAAACCACTTTTCCATGGAGTCGAGACTTCGCTGGAGAGTGGATGAGGCTATTACCGGGTCTGCGTGGGTAGCTAATAGCGCTGTGTCGTCTGCAAATGTCGCTATTGTTATATCGTTTGATATAGGTAGGTCGGCAGTGTAGATGGAGTACAGTAGGGGTCCGAGGACACTACCTTGGGGTATGCCGGCTTCTATTGGGAATGTTGCGGAAGTGGCGTCTAGGCATTTAACCATGAATTGTCTATTGGTTAGGTAAGATTTTAGGATGGAGTAGTAGGGGTGGGGTAGGATCTTTTTAAGCTTGTATAGTAGCCCTTCATGCCATACTTTGTCGAATGCCTGTTGGATGTCTAGGAAAACCGCTGAGCAATATTTTTTCTTTTCGAGTGTTTGGCTGATCGTATGAGTTAAGCGGTGGATTTGCTCTACTGTAGAATGATGTTTCCGGAAGCCGAATTAGTGATCTGGGAGTGTTTTCAAGTTCTCTAGGATTGGAAGGAGTCGGTTCGTGAGCATCTTCTCGAATAGTTTGGACAGGGTAGGTAAAAGACTGATTGGGCGATAGGAGCAGGTTTCGTATATCGGTTTACCGGGTTTAGGGATGAGGGTAATCAATGAGATTTTCCAGGCCTTAGGATAGTGTTCCAGGCGAAGGATGGCATTAAAAATCGATGTGATGAGTGCTATCCCTTTTGTGTGAAGTTCCTTGATTGCTTTATTGCCTATTAGGTCGTGTCCTGCTGCTTTCTTGGGGTTTAGGCGACTGATTGTTTCTATAGTCTCTGCAGAGGAGAAGGGTTCGATAGGAGGGGACATTTGGAAGGGGGTGTGCAGGTATTCAGTAACGTCCGCGGCGGTTTTGGGGGAATGGGGTTTGAATACTTTTGACAAGTGTTTAGCAAACAGGTCGCTTTTTCTATAGGGCTTCGCGCCCATCCACCTTGCGGACGGCGGATGGGTGGGATTATTTGTGGGGGGCGTGTGAGTTTCCTAGAGGCCTTCCATAGTGAGTAGTTGGCGTCGGCTGTGGGGGATAAGTTGGCGAGATATTTATGGAAACAGTCGTTTTTATAGTTTCTTAAGGTTCTGGATAGCTTTCTAGTTGCGTTGTTAAGTTTGCGTTTGTCCTCCGGTGTTCTATGGGTCTGCCATACTCTTCTTAGTCTACGTTTTCCTGCTATTTTTTTTAGTATGTATTGGGGATATTCTTGTTTGCTGTTAGATGGCTTTGTCGGTGTGGAGAGGCGGATTGCGTTTATTATGCTCGTCTTTAAGTATTCCGTGGCTGCTTCGATATCTTCCTTTGTTTTTAGTGGGGTGAAGGCTGAGGTTGAGTGTGTAAAGACTTCTCTGAAGAGCTGCCATTTGGTGTGTTGGTTGTGAATGGAGCCATTAGGTGTATTCTCGATGATTGTTGAACTGACTGTTGCTATCACGGGAGAATGATCAGAGGAGAGATCAGCCGAGGAGTTGATCTGGACGTGTCTTGATGGGATATTTTTAGTTATGAAGAAGTCGAGAAGGTCGGGTATTTTGTTGTTGTCAGTGGGCCAGTATGTGGGTTCGTATGTGGTGAGGTAGTTGAGGTTGTTGTTTATTATGCTGTTTAAGAGGTTTTTGCCTCTTGCTGTAACCAGTCTGCTGCCCCATTGGATGTGCTTGGCGTTATAGTCTCCTCCAACTATGAATCTATTGCCCAGGGTGTCCAGGAAGTTATCAAAGTCTTCTTTGGCGATGGAGTGTCTGGGAGGGCAGTATACTGCTGAGGTGGTGATTGAGCCATGACAGTCTTCTATTGCTACGTTTGTTGCTTGGAGGTAGTCTTTCTGGAATGATGGAAGTTCGTAGTGCTTAATACTTGCTTTGATTATTATTCCGGTGCCACCGTGGGCCTTTCCGCTGGGGTGTTGGGTATGGTAGAATTTGTAACCATTTATTTTCAGGTAGCTCTTGTCGGTGAAGTGGGTTTCCGATACGAGCATTACGTCGATTTGCTGGTGTTTTAAGAAGAGTTCTAGTTCAAGTTTGTGTTGCGCTAGACCGTTGGCGTTCCAGAGTGCTATGCGCCTTGGTTTTATTTTGAGTCGAGGCGTGCTAATTTTTCCACGATGAGTGTTAGTAGCGATAGCAAGTGATTTATTTGCTCTGATTGTTTCTCTATTAGCTTTTCAAGCCTTGAGGAGTTGTCTATGTTAGGTGGGTTGGGGACACTGTTTTGGGGAAGGTTCCTTTGGCTGTTCGGGTTATTTTGGATGCCTTGTACTGCTTGGGCATAGGAGGTTGAGGTGGAGATGAATTTGGTAGGACTGGGTGTTTGGTTGGTTGAGGGGGTTGGGGTAGTCGTGAATTTCGGCGGGCTGGGTGTTTGGTTGGATACCTCTTTTGCTCTGAGCTTAGGATACCTGTTCGTGTATAGTGTTTTATATGCTGGGCAGCCTTTGTAGTTGGCAGGGTGGTCCCCTTGGCAGTGGATGCATTTCGCTGGGGTTTCCGGTGATTTGGCGCACTGGTCAGTGGAGTGAGTGCCTGCGCATTTAACGCAGCGGAAAGTATGGTTGCAGTATTTCTGCGTATGACCGTACCTTTGGCACCTTTTGCATTGCACTATTTCTTTTTTCACGAGCGGTGGTTCGATCTTTACTATCGCGTTCATTAGGCGACTGATGTTGTAGATTTCCTTATTGTTCGGCTTTTATTTAATGTCTAGGAAGAATAAGGATAACGGGTCTTTCGAGACTCTATGCCTTATATTACTTACGTTGATGACTTCGTGGCCGAGTTTTGAGAGTTCGTATTTGAGTTCGTCTATGTCTGCTGAGTGTTGTATGTTTCGTAGGACCACCCGGAAAGGCCTTTCCTGTTTGAGTTGGTAGGTGTGGAAGTTGGCGTTCAGGGTCCTGAGTGTCTTGGTGAGTTTTCTGTAAGCTTCTGGGTTCGTCGGCAGTATTTTTACTTTATTGTTGCTTATCTTAAGGTTATATTCCTCCTTGCTGATATCTCTCTCTAGGGAGTTGATCTGTATGTCAATGACGTCGTCCACAAATATTGGTGGGGGAGGGGGGATTCTCTGCGAGTGTTGGTTTGGTGGCGGTTCTACGATTTCCATGGCGTCGTTTGAGGATTCCAATACGGCGAACCTGTTGTGTGTGTTTATTTGCGTTGCTGTTTCTATTTTCCTTTTCTTTGTAGTATTAGCGTCGTTAGTGCGGAGAGTTCTGCTACACTTCTGCCACGGGGGGTAGCACGGGGTAGCTGCGAGTCTGCTCCGGAGAGCCTGGTCGCGGTTGCTGGACCATCATCGAGCTAGTTAATTCGGAATGAACAACTAGTCGTGAGGCTGTGAGGCTAGTATTCGGGTTGGGGTTAGGTGCGTGGGATTTTCTTCTCCCTAAAGGGTAAGGGACACTTAGCTGTGTTCTCTTTCGACGGTTGGGCGACACGTGTTGTTTTCGGACTACGCTGGGCACTAGAGACACGTCTGCACGCTTCGGCACTCCACAGCGAACTGAGCCCAAGCTCACTATCATAAATCTGGAACAAATACAATCGGATTGAATGGCGGCAATCGCTTAATTACGGCTATGGTAGAATCTAGATTAAAGTGTTAAGGGACTTTCCCAAAATTCCAAAGGAGAGGCTCCGGTGTCCTTTCATCTCTGATATATATATATATATGCTCAGATTTCAGAGCTTAGTTTTAGGAGTAATGTAATATCGTAAGGTAGTTCGAATTAGAAATCAGTTGAAAATAGATAAAACCGAGTACGTCGTCTTTCTGTGGTTCGTTTACATTTAAGAGTGCCTGCGTGACTAAAGGCACGTAGTTGGTAGTTCTTACATAGGTATGAGGGAAACAATAGACAACGTTAGAAGAAGGACGGTTTCGCTATCCAAGGCGGGACGACCGAAAGATCAGAGTGTGCGAGTCGAAAAGTGTGCGTGTTGCGAGAATCAGAGCTAATTGAGTCGTCGAAGAGTAGAGTCGTTAGAGGTAATCGAGTCGTCGAAGAGTAGAGTCGTGAGAATTGATAGAGTTGTTAGAGAGAGAGAGTGTGTGTGTGTGTGTTAGATTCGTTGTGACGAGGGTGGTCAAATAACTGTAAAGTTATTTGATATAGATACGAGTATTGCATTTAGTTTCCGTTAAATAAACATCGTTTTCTGTCCAATTTATATTTGTATATTCAATTTAATATTAATAAATTGTAAGTAATCGGAAAAAAAATTCTATCCTTATTTCCACGATATTACAGTAATATATTGTATTTCCCAGATTACTTTCATTAATATTCGTCTTAAGACATTAATAACACTCAATTTTAATTTTATCAAAGCAAAATAAATATTTTTGTTTAATTAAAACTCTACTCCTAAAAAAATAAAACTTTTCTATTTATGCAAAATTGCATGCAATAAAAGTTTCAATGAATACACTTCGTTTTGTAACTGTTTTCTTCAATCAGAAAAGATAACGGCCAAAAAATTATTGTTATTCCACAACTAATTGGAAATTTTGACAGTTTAATTCGATCATTGGATCGATTACACGTACGGTGATTTTTCAAATTCGGAATCAGTTACAGACCTAACTGAAGAGTTAAGCCCTGCGATGTGTAGTTGGTCCAGGGACAGTGTGGCAAATCTATTCGTTCAACGCTGATTGGTTCCGCCATTTATAAAAGCGCTTCCTGCAGCAGTTATGTATAGATTGGTATAAATATAAATGTATGAAGTATACGTTTACAAAGTTGTCTGTAAACAAAGTGTAATAATATTTACCGTGTATTGGAGTGTATATAACGACGGAAATAAAGAATAATAAGAAAAAGTAAGATATTATTAAAAGTCGCTCTTATTAATAGATATAAATAATAGTTGAATAACCTTTTTATAAGATTGCTAAAGATAACCTCAAAAGAAAATACAACTTTTTTGCAAAGTTTAACGATAAATTATATTACAATTTTAAATTAACATCAAATTTTGAGCTACACACATCTTAGTAATTAAATCTGTATGGTGTTATCCGTTTTTACTTTAAGGTGATTTATACTTCGTGTTTATTACAAATTTTTGCAGTCATCATAGAGAACATACAGAATTAACATTTAAGTTTGGAACGTTAGTTCAAATGCCTGATTACTCAGCCAAGGGATGCAGAAACAAGTCAAAGAGTGGTAAGAAAATGTATTATCATCCGAACGATCCCAAACGAAGAGAGTAATTCGCAATTAATTGCGTAACTCTTGGTGGAAAATAGAATGTAATTGAATATAAATCCAATTTTTAATATATTATGTTTAACAAAGTATTTGCATTACATTATTCCAGTCATACAGTATTTAAAAAAAATATATAATAAGCATAAAAAATGTATTTAAGTTTTCATTAATAAAATTAGACACTAATGACTTTACGCTGTTAATTTCCCTAGGCCATAGTTGTACACACAGGTCTGTTAACTGCTGTAAAGGAGATAAGGTTCTTAATGTCGCAAGATGTACTTTACCAATCGGCCACCATTGAACACTGCGATCGAGTAGCTAGGGTTTTGTGTTTGGCGCCATTCTTCGGTGAAAGCACTAAAGGTAAAGAATATAAACTAAAGCAGTAAGCTTATTCAATAACTAATACTATATTATGTATTTATTATAATTTCTCACCATTTATTTCAAGCAGATACATCTACAATACTCCATTTATTACAGAAAGCATTGTTTAAATGAATATTAATTATGAACCATTATTAAACATGCATTATTATTACCAACAAACAAGTTTAACAAGACCACAATTTTCAAATTAAATATGTACACATATCTTTAATGCTTTTACATTTGACGCATATATTGGAAAGTAAGTTTGTTTTTAGTTTTTTCTTAATTTATTAAAAAATTGTGTAACTATTAACATTACCTATAACATACGTAAATAGTGTCATATTTAAAATATTACCCATGATTAAAAATTTTCAATGTTATTAAATTCTTTATTGAGGAAGCTAAATTATAATATAATTATAGAGTTTACAAAGGATTTTAATAATGAAAAAATATTTATTTTATATAACATTTATTAGACATTAGTTAGATATAAAATAAGAATAATATAATCATAATAATCATATATCTAAGATAAAAGTTGATCTCCATGATCATTAACATGGTGTTGCTTTTTCCTCACACCCTCCTGCTACACGCTTCGAAGCAGAACATACAGCGAGTAGATATTACGGAATCAGATCCAACAGCAAACAATACAATATGTATAGAACTCTAATCATGGAAACACCAACACCTTTGGTAGCCGAAGTTATGCACAAGTAACTAACCTAATCGCCACCCTTAACACCAACATAGCCAAATCCATCATTAATACACTCAAGCAACCACCGTTACAATACTAACTAACGGCAATTACTTCCAGACGTAGCAGTATATGCACCACTGCGAACAGGCAGTACATTGACAGAGATTATAGAAGTAGCATTGGCAACTACTACTTATGAACCAAATAACAGGCAAACAAAAATAATTCCGCAAGACTTTCTTGACAAAATCAGAGGAAAAAAGGTAAGCGAAAGCAAAATGACAAAAACATAGAGCAGGTGAAAGCAAAAAAACATCTAAACAAACTTGCAAAGGAAATAGAAAGTAAAATAAAAGATCATAATAATAACGAATTCTCAAAATTCATAGATTCACTTTCTGCGTACGAGAATTCCAACTATTTCCTATGGAAAGCCACGAACAAAATAAAGGAGCCAATTAAACTAATCCCAGCAATCAGATTAACGGACAACACATGAGCCAGAAGCAACGAAGAGCAAGCTGAAGAATTTTCCAACCACCTTTGTTGAAGTTATCTCTTCGAGGAACGCGTGATGAATGTGTAACAGAAATATATTTAAGTATAAGTGTAACTGTAAGTATAAGTATAAATATAAGCATAAGTATAAGTACAGTGTATACTAATCCAGAACCACACTGTGGCAGCGTTACATTACAACAGAGCTTCGAAGCCATGAGTCTATGGGTATTTATATAATTACGAAAACTGGCCGGTCTATATATACCCTGCTGCACCATCTGTGCATGGCATATTCCTAAAAAAGGCTATGAGACTGAGAGGCCCTTCAAATTGATTTAGAGCTAAACAATACTCAATAGCATCGGGGACTAAGAGAACTAAACGCTAGAGAAGATGTAGTTTTCCTAGAAGTGAGTATTACTTCAACACCCTCCCTAACACTCGAAATCTTTACAAACGATTACTTTTTAACATCATTGTTATTTTTCAGACCTAATTTTTGTCGTAAATATTGAAATCTTGGTTTCGGTAACGCCTTCGTAAATATATCTGCTTGTTACGTCCGGCGACTCTCTACACAAAGCAGACTCCACGCCACGTGAGTTCTATTAGAAACAGTGACAATGACTGTTTTGTATCGTATCTGGTTATATTATTTATTGTTCTTACTTGGTGCCCGATTTTTGTTAGTTCTTTGCATATATTTTTGGTGTTTGTTCTTGGGTATAGGTCTCTAATTACTACTTTGTGGTTCTTTTCTGTTTTGAGTTGGTATGTATGATGTATGGTATGTTTAATACTTGCGCCACTTTTCGAAAGATTTTTGGAGTATTTGTTTGCACTTTGACTTGTTCCAGTTTTAATTCCTTTATACTGTAGTTTTCTCTTCCGACAGTGTTGTTTAATAGTTCAATAAGGGTATCTGTTATTTGAGCATGAATGTAGATCGGTGGTGGTTTAACGATATGTGTTGTCATTGATTCCTCTGAACTCGTATCTCCGTCTTTTATCAGTGAGCTGAAAGAATTTCGGAGTGGGATGTCCTGTAGCCACTGGTGCATTTCTGTAATTTTTATAGCGCTTGTATTTAGGATTATTTTACGCCTTTTGTGAGCTGTTGCTACCTTCCAGTTTTCATCTTGATAGGATAGTTCGTTATTGTAGCTGTTTTCTTCCTGCTTTTGCAACGTTTCCATTTCTTTTATAGGCTTTCCTGTTCTTTGTTAATTGGTTGTTTTCTGCTTAACGTATTTGTAGCTTCATTTATGAAACATATGTCACCCTTTTTTGTTTGGCGGCGGTATTGGTTGTTGCATTTTGAAACTTTTACCATGTGACAGTGTTCGTTAACGTTTTAACCTCCTAAATTCACTATTTATCGCACTAACACTGGAGCACATTTATTCGCGCCTGTTTACCTCGACTGCTCGGGCAGAATTGTCATTACAATGCAATTATCTATATTGTTACATCGAGGCCTTTCTTCTATTTTGTCCGGCAATTTTCATTTTTAACGTGATGAACATTTTCTTCTACATCATATTTTAAAATTTGTTAACAATCACTGTTTACAAATTGACGGCAAGTACCTGATTTGGGATTATACGTTCTATATACATCGAACGTAACAATAAGGAACACAGAAAGCAACTGAGATATAACACGATATTGAAATTGGAAATTAATTACACCCTCGTAGCGGTGCCTGCATCAGCTTGGACTAATTCGCAAACGATGGAAGTTGTATATGTTAGAGCGAAAAGAAGCCTCGCATATTCAATCTCAGAATGTCATGTCCGAAGGAAGTCCATCTCCAACGCAGCTAATCGAACTATGCGTCTAATCGAACTTTTCGGGGTTATTTTCATGTTCGGTATCATTTTGATCGAAAGAACCTCAACAATTCAACTAAAACAACGTTTTGTCGATGAAATAAAAGATGTAGAAGCTTCATTTTTTCTATCGAAGAGATCTTAACAAAAGAACGATAACAGGTTGTACCTTAATGCCTCGATGAAAGAAATTTTATATTTTAACGTTTCAATATTTTAATGATGCAATAGTATAATATTTTAATAAGAAGGGAGAAATGGTACGTTCGTGTACGATTTTATACTTTTAATCGGCAAAAATGACGTTGGAAGGGTAGAAAAGCTATTGAAAAACATTTGGATAATTTCTCATCGAAGCATCTGCAAATGTAGCTGCTGGCTGTAGATGTCGCTGCTGGGGTACTGCTATATTTTTCTAATTTAGATGCGTGGAAGAAAAATGGGACTACGGGCGCCGGGATTCGAATCCGAGTCCCGAACGTTCGTAACCTAAGGCGCTAACCACTGCGCTACCGTTGTCCGGTATTAGTTAGTGGCGGTAGTTGTTGTCGAGTGCCGCGACAGATCTATCGGACGATGACCCGCGGCCGGTTCGATCGTAACGTCGATTAACATGTATCAACGACTGGACCCGCTAGTAACATCAAAATACAATTTTTTTTGTCAAGGAGAAACATTGAATTATAGGCTCGCCCTATCAACTCAAAATCAACTTCAAATGACGACTAATTAGACACTTTGGAAAGTTTCACATACATCACAATCACGATAGACATTACGCAGGACGATTAATTCGTTTCTAAGTTTCTCTTTGTACAGAACCATACCGTCGACCGATGGGTCCGCGGTAGAAAACGGTAACAAGGAAGAATGGCCGCAGGAAATCCCTGACTCCTAAAGCCGCGAGCAAGGTGGTTGGAGCGGAGGAAGCGGCGATTGAAGCCATGAACTTAGGTGATTAAGATTAAGGGTACGCACCCTCCAGAACAATCTGGGACAGTCAAGACCTGCTTTTCCAAACCATTCTGGAGAGCACGGTTGCCCTAGCGGTGGTGGCCGAGCCATACAGAGTCCTGGACGCTCCGGACTGCGCCGGAGATACAGACGGCTGTCACCTGGACATCAG
This sequence comes from Bombus huntii, assembly GCF_024542735.1. Classification (NCBI taxonomy): domain Eukaryota; kingdom Metazoa; phylum Arthropoda; class Insecta; order Hymenoptera; family Apidae; genus Bombus; species Bombus huntii. The sequence continues at coordinate 15,063,858 of NC_066245.1, read as the reverse complement.
CGCCGGCATCGTCCGCCCACAGGGATCCTCTGGAGCGCGGCAACGGATACGCAGCGGTCGAATGGTCAGGAATGGTGGTAGTGGCCGTGTATGTGTCGCCCAACAGCGAATGGACAGCGTTCGAGGAGTTCTTGAACGGGGTAGACGACTGCCATTACGATTACGAGATATAGTATTACGTTATAATACATTACATTATAACGTATTCCGTTAAATTGAATTACGTTATATCATATTACGTTTTGCCGTTCCTTCACATACTGAGCAGAAGGCGAACGTTACCATGATCGCGGACGGATATTAAGACAGGCGGAGTGGGGATATGGTAAGAATAGAAAGGGAGGCAAGTGGATCAACACAGCAGTTGCCCGTAACCAGTCGTCAGTAGGAATCGCAACCAGAGATTTCTGAAGAAGTCGCTGGTCAAGAAAGCAAACGAACTGCGGAACGAAGCGCCGCGTATTAAGTTGGCAGCCTTCACGTAATAGAGTACATTCAGTAATATAGTATTACGTTATATATGTCGGAGATGAAAGAACACCGGAGTCTGTAATTGAACAATTGTAGTTATTCAATCCGATTGTAATTGTTCGAGAGTTGTGATAATGAGCTTGGGCTCGAGGCGACAGTCAGTCGCCGAACGTAGCCGCGGTCACGGGATGAACGCTTTGTCTAACAAAGGTATGGAGTAATTCTATAGCTCTCCTTAAAAGAAATATTCGTGGCGACACGCGACAGTAAACATTCCAACGGTTTCTGTCCCGTGGCTCGCCACACGCAGACCCTATTCTTCGAGTAAGATGATTACCAGATGTCGATGCGTCTCCGCAGTACATGTTCGGCTAGCCTGAGGACCCGTTATAAATCCTAAGATTTAATTAACTAAAGTCCTTCAAACAAACAAACAGTCATTGTCCCAACTACGGGAAAATAGGGGAGACCTATTTTTCGACGAGCGGCGTCTCCCACTAGCAACTTTCCATCGAGGGCGGCTAGCATCTTTTTCTAACCACCGATATGGAGATTGACCAATTAGCAGCAACGCCAATTTGTCTTACTTTCTGAACGAAGGCTTTTCTCGACGAATCCGATGATCTCGTGTCCTTAGACACACCCCATTATAGTTTTCCTCTGTGGCATCATCGGGACGGGAAAGGCATTCTCGCTCGCGATCTCAGTGATGAAAGGAGTAACTCTTTACAACCAGTGAATATTACGCATCCGACTTAGATTTCGTGAGTACGTTCATCTATCATCCCGTCGACTGCGGATTCGTTATTGAACTTAGGATCATTGTCATTAGTTTCTCGAGTACCTAACTACCACGGTTACTTGTCCGGTTCTATAATAATCGTATTTGCACTAGTCAATGTCTTCTCTATTGCACAACGACGACGTGTAATCCAAACGAAGATTCGCTTCACGCCCCTAACCCTAATTCTAATGTAAACCCGACATATAGTATAACGCTATAACGCATTACGTTATAAAGTATAGCGTTATAACGTACTACGTTATATAGTATTACGTAATATGGAAATAACGTATTACGTTATATAGTATAAGTAAAATCCAATGCAACCACAGCTATCAATATTGAAGATTAAATATGTAATTGAACGAATCTCCGCTTCCGTTGAGGATATGTAGACAATTCGATGCTCGTTATACTCCACGTTTGATGCCAAATACAACGCACATCATCTGGTTTGCGCTATGTCCACTCTTTTCCTGTCAAATCCGATGCAATTATAATTTTTAATGCTCAAGGCTAAATATTCAATTCTACGAATCTCCGCTGCTATTGGACAAATTTCGACAATTCGATACGCGTTGTACTCCACATTTGCTGTTTTACACAGCGCACATCAGTCGGTTTGCACTATGTCATCTCTTTTCCCTGTCAAATCCGATGCAGTTAGAATTTTTAATGCTCAAGGGGTAAATATTGAATTCTACGAATCTCCGCTACTACTCAGGATACAGAGGCAGTTCGATGCGCATTGTACTCCGTATTGGCTGCTTTATACAGCGCACATCAGCTGATTTGCACTGTGTTAATCCTGGACCCTGTCAAATCCAATGGAGTTAGAACTTTTAATTCTCGAGGCTAAATATTGATCTCCGCTGTTATTAGGGATACCTAGGCATGTTGGGTCCCAAAGGTGCTAGTGGTATCATTGCACTGTTCACGCCCAGTAGTGCCAAGTGCCAACTCCTCCTCCAAGTCGGTGGGGCTGGTAAATACTGACTTGTCAGTGGCTACGTGGATGGCGACGTGGCTTAAGAACTCATCCTGCCCGAGGAAGAGAACATGCATCATGGCGTAAACAATCACACGTCGCAGACCCGATCGGGTGTCGTGGCGGGTTAAGCCTTTCGTTACTGGCGGCTTCTCCTGCGTCACAAGCGCTCTGCGCCAAAAAGAAAAAACTTTCCTCGAAACAGGGTATTTATAACTTCTTAACACACTCACTTTTAATTGAAATTTGGGTAGGCCTACTTTGGGGGGGGGGGGGGGGGACAATCGTCTCCCCTAACGCCACATTTAGTTAGTTAGTTCATAGGATAGGCCTAACGAGAAGACGCGGGGAGTGTACCGGCAGTAATTTCCAAGAGGTCTCGGACACTGCTGCCAAACGTGTAGGTTGGCCACCGTGGAGTTTTTGTCAGTAGGAGTTTTGTCTGGCACTACTCCACTAATTCTCCAGAATGCAGCGGAGTGTCCATGAGGATTTCTCCACGTAGAAGAAAAAAAGAAAGAAGGTGTTGAAGCATATAAATAGGTGATATATCGTATTTCAATTCTTTGAATTTTGTTTGAATTATTGTTAATTACAATCACAATTTCTGATAATATCATGCACACGATTAAGTGTAACCACGCTCTTAATCGTCATCGTTGTCAATTACAATTATAATTCCAAGTTTACTTACATTCATTTTAACGAAACCAATGTTTATTGCTAGAACACGCGCATATTCGTACAACGATGTTAAAAATCTGAGCGTAATGGAAATGTACGTACAGCAGATACTCACAGGAAAAACCAACGAGACTAATAATAAAATCAATGAATTAGAAAAAAAGAGCTATAGACAAATATCTTATAATATACCGTGGCATAATCTGCAATTTATTATAAAATAATTGATCCCAGCAGTATCAATTATAAAAGAAGATGGCTGAATATGATAGACACTGTCGAATACTAATCAAATATAATCATTTAGTTAATCTTTAAGATTTAAGTTAAGATACATCTTTGAGGAATCAATAAGTCTTTCGCTAATAGCCTAATAGATCCCTTGATAGATCAAACGAAGAAATACCTAACCGCGATTACAGCCAATTGGTACATATTATTCGATACATAATTAATATCTGTATCGCGTACAGCGATGCAAGTGGTATTGAAGAAAATAGCCATTTTATGTTACAACTATAACGAGTAAATTTACTCGTTTAACTTGAGAGGAATTAAAAAGGTACCTGACTTTTAAATAAGCATTAAATAAGAAATTTAAATATCGCAGACGGTGATGTAGGTGTTATTCAAGAAAAGAGAACATTTTATTTTGTAATTAGCACGACTAAATGAACGAATATCGATAATATAATATAATGATTAATATGAATTTTATCTGGCTGATTATTTAAATACCTTAACATATTTCACAGTAACGTCATCGACTGCCGTTAGGCTCTTTTCCCTTTTTGTTCAAACTAATTGATAGTCGAAAACTAGTATCAAGGAGGTGTGAATTTAGTCTTAGTTTGTAGAAACTATTAAAATGATAAAAATGGATACCGTATTAAATCGTCGAAGGCGCCAATTTACGATAAAAATTAAGAAATTGTTCAATTTGATTTTGTTATAATGGAAAACCCGTCCTTTGCTATGTCAAGAGATCGTTAACGTTTGATTGACATCTCGACACCTTGTCAAGATATATAAGGGACGCGGAAGTCGCGCGCGAGCTCTTTCGTGCCTGAAATTCCGGACAGTGAACATCCAAGAAGAATTTAAATATAAGGTAAATAAAAAAAAATATCAAATAACAACATTGTAACTAGTAATTTATAACGTCTAAGCCATTAATTTACAATACTTGAGAAATTAATTTATAATATTTAAGCTATTAATTTATAACATTTAAGCTATTAATTTACAACATCTAAGCCATTAATTTACAACATTTGAACTGTTATTTTATACATGTAAGTTATTAATTTATAAAATTTAGGCTATTAATTTACAACATCTTAGCCATTAATTTACAATATTTGAACTATTATTTTATACATTTAAGCCATTAATTTATAACATTTAAACCATTAATTTATAACATTTAAGCCACTAATTTATAACATTTAAGCTATTAATTTACAACATCCAAGCCATTAATATACAACATTTAAACTGTAATTTTATACATTTAAACTATTAATTTATAACATTTAAGCTATTCATTTATACCTTCTAAGCCATTAATTTATAACATTTAAGCCATTAATCTAAAACAATTACACCATTAATTTTTAACAGTTATACCAATAATTTATAGCAACATTTTCCCATTAATTCAATGTAATTGTGTTCTTAATTTATAACAGTTGTACCCTTAATCGGCAGTAACTCTACATTCATTGACTTTAATCAATACCATAAATTCGTAGTGAGTGAATTAATGATTTATTTACGTTAATTATTAATTATTTATTAACGTTATAACGTATTACGTTATACGATATAACGTTGTAACGTATTACGTTATATGGTATAACGGTATAACGTATTACGTCATATGGTATAACGTTATAACGTATTACGTTATATGGTATAACGTTATAACGTATTACGTTATATGGTATAACGGTATAACGTATTACGTTATATGGTATAACTCTATAACGTATTACGTTATGTCGTATAATGCTTTAACGTATTACGTTATGTGGTTTAATGTTATATCGTATTACGTCATATGGTATAACGTTATAACGTATTACGTTATATAGAATATCGTTATAACGTATTACGTTATATGGTATAACGTTATAACGTATTACGTTATATGGTATATCGTTATAACGTATTACGTTATATGATATAACGTCATATAGTAAACGTTACGACGTATTACGTTATAAGGTATAACGTTATATCGTATTACGTCATATGGTATAACGTTATAACGTATTACGTTATATAGTATAACGTTATGACGTATTACCTTACAAGGCATAACGTTATAACGTATTACGTTATATGGCATAACGTTATAACGTATTACGTTATATAGTATAACGTAATATCGTATTACGTTATATGGTATAACATTATAACGTATTACGTTATGTGGTATAACGCTATAACGTATTACGTTATATGATATAACGTCATATAGTATAACGTTATAACATATTACGTTATGTGGTATAACGCTATAACGTATTACGTTGAAGGGTATAACGTTATAACGTATTACGTTATATAGTATAACGTAATATCGTATTACGTTATATGATATAACGTCATAACGTATTACGTTATATGGTATAATGTTATAACGTATTAAGCTATATAGTATAACGTCATAACGTATTACGTTATATGGCATAACGTTATAACGTGTTACGTTATATGGCATAACGTTATAACGTATTACGTTATATGGTATAACGTTATAACGTATTACGTTATATGGTATAACGTTATAACGTATTTCGTTATATCGTATAACGTTATAACGTATTACGTTATGTGGTATAACGTTAGAACGTATTACGTTATATAGTATAACGTTATGACGTATTACCTTACAAGTCATAACGTTATAACGTATTACGTTATATAGCATGACGTTATAACGTATTACGTTATATGGCATAACGTTATAACGTATTATGTTATATGGTATAACGTTATAACGTGTTACGTTATATTTCATAACGTTATAGCGTATTACGTTATATGGTATAACGTTATAACGTGTTACGTTATATGGCATAACGTTATAACGTATTACGTTATATAGTATAACGTAATATCGTATTACGTTATATGGTATGACGTTATAACGTATTACGTCATGTGGTATAACGCTATGACGTATTACGTTATATGATATAACGTCATATAGTATAACGTTATAACATATTACGTTATGTGGTATAACGCTATAACGTATTACGTTATATGGTATAACGTTATAACGTATTACGTTGTATTGTATAACGTTATAACGTATTACGTTATGTGGTATAACGCTATAACGTATTACGTTATATGGTATAACGTTATAACGTATTACGTTGTATTGTATAACGTTATAACGTGTTACGTTATATGGTATATCGTTATAACGTATTACGTTATATGGCATAACGTTATAACGTATTACGTTATATGGTATATCGTTATAACGTGTTACGTTATATGGTATAACGTTATAACGTATTACGTTGAAGGGTATAACGTTATAACGTATTACGTTATATAGTATAACGTAATATCGTATTACGTTATATGGCATAACGTTATAATGTATTACGTTATGTGGTACAACGTTATAACGTATTACGTTATATGATATAACGTCATAACGTATTACGTTATATGGTATAACGTTATGATGTATTACGTTATATGGTATAACGTTATAACGTATTACGTTATATAGTATAACATAATATCGTATTACGTTATATGGTATAACGTTGTAACGTATTACGTTATGTGGTATAACGCTATAACGTATTACGTTATATGATATAACGTCATATAGTATAACGTTATAACGTATTACGTTATGTGTTATAACGCTATAACGTATTACGTTATATGATATAACGTCATATAGTATAACGTTATAACATATTACGTTATGTGGTATAACGCTATAACGTATTACGTTATATGGTATAACGTTATAACGTATTACGTTATATGGCATAACGTTATAGCGTATTATGTTATATGGTATAAGGTTATAACGTGTTACGTTATATGGCATAACGTTATAACGTGTTATGTTATACGGTATAACGGTATCATGTATTACGTTATATGGTGTAACGTTATAACGTATTACGCTATAGTGTATAACGTTATAACGTATTACGTTATATGGTATAACGTTGTAACGTATTACGATATATGGTATAACATCATATGGTACAAGGTTATGACGTATTACGTTATATGGTATAACGTCGTATGGTATAATGTTATATCGTATTACGTCATATGGTATAACGTTAGAACGTATTACGTTATATAGTATAACGTTATGACGTATTACCTTACAAGTCATAACGTTATAACGTATTACGTTATATAGCATGACGTTATAACGTATTACGTTATATGGCATAACGTTATAACGTATTATGTTATATGGTATAACGTTATAACGTGTTACGTTATATTTCATAACGTTATAGCGTATTACGTTATATGGTATTACGTTATATGATATAACGTCATATAGTATAAAGTTATGACGTATTGCGTTATGTGGTATATCGTTGTGACGTATTACGTTATATGGTATAATGTTATAACGTATTAAGCTATATAGTATAACGTCATAACGTATTACGTTATATGGCATAACGTTATAACGTATTACGTTATAGGTTATAACTTTATAACGTATTACGTTATATTGTATAACGTTATAACGTATTACGTTATATGGTTTTACGTTATATGATATAACGTCATATAGTATAACGTTATGACGTATTACGTTATAAGGTATAACGTTATAACGTATTACGTTATATTGTATAACGTTATAACCTATTACGTTGTATGGTATAACGTTATAACGTATTACGTTATATGGTATAATGGTATAACGTATTACGTTATATGGCATAACGTTAGAACGTATTACGTTATATAGTATAACGTAATATCGTATTACGTTATATGGCATAATGTTATAATTTATTTCGTTATGTGGTGTAACGTTATAACGTATTACGTTATATAGAATATCGTTATAACGTATTATGTTATATGGTATAACGTTATAACGTGTTACATTATATGGCATAACGTTATAACGTGTTACGTTATACGGTATATCGGTATCACGTATTACGTTATATGGTATAACGTTATAACGTATTACGCTATAGTGTATAACGTTATAATGTATTACGTTATATGGTATTACGTTATATGGTATAACGTCATATAGTATAACGTTATGACGTATTACGTTATAAGGTATTACGTTATAACGTATTACGGTATATGGTATAACGTTATTACGTATTACGTTATATTGTATTACGTTATAACATATTACGTTATATGGTATATCATTATAACGTATTAGGTTATATGGTATAACATTAGTACGTATTACGTTATGTGGTATAACGTTATAACGTATTACGTTATATAGTATAACGTAGTATCGTATTACGTTATATGGCATAACGTTATAATGTATTACGTTATGTGGTATAACGTTATAACGTATTACGTTATATGATATAACGTCATAACGTATTACGTTATATGGTATAACGTTATAATGTATTACGTTATATGGTATAACGTTATAACGTATTACGTTATATAGTATAACGTAATATCGTATTACGTTATATGGTATAACGTTATAACGTATTACGTTATGTGGTATAACGTCATATAGTATAACGTTATAACGTATTACGTTATATGGTATATCGTTATAACGTATTACGTTATGTGGTATAACGCTATAACGTATTACGTTATATGGTATAACGTTGTAACGTATTACGTTATGTGGTATAACGCTATAACGTATTACGTTATATGATATAACGTCATATAGTATAACGTTATAACATATTACGTTATGTGGTATAACGCTATAACGTATTACGTTATATGGTATAACGTTATAACGTATTACGTTATATTGTATATCGTTATAATGTATTACGTTATATGGTATAACGTTATAACGTATTACGTTATACAGTATAACATAATATCGTATTACGTTATATGGTATAACGTTGTAACGTATTACGTTATGTGGTATAACGCTATAACGTATTACGTTATATGATATAACGTCATATAGTATAACGTTATAACATATTACGTTATGTGGTATGACGCTATAACGTATTACGTTATATGGTATAACGTTATAACGTATTACGTTATATGGCATAACGTTATAGCGTATTATGTTATATGGTATAACGTTATAACGTGTTACGTTATATGGCATAACGTTATAACGTGTTATGTTATACGGTATAACGGTATCATGTATTACGTTATATGGTGTAACGTTATAACGTATTACGCTATAGTGCATAACGTTATAACGTATTACGTTATATGGTATAACGTTGTAACGTATTACGATATATGGTATAACATCATATGGTACAAGGTTATGACGTATTACGTTATATGGTATAACGTCGTATGGTATAATGTTATATCGTATTACGTCATATGGTATAACGTTATAACGTATTACGTTATATAGTATAACGTTATGACGTATTACCTTACAAGGCATAACGTTATAACGTATTACGTTATATAGCATGACGTTATAACGTATTACGTTATATGGCATAACGTTATAACGTATTATGTTATATGGTATAACGTTATAACGTGTTACGTTATATGGTATAACGTTATAACGTATTACGTTGAAGGGTATAACGTTATAACGTATTACGTTATATTGTATAACGTCATAACGTATTACGTTATGTGGTATAACGTTATAATGTATTAGGTTATATGGTATAACGTTATAACGTATTACGTTGTATTGTATAACGTTATGACGTATTACCTTATAAGGCATAACGTTATAACGTAGTACGTTATATGGCATAACGTTATAACGTATTACGTTATACGGTATAACGTTATAACTTATTACGTTATTTGGTATAACGTTATATGGTATAACGTTATAACGTATTACAATATATGGTATAACATCATATGGTACAAGGTTATGACGTATTACGTTATATGGTATAACGTCATATAGTATAACGTTATGACGTATTACGTTATATGGTATTACGTTATATGGTATAACGAACGTCATATAGTATAACGTTATGATGTATTACGTTATAAGGTATATCGTTATAACGTATTACGTTATATAGTATAACGTTATGACGTATTACCTTACAAGGCATAACGTTATAACGTATTACGTTATATGGCATAACGTTATAACGTATTGCGTTATATTGTAAAACGTTATAACGTATTACGTTATATGGTATTACGTTATAACGTATTACGTTATATAGTAACGTTATATGATATAACGTCATATAGTATAACGTTATTACGTATTACGTTATGTGGTATATCGTTATGACGTATTACGTTATAAGGTATAATGTTATAACGTATTAAGCTATATAGTATAACGTCATAACGTATTACGTTATGTCGTATAATGCTTTAACGTATTACGTTATGTGGTTTAATGTTATATCGTATTACGTCATATGGTATAACGTTATGACGTATTACGTTATATAGAATATCGTTATAACGTATTACGTTATATGGTATAACGTTATAAAGTATTACGTTATGTGGTATAACGTTATAACGTATTACGTTATGTGGTATATCGTTATGACGTATTACGTTATAAGGCATAACGTTATAACGTATTACGTTATATGGCATAACGTTATAACGTATTATGTTATATGGTATAACGTTATAACGTGTTACGTTATATGGCATAACGTTATAACGTATTACGTTATATGGTATTACGTTATATGATATAACGTCATATAGTATAAAGTTATGACGTATTACGTTATGTGGTATATCGTTGTGACGTATTACGTTATATGGTATAATGTTATAACGTATTAAGCTATATAGTATAACGTCATAACGTATTACGTTATATGGTATAACGTTATAACGTATTACGTTATGTGGTATAACGCTATAACGTATTACGTTATATGGTATAACGTTATAACGTATTACGTTGTATTGTATAACGTTATAACGTGTTACGTTATATGGTATATCGTTATAACGTATTACGTTATATGGCATAACGTTATAACGTATTACGTTATATGGTATATCGTTATAACGTGTTACGTTATATGGTATAACGTTATAACGTATTACGTTGAAGGGTATAACGTTATAACGTATTACGTTATATAGTATAACGTAATATCGTATTACGTTATATGATATAACGTCATAACGTATTACGTTATATGGTATAATGTTATAACGTATTAAGCTATATAGTATAACGTCATAACGTATTACGTTATATGGCATAACGTTATAACGTGTTACGTTATATGGCATAACGTTATAACGTATTACGTTATATGGTATAACGTTATAACGTATTACGTTATATGGTATAACGTTATAACGTATTTCGTTATATCGTATAACGTTATAACGTATTACGTTATGTGGTATAACGTTATAACGTATTACGTTATATGGTATAACGTTGTATGGTATAATGTTATATCGTATTACGTCATATGGTATAACGTTATAACGTATTACGTTATATGGCATAACGTTATAACATATTACGTTATATGGTATAACGTTATAACGTGTTACGTTATATGGCATAACGTTATAACGTATTACGTTATATAGTATAACGTAATATCGTATTACGTTATATGATATAACGTCATATAGTATAACGTTATAACATATTACGTTATGTGGTATAACGCTATAACGTATTACGTTATATGGTATAACGTTATAACGTATTACGTTGTATTGTATAACGTTATAACGTATTACGTTATGTGGTATAACGCTATAACGTATTACGTTATATGGTATAACGTTATAACGTATTACGTTGTATTGTATAACGTTATAACGTGTTACGTTATATGGTATATCGTTATAACGTATTACGTTATATGGCATAACGTTATAACGTATTACGTTATATGGTATATCGTTATAACGTGTTACGTTATATGGTATAACGTTATAACGTATTACGTTGAAGGGTATAACGTTATAACGTATTACGTTATATAGTATAACGTAATATCGTATTACGTTATATGGCATAACGTTATAATGTATTACGTTATGTGGTACAACGTTATAACGTATTACGTTATATGATATAACGTCATAACGTATTACGTTATATGGTATAACGTTATGATGTATTACGTTATATGGTATAACGTTATAACGTATTACGTTATATAGTATAACATAATATCGTATTACGTTATATGGTATAACGTTGTAACGTATTACGTTATGTGGTATAACGCTATAACGTATTACGTTATATGATATAACGTCATATAGTATAACGTTATAACGTATTACGTTATGTGTTTTAACGCTATAACGTATTACGTTATATGATATAACGTCATATAGTATAACGTTATAACATATTACGTTATGTGGTATAACGCTATAACGTATTACGTTATATGGTATAACGTTATAACGTATTACGTTATATGGCATAACGTTATAGCGTATTATGTTATATGGTATAAGGTTATAACGTGTTACGTTATATGGCATAACGTTATAACGTGTTATGTTATACGGTATAACGGTATCATGTATTACGTTATATGGTGTAACGTTATAACGTATTACGCTATAGTGTATAACGTTATAACGTATTACGTTATATGGTATAACGTTGTAACGTATTACGATATATGGTATAACATCATATGGTACAAGGTTATGACGTATTACGTTATATGGTATAACGTCGTATGGTATAATGTTATATCGTATTACGTCATATGGTATAACGTTAGAACGTATTACGTTATATAGTATAACGTTATGACGTATTACCTTACAAGTCATAACGTTATAACGTATTACGTTATATAGCATGACGTTATAACGTATTACGTTATATGGCATAACGTTATAACGTATTATGTTATATGGTATAACGTTATAACGTGTTACGTTATATTTCATAACGTTATAGCGTATTACGTTATATGGTATTACGTTATATGATATAACGTCATATAGTATAAAGTTATGACGTATTGCGTTATGTGGTATATCGTTGTGACGTATTACGTTATATGGTATAATGTTATAACGTATTAAGCTATATAGTATAACGTCATAACGTATTACGTTATATGGCATAACGTTATAACGTATTACGTTATAGGTTATAACTTTATAACGTATTACGTTATATTGTATAACGTTATAACGTATTACGTTATATGGTTTTACGTTATATGATATAACGTCATATAGTATAACGTTATGACGTATTACGTTATAAGGTATAACGTTATAACGTATTACGTTATATTGTATAACGTTATAACCTATTACGTTGTATGGTATAACGTTATAACGTATTACGTTATATGGTATAATGGTATAACGTATTACGTTATATGGCATAACGTTAGAACGTATTACGTTATATAGTATAACGTAATATCGTATTACGTTATATGGCATAATGTTATAATTTATTTCGTTATGTGGTGTAACGTTATAACGTATTACGTTATATAGAATATCGTTATAACGTATTATGTTATATGGTATAACGTTATAACGTGTTACATTATATGGCATAACGTTATAACGTGTTACGTTATACGGTATATCGGTATCACGTATTACGTTATATGGTATAACGTTATAACGTATTACGCTATAGTGTATAACGTTATAATGTATTACGTTATATGGTATTACGTTATATGGTATAACGTCATATAGTATAACGTTATGACGTATTACGTTATAAGGTATTACGTTATAACGTATTACGGTATATGGTATAACGTTATTACGTATTACGTTATATTGTATTACGTTATAACATATTACGTTATATGGTATATCATTATAACGTATTAGGTTATATGGTATAACATTAGTACGTATTACGTTATGTGGTATAACGTTATAACGTATTACGTTATATAGTATAACGTAGTATCGTATTACGTTATATGGCATAACGTTATAATGTATTACGTTATGTGGTATAACGTTATAACGTATTACGTTATATGATATAACGTCATAACGTATTACGTTATATGGTATAACGTTATAATGTATTACGTTATATGGTATAACGTTATAACGTATTACGTTATATAGTATAACGTAATATCGTATTACGTTATATGGTATAACGTTATAACGTATTACGTTATGTGGTATAACGTCATATAGTATAACGTTATAACGTATTACGTTATATGGTATATCGTTATAACGTATTACGTTATGTGGTATAACGCTATAACGTATTACGTTATATGGTATAACGTTGTAACGTATTACGTTATGTGGTATAACGCTACAACGTATTACGTTATATGATATAACGTCATATAGTATAACGTTATAACATATTACGTTATGTGGTATAACGCTATAACGTATTACGTTATATGGTATAACGTTATAACGTATTACGTTATATTGTATATCGTTATAATGTATTACGTTATATGGTATAACGTTATAACGTATTACGTTATACAGTATAACATAATATCGTATTACGTTATATGGTATAACGTTGTAACGTATTACGTTATGTGGTATAACGCTATAACGTATTACGTTATATGATATAACGTCATATAGTATAACGTTATAACATATTACGTTATGTGGTATGACGCTATAACGTATTACGTTATATGGTATAACGTTATAACGTATTACGTTATATGGCATAACGTTATAGCGTATTATGTTATATGGTATAACGTTATAACGTGTTACGTTATATGGCATAACGTTATAACGTGTTATGTTATACGGTATAACGGTATCATGTATTACGTTATATGGTGTAACGTTATAACGTATTACGCTATAGTGCATAACGTTATAACGTATTACGTTATATGGTATAACGTTGTAACGTATTACGATATATGGTATAACATCATATGGTACAAGGTTATGACGTATTACGTTATATGGTATAACGTCGTATGGTATAATGTTATATCGTATTACGTCATATGGTATAACGTTATAACGTATTACGTTATATAGTATAACGTTATGACGTATTACCTTACAAGGCATAACGTTATAACGTATTACGTTATATAGCATGACGTTATAACGTATTACGTTATATGGCATAACGTTATAACGTATTATGTTATATGGTATAACGTTATAACGTGTTACGTTATATGGTATAACGTTATAACGTATTACGTTGAAGGGTATAACGTTATAACGTATTACGTTATATTGTATAACGTCATAACGTATTACGTTATGTGGTATAACGTTATAATGTATTAGGTTATATGGTATAACGTTATAACGTATTACGTTGTATTGTATAACGTTATGACGTATTACCTTATAAGGCATAACGTTATAACGTAGTACGTTATATGGCATAACGTTATAACGTATTACGTTATACGGTATAACGTTATAACTTATTACGTTATTTGGTATAACGTTATATGGTATAACGTTATAACGTATTACAATATATGGTATAACATCATATGGTACAAGGTTATGACGTATTACGTTATATGGTATAACGTCATATAGTATAACGTTATGACGTATTACGTTATATGGTATTACGTTATATGGTATAACGAACGTCATATAGTATAACGTTATGATGTATTACGTTATAAGGTATATCGTTATAACGTATTACGTTATATAGTATAACGTTATGACGTATTACCTTACAAGGCATAACGTTATAACGTATTACGTTATATGGCATAACGTTATAACGTATTGCGTTATATTGTAAAACGTTATAACGTATTACGTTATATGGTATTACGTTATAACGTATTACGTTATATAGTAACGTTATATGATATAACGTCATATAGTATAACGTTATTACGTATTACGTTATGTGGTATATCGTTATGACGTATTACGTTATAAGGCATAACGTTATAACGTATTACGTTGTATTGTATAACGTTATAATGTATTACGTTATATGGTATATAGTTATAACGTATTACGTTATATGGTATAACGTTATAACGTATTACGTTATGTGGTATTACGTTATATGATATAACGTCATATAGTATAACATTATGACGTATTTCGTTATGTGGTATATCGTTATGACGTATTACGTTATAAGGTATTACGTTATAACGTATTACGTTATATGGTATAACGTTATTACGTATTACGTTATATTGTATTACGTTATAACATATTACGTTATATGGTATATCATTATAACGTATTAGGTTATATGGTATAACGTTATAAGGTATTATGTTATGTGGTATAACGTTATAACGTATTACGTTATATGATATAACGTCATAACGTATTACGTTATATGGTATAACGTTATAACGTATTACGTTATATAGAATATCGTTATAACGTATTACGTTATAGGGTATAACGTTATAACGTATTACGTTATATAGTATAACGTAATATCGTATTACGTTATATGGCATAACGTTATAATGTATTACGTTATGTGGTATAACGTTATAACGTATTACGTTATATGATATAACGTCATAACGTATTACGTTATATGGTATAACGTTATAATGTATTACGTTATATGGTATAACGTTATAACGTATTACGTTGTATTGTATAACGTTATAACGTATTACGTTATATGGTATATCGTTATAACGTATTACGTTATATGGCATAACGTTATAACGTATTACGTTATATGGTATAACGTTATAACGTGTTACGTTATATGGTATAACGTTATAACGTATTACGTTGAAGGGTATAACGTTATAACGTATTACGTTATATTGTATAACGTCATAACGTATTACGTTATATGGTATATCGTTATAACGTATTACGTTATATGGTATAACGTTATAACGTATTACGTTATATGGTATAACGTTATAACGTATTACGTTATATGGCATAACGTTATAGCGTATTATGTTATGTGGTATAACGTTATAACGTGTTACGTTATATGGCATAACGTTATAACGTGTTATGTTATACGGTATAACGGTATCACGTATTACGTTATATGATATAACGTCATAACGTATTACGTTATATGGTATAACGTTATAATGTATTACGTTATATGGTATAACGTTATAACGTATTACGTTATATAGTATAACATAATATCGTATTACGTTATATGGTATAACGTTGTAACGTATTACGTTATGTGGTATAACGCTATAACGTATTACGTTATATGATATAACGTCATATAGTATAACGTTATAACATATTACGTTATGTGGTATAACGCTATAACGTATTACGTTATATGGTATAACGTTATAACGTATTACGTTATATTGTATATCGTTATAATGTATTACGTTATATGGTATAACGTTATAACGTATTACGTTATACAGTATAACATAATATCGTATTACGTTATATGGTATAACGTTGTAACGTATTACGTTATGTGGTATAACGCTATAACGTATTACGTTATATGATATAACGTCATATAGTATAACGTTATAACATATTACGTTATGTGGTATAACGCTATAACGTATTACGTTATATGGTATAACGTTATAACGTATTACGTTATATGGCATAACGTTATAGCGTATTATGTTATATGGTATAACGCTATAACGTGTTACGTTATATGGCATAACGTTATAACGTGTTATGTTATACGGTATAACGGTATCATGTATTACGTTATATGGTGTAACGTTATAACGTATTACGCTATAGTGCATAACGTTATAACGTATTACGTTATATGGTATAACGTTGTAACGTATTACGATATATGGTATAACATCATATGGTACAAGGTTATGACGTATTACGTTATATGGTATAACGTCGTATGGTATAATGTTATATCGTATTACGTCATATGGTATAACGTTATAACGTATTACGTTATATAGTATAACGTTATGACGTATTACCTTACAAGGCATAACGTTATAACGTATTACGTTATATAGCATGACGTTATAACGTATTACGTTATATGGCATAACGTTATAACGTATTATGTTATATGGTATAACGTTATAACGTGTTACGTTATATGGTATAACGTTATAACGTATTACGTTGAAGGGTATAACGTTATAACGTATTACGTTATATTGTATAACGTCATAACGTATTACGTTATGTGGTATAACGTTATAATGTATTAGGTTATATGGTATAACGTTATAACGTATTACGTTGTATTGTATAACGTTATGACGTATTACCTTATAAGGCATAACGTTATAACGTAGTACGTTATATGGCATAACGTTATAACGTATTACGTTATACGGTATAACGTTATAACTTATTACGTTATTTGGTATAACGTTATATGGTATAACGTTATAACGTATTACAATATATGGTATAACATCATATGGTACAAGGTTATGACGTATTACGTTATATGGTATAACGTCATATAGTATAACGTTATGACGTATTACGTTATATGGTATTACGTTATATGGTATAACGAACGTCATATAGTATAACGTTATGATGTATTACGTTATAAGGTATATCGTTATAACGTATTACGTTATATAGTATAACGTTATGACGTATTACCTTACAAGGCATAACGTTATAACGTATTACGTTATATGGCATAACGTTATAACGTATTGCGTTATAATGTAAAACGTTATAACGTATTACGTTATATGGTATTACGTTATAACGTATTACGTTATATAGTAACGTTATATGATATAACGTCATATAGTATAACGTTATTACGTATTACGTTATGTGGTATATCGTTATGACGTATTACGTTATAAGGCATAACGTTATAACGTATTACGTTGTATTGTATAACGTTATAATGTATTACGTTATATGGTATATAGTTATAACGTATTACGTTATATGGTATAACGTTATAACGTTTTACGTTATGTGGTATTACGTTATATGATATAACGTCATATAGTATAACATTATGACGTATTTCGTTATGTGGTATATCGTTATGACGTATTACGTTATAAGGTATTACGTTATAACGTATTACGTTATATGGTATAACGTTATTACGTATTACGTTATATTGTATTACGTTATAACATATTACGTTATATGGTTTATCATTATAACGTATTAGGTTATATGGTATAACGTTATAAGGTATTATGTTATGTGGTATAACGTTATAACGTATTACGTTATATGATATAACGTCATAACGTATTACGTTATATGGTATAACGTTATAACGTATTACGTTATATAGAATATCGTTATAACGTATTACGTTATAGGGTATAACGCTATAACGTATTACGTTATATAGTATAACGTAATATCGTATTACGTTATATGGCATAACGTTATAATGTATTACGTTATGTGGTATAACGTTATAACGTATTACGTTATATGGTATATCGTTATAACGTATTACGTTATATGGTATAACGTTATAACGTATTACGTTGAAGGGTATAACGTTATAACGTATTACGTTATATTGTATAACGTCATAACGTATTACGTTATATGGTATATCGTTATAACGTATTACCTTATATGGTATAACGTTATAATGTATTACGTTATATGGTATAACGTTATAACGTATTACGTTATATGGCATAACGTTATAGCGTATTATGTTATGTGGTATAACGTTATAACGTGTTACGTTATATGGCATAACGTTATAACGTGTTATGTTATACGGTATAACGGTATCACGTATTACGTTATATGGTGTAACGTTATAACGTATTACGCTATAGTGTATAACGTTATAACGTATTACGTTATATGGTATAACGTTGTAACGTATTACGTTATGTGGTATAACGCTATAACGTATTACGTTATATGATATAACGCCATATAGTATAACGTTATAACATATTACGTTATGTGGTATAACGCTATAACGTATTACGTTATATAGTATAACGTTATGACGTATTACCTTACAAGGCATAACGTTATAACGTATTACGTTATATGGCATGACGTTATAACGTATTACGTTATATGGCATAACGTTATAACGTATTATGTTATATGGTATAACGTTATAACGTGTTACGTTATATTTCATAACGTTATAACGTATTACGTTATATGGTATTACGTTATATGATATAACGTCATAGAGTATAAAGTTATGACGTATTACGTTATGTGGTATATCGTTGTGACGTATTACGTTATATGGTATAATGTTATAACGTATTAAGCTATATAGTATAACGTCATAACGTATTACGTTATATGGCATAACGTTATAACGTGTTACGTTATATGGCATAACGTTATAACGTATTACGTTATATGGTATAACGTTATAACGTATTACGTTATATGGTATAACGTTATAACGTATTTCGTTATATCGTATAACGTTATAACGTATTACGTTATGTGGTATAACGTTATAACGTATTACGTTATATGGTATAACGTTGTATGGTATAATGTTATATCGTATTACGTCATATGGTATAACGTTATAACGTATTACGTTATATGGCATAACGTTATAACATATTACGTTATATGGTATAACGTTATAAGGTGTTACGTTATATGGCATAACGTTATAACGTATTACGTTATATAGTATAACGTAATATCGTATTACGTTATATGGTATAACGTTACAACGTATTACGTCATGTGGTATAACGCTATAGCGTATTATGTTATATGGTATAACGTTATAACGTGTTACGTTGAAGGGTATAACGTTATAACGTATTACGTTATATTGTATAACGTCATAACGTATTACGTTATATAGCATAACGTTATAGCGTATTATGTTATATGGTATAACGTTATAACGTGTTACGTTACATGGCATAACGTTATAACGTGTTATGTTATACGGTATAACGGTATCACGTATTACGTTATATTGTATTACGTTATAACATATTACGTTATTTGGTATATCATTATAACGTATTAGGTTATATGGTATAACGTTAGTACGTATTACGTTATATGGTATAACGTTATAACGTATTACGTTATATAGTATAACGTAATATCGTATTACGTTATATGGCATAACGTTATAATGTATTACGTTATGTGGTACAACGTTATAACGTATTACGTTATATGATATAACGTCATAACGTATTACGTTATATGGTATAACGTTATAATGTATTACGTTATATGGTATAACGTTATAACGTATTACGTTATATAGTATAACATAATATCGTATTACGTTATATGGTATAACGTTGTAACGTATTACGTTATGTGGTATAACGCTATAACGTATTACGTTATATGATATAACGTCATATAGTATAACGTTATAACATATTACGTTATGTGGTATAACGCTATAACGTATTACGTTATATGGTATAACGTTATAACGTATTACGTTATATTGTATATCGTTATAATGTATTACGTTATATGGTATAACGTTATAACGTATTACGTTATACAGTATAACATAATATCGTATTACGTTATATGGTATAACGTTGTAACGTATTACGTTATGTGGTATAACGCTATAACGTATTACGTTATATGATATAACGTCATATAGTATAACGTTATAACATATTACGTTATGTGGTATAACGCTATAACGTATTACGTTATATGGTATAACGTTATAACGTATTACGTTATATGGCATAACGTTATAGCGTATTATGTTATATGGTATAACGTTATAACGTGTTACGTTATATGGCATAACGTTATAACGTGTTATGTTATACGGTATAACGGTATCATGTATTACGTTATATGGTGTAACGTTATAACGTATTACGCTATAGTGCATAACGTTATAACGTATTACGTTATATGGTATAACGTTGTAACGTATTACGATATATGGTATAACATCATATGGTACAAGGTTATGACGTATTACGTTATATGGTATAACGTCGTATGGTATAATGTTATATCGTATTACGTCATATGGTATAACGTTATAACGTATTACGTTATATAGTATAACGTTATGACGTATTACCTTACAAGGCATAACGTTATAACGTATTACGTTATATAGCATGACGTTATAACGTATTACGTTATATGGCATAACGTTATAACGTATTATGTTATATGGTATAACGTTATAACGTGTTACGTTATATGGTATAACGTTATAACGTATTACGTTGAAGGGTATAACGTTATAACGTATTACGTTATATTGTATAACGTCATAACGTATTACGTTATGTGGTATAACGTTATAATGTATTAGGTTATATGGTATAACGTTATAACATATTACGTTGTATTGTATAACGTTATGACGTATTACCTTATAAGGCATAACGTTATAACGTAATACGTTATATGGCATAACGTTATAACGTATTACGTTATACGGTATAACGTTATAACTTATTACGTTATTTGGTATAACGTTATATGGTATAACGTTATAACGTATTACAATATATGGTATAACATCATATGGTACAAGGTTATGACGTATTACGTTATATGGTATAACGTCATATAGTATAACGTTATGACGTATTACGTTATATGGTATTACGTTATATGGTATAATGAACGTCATATAGTATAACGTTATGATGTATTACGTTATAAGGTATATCGTTATAACGTATTACGTTATATAGTATAACGTTATGACGTATTACCTTACAAGGCATAACGTTATAACGTATTACGTTATATGGCATAACGTTATAACGTATTGCGTTATATTGTAAAACGTTATAACGTATTACGTTATATGGTATTACGTTATAACGTATTACGTTATATAGTAACGTTATATGATATAACGTCATATAGTATAACGTTATTACGTATTACGTTATGTGGTATATCGTTATGACGTATTACGTTATAAGGCATAACGTTATAACGTATTACGTTGTATTGTATAACGTTATAATGTATTACGTTATATGGTATATAGTTATAACGTATTACGTTATATGGTATAACGTTATAACGTATTACGTTATGTGGTATTACGTTATATGATATAACGTCATATAGTATAACATTATGACGTATTTCGTTATGTGGTATATCGTTATGACGTATTACGTTATAAGGTATTACGTTATAAAGTATTACGTTATATGGTATAACGTTATTACGTATTACGTTATATTGTATTACGTTATAACATATTACGTTATATGGTATATCATTATAACGTATTAGGTTATATGGTATAACGTTATAAGGTATTATGTTATGTGGTATAACGTTATAACGTATTACGTTATATGATATAACGTCATAACGTATTACGTTATATGGTATAACGTTATAACGTATTACGTTATATAGAATATCGTTATAACGTATTACGTTATAGGGTATAACGTTATAACGTATTACGTTATATAGTATAACGTAATATCGTATTACGTTATATGGCATAACGTTATAATGTATTACGTTATGTGGTATAACGTTATAACGTATTACGTTATATGATATAACGTCATAACGTATTACGTTATATGGTATAACGTTATAATGTATTACGTTATATGGTATAACGTTATAACGTATTACGTTGTATTGTATAACGTTATAACGTATTACGTTATATGGTATATCGTTATAACGTATTACGTTATATGGCATAACGTTATAACGTATTACGTTATATGGTATAACGTTATAACGTGTTACGTTATATGGTATAACGTTATAACGTATTACGTTGAAGGGTATAACGTTATAACGTATTACGTTATATTGTATAACGTCATAACGTATTACGTTATATGGTATATCGTTATAACGTATTACGTTATATGGTATAACGTTATAACGTATTACGTTATATGGTATAACGTTATAACGTATTACGTTATATGGCATAACGTTATAGCGTATTATGTTATGTGGTATAACGTTATAACGTGTTACGTTATATGGCATAACGTTATAACGTGTTATGTTATACGGTATAACGGTATCACGTATTACGTTATATGATATAACGTCATAACGTATTACGTTATATGGTATAACGTTATAATGTATTACGTTATATGGTATAACGTTATAACGTATTACGTTATATAGTATAACATAATATCGTATTACGTTATATGGTATAACGTTGTAACGTATTACGTTATGTGGTATAACGCTATAACGTATTACGTTATATGATATAACGTCATATAGTATAACGTTATAACATATTACGTTATGTGGTATAACGCTATAACGTATTACGTTATATGGTATAACGTTATAACGTATTACGTTATATTGTATATCGTTATAATGTATTACGTTATATGGTATAACGTTATAACGTATTACGTTATACAGTATAACATAATATCGTATTACGTTATATGGTATAACGTTGTAACGTATTACGTTATGTGGTATAACGCTATAACGTATTACGTTATATGATATAACGTCATATAGTATAACGTTATAACATATTACGTTATGTGGTATAACGCTATAACGTATTACGTTATATGGTATAACGTTATAACGTATTACGTTATATGGCATAACGTTATAGCGTATTATGTTATATGGTATAACGTTATAACGTGTTACGTTATATGGCATAACGTTATAACGTGTTATGTTATACGGTATAACGGTATCATGTATTACGTTATATGGTGTAACGTTATAACGTATTACGCTATAGTGCATAACGTTATAACGTATTACGTTATATGGTATAACGTTGTAACGTATTACGATATATGGTATAACATCATATGGTACAAGGTTATGACGTATTACGTTATATGGTATAACGTCGTATGGTATAATGTTATATCGTATTACGTCATATGGTATAACGTTATAACGTATTACGTTATATAGTATAACGTTATGACGTATTACCTTACAAGGCATAACGTTATAACGTATTACGTTATATAGCATGACGTTATAACGTATTACGTTATATGGCATAACGTTATAACGTATTATGTTATATGGTATAACGTTATAACGTGTTACGTTATATGGTATAACGTTATAACGTATTACGTTGAAGGGTATAACGTTATAACGTATTACGTTATATTGTATAACGTCATAACGTATTACGTTATGTGGTATAACGTTATAATTTATTAGGTTATATGGTATAACGTTATAACGTATTACGTTGTATTGTATAACGTTATGACGTATTACGTTATATGGCATAACGTTATAACGTATTACGTTATATGGTATAACGTTATAACGTGTTACGTTATATGGTATAACGTTATAACGTATTACGTTGAAGGGTATAACGTTATAACGTATTACGTTATATTGTATAACGTCATAACGTATTACGTTATATGGTATATCGTTATAACGTATTACGTTATATGGTATAACGTTATAACGTATTACGTTATATGGTATAACGTTATATCGTATTACGTTATATGGCATAACGTTATAGCGTATTATGTTATGTGGTATAACGTTATAACGTGTTACGTTATATGGCATAACGTTATAACGTGTTATGTTATACGGTATAACGGTATCACGTATTACGTTATATGGTGTAACGTTATAACGTATTACGCTATAGTGTATAACGTTATAACGTATTACGTTATATGGTATATCGTTATAACGTATTACGTTATATGGCATAACGTTATAACGTATTACGTTATATGGCATAACGTTATAACGTATTACGTTATATGGTATAACGTTATAACGTGTTACGTTATATGGTATAACGTTATAACGTATTACGTTGAAGGGTATAACGTTATAACGTATTACGTTATATTGTATAACGTCATAACGTATTACGTTATATGGTATATCGTTATAACGTATTACGTTATATGGTATAACGTTATAACGTATTACGTTATATGGTATAACGTTATAACGTATCACGTTATATGGTATATCGTTATAACGTATTACGTTATATGGTATAACGTTATAACGTATTACGTTATATGGCATAACGTTATAACGTATTACGTTATATGGTATAACGTTATAACGTGTTACGTTATATGGTATAACGTTATAACGTATTACGTTGAAGGGTATAACGTTATAACGTATTACGTTATATTGTATAACGTCATAACGTATTACGTTATATGGTATATCGTTATAACGTATTACGTTATATGGTATAACGTTATAACGTATTACGTTATATGGTATAACGTTATAACGTATTACGTTATATGGCATAACGTTATAGCGTATTATGTTATGTGGTATAACGTTATAACGTGTTACGTTATATGGCATAACGTTATAACGTGTTATGTTATACGGTATAACGGTATCACGTATTACGTTATATGGTGTAACGTTATAACGTATTACGCTATAGTGTATAACGTTATAACGTATTACGTTATATGGTATATCGTTATAACGTATTACGTTATATGGCATAACGTTATAACGTATTACGTTATATGGCATAACGTTATAACGTATTACGTTATATGGTATAACGTTATAACGTGTTACGTTATATGGTATAACGTTATAACGTATTACGTTGAAGGGTATAACGTTATAACGTATTACGTTATATTGTATAACGTCATAACGTATTACGTTATATGGTATATCGTTATAACGTATTACGTTATATGGTATAACGTTATAACGTATTACGTTATATGGTATAACGTTATAACGTATCACGTTATATGGTATATCGTTATAACGTATCACGTTATATGGCATAACGTTATAACGTATTACGTTATATGGTATAACGTTATAACGTGTTACGTTATATGGTATAACGTTATAACGTGTTACGTTATATGGTATAACGTTATAACGTATTACGTTGAAGGGTATAACGTTATAACGTATTACGTTATATTGTATAACGTCATAACGTATTACGTCATATGGTATAACGTTATAACGTATTACGTTATATAGTATAACGTTATGACGTATTACCTTACAAGGCATAACGTTATAACGTATTACGTTATATGGCATGACGTTATAACGTATTACGTTATATGGCATAACGTTATAACGTATTATGTTATATGGTATAACGTTATAACGTGTTACGTTATATTTCATAACGTTGTAACGTATTACGTTATATGGTATTACGTTATATGATATAACGTCATATAGTATAAAGTTATGACGTATTACGTTATGTGGTATATCGTTGTGACGTATTACGTTATATGGTATAATGTTATAACGTATTAAGCTATATAGTATAACGTCATAACGTATTACGTTATATGGCATAACGTTATAACGTGTTACGTTATATGGCATAACGTTATAACGTATTACGTTATATGGTATAACGTTATAACGTATTACGTTATATGGTATAACGTTATAACGTATTTCGTTATATCGTATAACGTTATAACGTATTACGTTATGTGGTATAACGTTATAACGTATTACGTTATATGGTATAACGTTGTATGGTATAATGTTATATCGTATTACGTCATATGGTATAACTTTATAACGTATTACGTTATATGGCATAACGTTATAACATATTACGTTATATGGTATAACGTTATAAGGTGTTACGTTATATGGCATAACGTTATAACGTATTACGTTATATAGTATAACGTAATATCGTATTACGTTATATGGTATAACGTTATAACGTATTACGTCATGTGGTATAACGCTATAACGTATTACGTTATATGATATAACGTCATATAGTATAACGTTATAACATATTACGTTATGTGGTATAACGCTATAACGTATTACGTTATATGGTATAACGTTATAACGTATTACGTTGTATTGTATAACGTTATAACGTATTACGTTATGTGGTATAACGCTATAACGTATTACGTTATATGGTATAACGTTATAACGTATTACGTTGTATTGTATAACGTTATAACGTGTTACGTTATATGGTATATCGTTATAACGTATTACGTTACATGGCATAACGTTATAACGTATTACGTTATATGGTATATCGTTATAACGTGTTACGTTATATGGTATAACGTTATAACGTATTACGTTGAAGGGTATAACGTTATAACGTATTACGTTATATTGTATAACGTCATAACGTATTACGTTATATGGCATAACGTTATAGCGTATTATGTTATATGGTATAACGTTATAACGTGTTACGTTATATGGCATAACGTTATAACGTGTTATGTTATACGGTATAACGGTATCACGTATTACGTTATATTGTATTACGTTATAACATATTACGTTATTTGGTATATCATGATAATGTATTAGGTTATATGGTATAACGTTAGTACGTATTACGTTATATGGTATAACGTTATAACGTATTACGTTATATAGTATAACGTAATATCGTATTACGTTATATGGCATAACGTTATAATGTATTACGTTATGTGGTACAACGTTATAACGTATTACGTTATATGATATAACGTCATAACGTATTACGTTATATGGTATAACGTTATAATGTATTACGTTATATGGTATAACGTTATAACGTATTACGTTATATAGTATAACATAATATCGTATTACGTTATATGGTATAACGTTGTAACGTATTACGTTATGTGGTATAACGCTATAACGTATTACGTTATATGATATAACGTCATATAGTATAACGTTATAACATATTACGTTATGTGGTATAACGCTATAACGTATTACGTTATATGGTATAACGTTATAACGTATTACGTTATATTGTATAACGTTATAATGTATTACGTTATATGGTATAACGTTATAACGTATTACGTTATATAGTATAACATAATATCGTATTACGTTATATGGCATAACGTTATAATGTATTACGTTATGTGGTATAACGTTGTAACGTATTACGTTATGTGGTATAACGCTATAACGTATTACGTTATATGATATAACGTCATATAGTATAACGTTATGACGTATTACCTTACAAGGCATAACGTTATAACGTATTACGTTATATGGCATGACGTTATAACGTATTACGTTATATGGCATAACGTTATAACGTATTATGTTATATGGTATAACGTTATAACGTGTTACGTTATATTTCATAACGTTATAACGTATTACGTTATATGGTATTACTTTATATGATATAACGTCATATAGTATAAAGTTATGACGTATTACGTTATGTGGTATATCGTTGTGACGTATTACGTTATATGGTATAATGTTATAACGTATTAAGCTATATAGTATAACGTCATAACGTATTACGTTATATGGCATAACGTTATAACGTGTTACGTTATATGGCATAACGTTATAACGTATTACGTTATATGGTATAACGTAATATCGTATTACGTTATATGGTATAACGTTATAACGTATTACGTCATGTGGTATAACGCTATAACGTATTACGTTATATGATATAACGTCATATAGTATAACGTTATAACATATTACGTTATGTGGTATAACGCTATAACGTATTACGTTATATGGTATAACGTTATAACGTATTACGTTGTATTGTATAACGTTATAACGTATTACGTTATGTGGTATAACGCTATAACGTATTACGTTATATGGTATAACGTTATAACGTATTACGTTGTATTGTATAACGTTATAACGTGTTACGTTATATGGTATATCGTTATAACGTATTACGTTACATGGCATAACGTTATAACGTATTACGTTATATGGTATATCGTTATAACGTGTTACGTTATATGGTATAACGTTATAACGTATTACGTTGAAGGGTATAACGTTATAACGTATTACGTTATATTGTATAACGTCATAACGTATTACGTTATATGGCATAACGTTATAGCGTATTATGTTATATGGTATAACGTTATAACGTGTTACGTTATATGGCATAACGTTATAACGTGTTATGTTATACGGTATAACGGTATCACGTATTACGTTATATTGTATTACGTTATAACATATTACGTTATTTGGTATATCATTATAACGTATTAGGTTATATGGTATAACGTTAGTACGTATTACGTTATATGGTATAACGTTATAACGTATTACGTTATATAGTATAACGTAATATCGTATTACGTTATATGGCATAACGTTATAATGTATTACGTTATGTGGTACAACGTTATAACGTATTACGTTATATGATATAACGTCATAACGTATTACGTTATATGGTATAACGTTATAATGTATTACGTTATATGGTATAACGTTATAACGTATTACGTTATATAGTATAACATAATATCGTATTACGTTATATGGTATAACGTTGTAACGTATTACGTTATGTGGTATAACGCTATAACGTATTACGTTATATGATATAACGTCATATAGTATAACGTTATAACATATTACGTTATGTGGTATAACGCTATAACGTATTACGTTATATGGTATAACGTTATAACGTATTACGTTATATTGTATATCGTTATAATGTATTACGTTATATGGTATAACGTTATAACGTATTACGTTATACAGTATAACATAATATCGTATTACGTTATATGGTATAACGTTGTAACGTATTACGTTATGTGGTATAACGCTATAACGTATTACGTTATATGATATAACGTCATATAGTATAACGTTATAACATATTACGTTATGTGGTATAACGCTATAACGTATTACGTTATATGGTATGACGTTATAACGTATTACGTTATATGGCATAACGTTATAGCGTATTATGTTATATGGTATAACGTTATAACGTGTTACGTTATATGGCATAACGTTATAACGTGTTATGTTATACGGTATAACGGTATCACGTATTACGTTATATGGTGTAACGTTATAACGTATTACGCTATAGTGTATAACGTTATAACGTATTACGTTATATGGTATAACGTTGTAACGTATTACGATATATGGTATAACATCATATGGTACAAGGTTATGACGTATTACGTTATATGGTATAACGTCGTATGGTATAATGTTATATCGTATTACGTCATATGGTATAACGTTATAACGTATTACGTTATATAGTATAACGTTATGACGTATTACCTTACAAGGCATAACGTTATAACGTATTACGTTATATGGCATGACGTTATAACGTATTACGTTATATGGCATAACGTTATAACGTATTATGTTATATGGTATAACGTTATAACGTGTTACGTTATATTTCATAACGTTATAACGTATTACGTTATATGGTATTACGTTATATGATATAACGTCATATAGTATAAAGTTATGACGTATTACGTTATGTGGTATATCGTTGTTACGTATTACGTTATATGGTATAATGTTATAACGTATTAAGCTATATAGTATAACGTCATAACGTATTACGTTATATGGCATAACGTTATAACGTGTTACGTTATATGGCATAACGTTATAACGTATTACGTTATATGGTATAACGTTATAACGTATTACGTTATATGGTATAACGTTATAACGTATTTCGTTATATCGTATAACGTTATAACGTATTACGTTATGTGGTATAACGTTATAACGTATTACGTTATGTGGTATAACGTTATAACGTATTACGTTATATGGTATAATGTTGTATGGTATAATGTTATATCGTATTACGTCATATGGTATAACGTTATAACGTATTACGTTATATGGCATAACGTTATAACATATTACGTTATATGGTATAACGTTATAACGTGTTACGTTATATGGCATAACGTTATAACGTATTACGTTATATAGTATAACGTAATATCGTATTACGTTATATGGTATGACGTTATAACGTATTACGTCATGTGGTATAACGCTATAACGTATTACGTTATATGATATAACGTCATATAGTATAACGTTATAACATATTACGTTATGTGGTATAACGCTATAACGTATTACGTTATATGGTATAACGTTATAACGTATTACGTTGTATTGTATAACGTTATAACGTATTACGTTATGTGGTATAACGCTATAACGTATTACGTTATATGGTATAACGTTATAACGTATTACGTTGTATTGTATAACGTTATAACGTGTAACGTTATATGGTATATCGTTATAACGTATTACGTTATATGGCATAACGTAATAACGTATTACGTTATATGGTATATCGTTATAACGTGTTACGTTATATGGTATAACGTTATAACGTATTACGTTGAAGGGTATAACGTTATAACGTATTACGTTATATTGTATAACGTCATAACGTATTACGTTATATGGCATAACGTTATAGCGTATTATGTTATATGGTATAACGTTATAACGTGTTACGTTATATGGCATAACGTTATAACGTGTTATGTTATACGGTATAACGGTATCACGTATTACGTTATATTGTATTACGTTATAACATATTACGTTATTTGGTATATGATTATAACGTATTAGGTTATATGATATAACGTTAGTACGTATTACGTTATATGGTATAACGTTATAACGTATTACGTTATATAGTATAACGTAATATCGTATTACGTTATATGGCATAACGTTATAATGTATTACGTTATATAGTATAACGTAATATCGTATTACGTTATATGGCATAACGTTATAATTTATTTCGTTATGTGGTGTAACGTTATAACGTATTACGTTATATAGAATATCGTTATAACGTATTATGTTATATGGTATAACGTTATAACGTGTTACGTTATATGGCATAACGTTATAACGTGTTACGTTATACGGTATAACGGTATCACGTATTACGTTATATGGTATAACGTTATAACGTATTACGCTATAGTGTATAACGTTATAATGTATTACGTTATATGGTATTACGTTATATGGTATAACGTCATATAGTATAACGTTGTGACGTATTACGTTATAAGGTATTACGTTATAACGTATTACGGTATATGGTATAACGTTATTACGTATTACGTTATATTGTATTACGTTATAACATATTACGTTATATGGTATATCATTATAACGTATTAGGTTATATGGTATAACGTTAGTAAGTATTACGTTATGTGGTATAACGTTATAACGTATTACGTTATATAGTATAACGTAATATCGTATTACGTTATATGGCATAACGTTATAATGTATTACGTTATGTGGTATAACGTTATAACGTATTACGTTATATGATATAACGTCATAACGTATTACGTTATATGGTATAACGTTATAATGTATTACGTTATATGGTATAACGTTATAACGTATTACGTTATATAGTATAACGTAATATCGTATTACGTTATATGGTATAACGTTATAACGTATTACGTTATGTGGTATAACGTTATAACGTATTACGTTGTATTGTATAACGTTATAACGTATTACGTTATATGGTATATCGTTATAACGTATTACGTTATATGGTATAACGTTATAACGTATTACGTTATATGATATAACGTCATATAGTATAACGTTATAACGTATTACGTTATGTGGTATAACGCTATAACGTATTACGTTATATGGTATAACGTTATAACGTATTACGTTGTATTGTATAACGTTATAACGTATTACGTTATATGGTATATCGTTATAACGTATTACGTTATATTGCATAACGTTATAACGTATTATGTTATATGGTATAACGTTATAACGTATTACGTTGTATTGTATAACGTTATAACGTATTACGTTATATGGTATATCGTTATAACGTATTACGTTATATTGCATAACGTTATAACGTATTATGTTATATGGTATAACGTTATAACGTATTACGTTGTATGGTATAACGTTATAACGTGATACGTTATATGGCATAACGTTATAACGTGTTACGTTATACGGTATAACGTTATAACGTATTACGTTATATGATATAACGTCATATAGTATAACGTTATAACGTATTACGTTATATGGTATATCGTTATAACGTATTACGTTATGTGGTATAACGCTATAACGTATTACGTTATATGGTATAACGTTATAACGTATTACGTTATATGGTATATCGTTATAACGTATGACGTTATATGGTTTTACGTTATATGATATAACGTCATATAGTAAACGTTACGACGTATTACGTTATAAGGTATAACGTTATAACGTATTACGTTATATGGTATAACGTTATAACGTATTACGTTATATGGTATAACGTTATAACGTATTATGTTATATGGCATAACGTTATAACGTGTTACGTTATACGGTATAACGTTATAACGTATTATGTTATATGGTATAACGTTATAACGTGTTACGTTATACGGTATAACGGTATCACGTATTACGTTATATGGTATAACGTTATAACGTATTACGCTATAGTGTATAACGTTATAATGTATTACGTTATATGGTATAACGTTATAACGTATTACGTTATATGGCATAACGTTATAACGTGTTACGTTATATGGCATAACGTTATAACGTATTACGTTATATGGTATAACGTTATAACGTATTACGTTATATGGTATAACGTTATAACGTATTTCGTTATATCGTATCACGTTATAACGTATTACGTTATGTGGTATAACGTTATAACGTATTACGTTATATGGTATAACGTTGTATGGTATAATGTTATATCGTATTACGTCATATGGTATAACGTTATAACGTATTACGTTATATGGCATAACGTTATAACATATTACGTTATATGGTATAACGTTATAACGTGTTACGTTATATGGCATAACGTTATAACGTATTACGTTATATAGTATAACGTAATATCGTATTACGTTATATGGTATGACGTTATAACGTATTACGTCATGTGGTATAACGCTATAACGTATTACGTTATATGATATAACGTCATATAGTATAACGTTATAACATATTACGTTATGTGATATAACGCTATAACGTATTACGTTATATGGTATAACGTTATAACGTATTACGTTATATTGTATAACGTTATAATGTATTACGTTATATGGTATAACGTTATAACGTATTACGTTATATAGTATAACATAATATCGTATTACGTTATATGGTATAACGTTGTAACGTATTACGTTATGTGGTATAACGCTATAACGTATTACGTTATATGATATAACGTCATATAGTATAACGTTATAACATATTACGTTATGTGGTATAACGCTATAACGTATTACGTTATATGGTATAACGTTATAACGTATTACGTTATATTGTATAACGTTATAAGGTATTACGTTATATGGTATAACGTTATAACGTATTACGTTATATAGTATAACATAATATCGTATTACGTTATATGGTATAACGTTGTAACGTATTACGTTATCTGATATAACGTCATAACGTATTACGTTATATGGTATAACGTTATGATGTATTACGTTATATGGTATAACGTTATAACGTATTACGTTATATAGTATAACATAATATCGTATTACGTTATATGGTATAACGTTGTAACGTATTACGTTATGTGGTATAACGCTATAACGTATTACGTTATATGATATAACGACATATAGTATAACGTTATAACATATTACGTTATGTGGTATAACGTTATAACGTATTACGTTATATGGTATAACGTTATGATGTATTACGTTATATGGTATAACGTTATAACGTATTACGTTATATAGTATAACATAATATCGTATTACGTTATATGGTATAACATAATATCGTATTACGTTATATGGTATAACGTTGTAACGTATTACGTTATCTGATATAACGTCATAACGTATTACGTTATATGGTATAACGTTATGATGTATTACGTTATATGGTATAACGTTATAACGTATTACGTTATATAGTATAACATAATATCGTATTACGTTATATGGTATAACATAATATCGTATTACGTTATATGGTATAACGTTGTAACGTATTACGTTATGTGGTATAACGCTATAACGTATTACGTTATATGATATAACGACATATAGTATAACGTTATAACATATTACGTTATATGGTATAACGTTGTAACGTATTACGTTATGTGGTATAACGCTATAACGTATTACGTTATATTGTATAACGTTATAACCTATTACGTTATATGGATTAACGTTAGAACGTATTACGTTATATGGTATATCGTGATAACGTATTACGTTATATAGTATAACGTAATATCGTATAACGTTATATGGCATAACGTTATAATTTATTACGTTATGTGGTGTAACGTTATAACGTATTACGCTATAGTGTATAACGTTATAACGTATTACGTTATATGGTATTACGTTATATGGTATAACGTCATATAGTATAACGTTATGACGTATTACGTTATATTGTATAACGTTATAACGTATTACGTTATATGGTATTACGTTATATGATATAACGTCGTATAGTATAACGTTATGACGTATTACGTTATGTGTTGTATCGTTATGACGTAGTACGTTATATGGTATAACGTCATAAAGTATTACGTTATGTGGTATAACGTTATAACGTATTACGTTATATTGCATAACGTTATAACGTGTTACGTTATACGGTATAACGGTATCACGTATTACGTTATATGGTATAACGTTATAAAGTATTACGCTATAGCGTCTAACGTTATATGGTATTACGTTATATGATATAACGTCATATAGTATAACGTTATGACGTATTACGTTATAAGGTATTACGTTATAACGTATTACGTAATATGGTATAACGTTATTACGTATTACGTTATATTGTATTACGTTATAACATATTACGTTATATGGTATATCATTATAACGTATTATGTTATATGGTATAACGTTAGCACGTATTACGTTATATGGTATAACGTTATAACGTATTACGTTATATAGTATAACGTAATATCGTATTACGTTATATGGCATAACGTTATAATGTATTAGCGTTATGTGGTATAACGTTATAACGTATTACGTTATATCGTATATCGTTATAACGTATGACGTTATATGGTTTTACGTTATATGATATATCGTCATATAGTAAACGTTACGACGTATTACGTTATAAGGTATAACGTTATAACGTATTACGTTATATGGTATAACGTTATAACGTATTACGTTATGTGGTATAATGCTTTAACGTATTACGTTATGTGGTATAACGCTATAACGTATTACGTTATATGATATAACGTCGTATAGTATAACGTTACGACGTATTACGTTATAAGGTATAACGTTATAACGTATTACGTTATATGGTATAACGTTATAATGTATTACGTTATATGGTATAACGTTATAACGTATTACGTTATATAGTATAACGTAATATCGTATTACGTTATATGGTATAACGTTATAACGTATTACGCTATAGTGTATAACGTTATAACGTATTACGTTATATGGTATAACGTTGTAACGTATTACGATATATTGTATAACATCATATGGTACAAGGTTATGACGTATTACGTTATATGGTATAACGTCGTATGGTATAATGTTATATCGTATTACGTCATATGGTATAACGTTAGAACGTATTACGTTATATAGTATAACGTTATGACGTATTACCTTACAAGGCATAACGTTATAACGTATTACGTTATATAGCATGACGTTATAACGTATTACGTTATATGGCATAAAGTTATAACGTATTATGTTATATGGTATAACGTTATAACGTGTTACGTTATATTTCATAACGTTATAACGTATTACGTTATATGGTATTGCGTTATATGATATAACGTCATATAGTATAAAGTTATGACGTATTACGTTATGTGGTATATCGTTGTGACGTATTACGTTATATGGTATAATGTTATAACGTATTAAGCTATATAGTATGACGTCATAACGTATTACGTTATATGGCATAACGTTATAACGTATTACGTTGTATGTTATAACTTTATAACGTATTACGTTATATTGTATAACGTTATAACGTATTACGTTATATGGTATTACGTTATATGATATAACGTCATATAGTATAACGTTATGACGTATTACGTTATAAGGTATAACGTTATAACGTATTACGTTATATTGTATAACGTTATAACCTATTACGTTGTATGGTATAACGTTATAACGTATTACGTTATATGGTATAATGGTATAACGTATTACGTTATATGGCATAACGTTATAACGTATTACGTTATATAGTATAACGTAATATCGTATTACGTTATATGGCATAACGTTATAATTTATTTCGTTATGTGGTGTAACGTTATAACGTATTACGTTATATAGAATATCGTTATAACGTATTATGTTATATGGTATAACGTTATAACGTGTTACGTTATATGGCATAACGTTATAACGTGTTACGTTATACGGTATAACGGTATCACGTATTACGTTATATGGTATAACGTTATAACGTATTACGCTATAGTGTATAACGTTATAATGTATTACGTTATATGGTATTACGTTATATGGTATAACGTCATATAGTATAACGTTGTGACGTATTACGTTATAAGGTATTACGTTATAACGTATTACGGTATATGGTATAACGTTATTACGTATTACGTTATATTGTATTACGTTATAACATATTACGTTATATGGTATATCATTATAACGTATTAGGTTATATGGTATAACGTTAGTAAGTATTACGTTATGTGGTATAACGTTATAACGTATTACGTTATATAGTATAACGTAATATCGTATTACGTTATATGGCATAACGTTATAATGTATTACGTTATGTGGTATAACGTTATAACGTATTACGTTATATGATATAACGTCATAACGTATTACGTTATATGGTATAACGTTATAATGTATTACGTTATATGGTATAACGTTATAACGTATTACGTTATATAGTATAACGTAATATCGTATTACGTTATATGGTATAACGTTATAACGTATTACGTTATGTGGTATAACGCTATAACGTATTACGTTATATGGTATAACGTTATAACGTATTACGTTGTATTGTATAACGTTATAACGTATTACGTTATATGGTATATCGTTATAACGTATTACGTTATATGGTATAACGTTATAACGTATTACGTTATATGATATAACGTCATATAGTATAACGTTATAACGTATTACGTTATGTGGTATAACGCTATAACGTATTACGTTATATGGTATAACGTTATAACGTATTACGTTGTATTGTATAACGTTATAACGTATTACGTTATATGGTATATCGTTATAACGTATTACGTTATATTGCATAACGTTATAACGTATTATGTTATATGGTATAACGTTATAACGTATTACGTTGTATTGTATAACGTTATAACGTATTACGTTATATGGTATATCGTTATAACGTATTACGTTATATTGCATAACGTTATAACGTATTATGTTATATGGTATAACGTTATAACGTATTACGTTGTATGGTATAACGTTATAACGTGATACGTTATATGGCATAACGTTATAACGTGTTACGTTATACGGTATAACGTTATAACGTATTACGTTATATGATATAACGTCATATAGTATAACGTTATAACGTATTACGTTATATGGTATATCGTTATAACGTATTACGTTATGTGGTATAACGCTATAACGTATTACGTTATATGGTATAACGTTATAACGTATTACGTTATATGGTATATCGTTATAACGTATGACGTTATATGGTTTTACGTTATATGATATAACGTCATATAGTAAACGTTACGACGTATTACGTTATAAGGTATAACGTTATAACGTATTACGTTATATGGTATAACGTTATAACGTATTACGTTATATGGTATAACGTTATAACGTATTACGTTATATGGCATAACGTTATAACGTGTTACGTTATACGGTATAACGTTATAACGTATTATGTTATATGGTATAACGTTATAACGTGTTATGTTATACGGTATAACGGTATCACGTATTACGTTATATGGTATAACGTTATAACGTATTACGCTATAGTGTATAACGTTATAATGTATTACGTTATATGGTATAACGTTATAACGTATTACGTTATATGGCATAACGTTATAACGTGTTACGTTATATGGCATAACGTTATAACGTATTACGTTATATGGTATAACGTTATAACGTATTACGTTATATGGTATAACGTTATAACGTATTTCGTTATATCGTATAACGTTATAACGTATTACGTTATGTGGTATAACGTTATAACGTATTACGTTATATGGTATAACGTTGTATGGTATAATGTTATATCGTATTACGTCATATGGTATAACGTTATAACGTATTACGTTATATGGCATAACGTTATAACATATTACGTTATATGGTATAACGTTATAACGTGTTACGTTATATGGCATAACGTTATAACGTATTACGTTATATAGTATAACGTAATATCGTATTACGTTATATGGTATGACGTTATAACGTATTACGTCATGTGGTATAACGCTATAACGTATTACGTTATATGATATAAAGTCATATAGTATAACGTTATAACATATTACGTTATGTGATATAACGCTATAACGTATTACGTTATATGGTATAACGTTATAACGTATTACGTTATATTGTATAACGTTATAATGTATTACGTTATATGGTATAACGTTATAACGTATTACGTTATATAGTATAACATAATATCGTATTACGTTATATGGTATAACGTTGTAACGTATTACGTTATGTGGTATAACGCTATAACGTATTACGTTATATGATATAACGTCATATAGTATAACGTTATAACATATTACGTTATGTGGTATAACGCCATAACGTATTACGTTATATGGTATAACGTTATAACGTATTACGTTATATTGTATAACGTTATAAGGTATTACGTTATATGGTATAACGTTATAACGTATTACGTTATATAGTATAACATAATATCGTATTACGTTATATGGTATAACGTTGTAACGTATTACGTTATCTGATATAACGTCATAACGTATTACGTTATATGGTATAACGTTATGATGTATTACGTTATATGGTATAACGTTATAACGTGTTACGTTATATGGCATAACGTTATAACGTGTTACGTTATACGGCATAACGGTATCACGTATTACGTTATATGGTATAACGTTATAACGTATTACGCTATAGTGTATAACGTTATAACGTATTACGTTATATGGTATTACGTTATATGGTATAACGTCATATAGTATAACGTTATGACGTATTACGTTATATTGCATAACGTTATAACGTATTACGTTATATGGTATTACGTTATATGATATAACGTCGTATAGTATAACGTTATGACGTATTACGTTATGTGGTATATCGTTATGACGTAGTACGTTATATGGTATAACGTCATAAAGTATTACGTTATGTGGTATAACGTTATAACGTATTACGTTATATGGCATAACGTTATAACGTGTTACGTTATACGGTATAACGGTATCACGTATTACGTTATATGGTATAAGGTTATAAAGTATTACGCTATAGCGTATAACGTTATATGGTATTACGTTATATGATATAACGTCATATAGTATAACGTTATGACGTATTACGTTATAAGGTATTACGTTATAACGTATTACGTAATATGGTATAACGTTATTACGTATTACGTTATATTGTATTACGTTATAACATATTACGTTATATGGTATATCATTATAACGTATTAGGTTATATGGTATAACGTTAGCACGTATTACGTTATGTGGTATAACGTTATAACGTATTACGTTATATAGTATAACGTTATAACGTATTACGTTATGTGGTATAACGCTATAACGTATTACGTTATATGGTATAACGTTATAACGTATTACGTTGTATTGTATAACGTTATAACGTATTACGTTATATGGTATATCGTTATAACGTATTACGTTATATGGTATAACGTTATAACGTATTACGTTATATGGTATAACGTTATAACGTATTACGTTATATGGTATATCGTTATAACGTATTACGTTATGTGGTATAACGCTATAACGTATTACGTTATATGGTATAACGTTATAACTTATTACGTTATATGGTATATCGTTATAACGTATTACGTTATATGGTATATCGTTATAACGTATTACGTTATATGGTATAACGTTATAACGTATTACGTTATATGGTATAACGTTATAACGTATTACGTTATATGGTATATCGTTATAACGTATTACGTTATGTGGTATAACGCTATAACGTATTACGTTATATGGTATAACGTTATAACTTATTACGTTATATGGTATATCGTTATAACG
The DNA here is from genome assembly GCF_024542735.1 of Bombus huntii. Classification (NCBI taxonomy): domain Eukaryota; kingdom Metazoa; phylum Arthropoda; class Insecta; order Hymenoptera; family Apidae; genus Bombus; species Bombus huntii. Next base: position 15,021,660 of record NC_066245.1, on the reverse strand, counting down.
TATTACGTTATATTGTATAACGTTATAACGTATTACGTTATATGGTATTACGTTATATGATATAACGTCATATAGTATAACGTTATGACGTATTACGTTATAAGGTATAACGTTATAACGTATTACGTTATATTGTATAACGTTATAACCTATTACGTTGTATGGTATAACGTTATAACGTATTACGTTATATGGTATAATGGTATAACGTATTACGTTATATGGCATAACGTTATAACGTATTACGTTATATAGTATAACGTAATATCGTATTACGTTATATGGCATAACGTTATAATTTATTTCGTTATGTGGTGTAACGTTATAACGTATTACGTTATATAGAATATCGTTATAACGTATTATGTTATATGGTATAACGTTATAACGTGTTACGTTATATGGCATAACGTTATAACGTGTTACGTTATACGGTATAACGGTATCACGTATTACGTTATATGGTATAACGTTATAACGTATTACGCTATAGTGTATAACGTTATAATGTATTACGTTATATGGTATTACGTTATATGGTATAACGTCATATAGTATAACGTTGTGACGTATTACGTTATAAGATATTACGTTATAACGTATTACGGTATATGGTATAACGTTATTACGTATTACGTTATATTGTATTACGTTATAACATATTACGTTATATGGTATATCATTATAACGTATTAGGTTATATGGTATAACGTTAGTAAGTATTACGTTATGTGGTATAACGTTATAACGTATTACGTTATATAGTATAACGTAATATCGTATTACGTTATATGGCATAACGTTATAATGTATTACGTTATGTGGTATAACGTTATAACGTATTACGTTATATGATATAACGTCATAACGTATTACGTTATATGGTATAACGTTATAATGTATTACGTTATATGGTATAACGTTATAACGTATTACGTTATATAGTATAACGTAATATCGTATTACGTTATATGGTATAACGTTATAACGTATTACGTTATGTGGTATAACGCTATAACGTATTACGTTATATGGTATAACGTTATAACGTATTACGTTGTATTGTATAACGTTATAACGTATTACGTTATATGGTATATCGTTATAACGTATTACGTTATATGGTATAACGTTATAACGTATTACGTTATATGATATAACGTCATATAGTATAACGTTATAACGTATTACGTTATGTGGTATAACGCTATAACGTATTACGTTATATGGTATAACGTTATAACGTATTACGTTGTATTGTATAACGTTATAACGTATTACGTTATATGGTATATCGTTATAACGTATTACGTTATATTGCATAACGTTATAACGTATTATGTTATATGGTATAACGTTATAACGTATTACGTTGTATTGTATAACGTTATAACGTATTACGTTATATGGTATATCGTTATAACGTATTACGTTATATTGCATAACGTTATAACGTATTATGTTATATGGTATAACGTTATAACGTATTACGTTGTATGGTATAACGTTATAACGTGATACGTTATATGGCATAACGTTATAACGTGTTACGTTATACGGTATAACGTTATAACGTATTACGTTATATGATATAACGTCATATAGTATAACGTTATGACGTATTACGTTATATTGCATAACGTTATAACGTATTACGTTATATGGTATTACGTTATATGATATAACGTCGTATAGTATAACGTTATAACGTATTACGCTATAGTGTATAACGTTATAACGTATTACGTTATATGGTATTACGTTATATGGTATAACGTCATATAGTATAACGTTATGACGTATTACGTTATATTGCATAACGTTATAACGTATTACGTTATATGGTATTACGTTATATGATATAACGTCGTATAGTATAACGTTATGACGTATTACGTTATGTGGTATATCGTTATGACGTAGTACGTTATATGGTATAACGTCATAAAGTATTACGTTATGTGGTATAACGTTATAACGTATTACGTTATATGGCATAACGTTATAACGTGTTACGTTATACGGTATAACGGTATCACGTATTACGTTATATGGTATAAGGTTATAAAGTATTACGCTATAGCGTATAACGTTATATGGTATTACGTTATATGATATAACGTCATATAGTATAACGTTATGACGTATTACGTTATAAGGTATTACGTTATAACGTATTACGTAATATGGTATAACGTTATTACGTATTACGTTATATTGTATTACGTTATAACATATTACGTTATATGGTATATCATTATAACGTATTAGGTTATATGGTATAACGTTAGCACGTATTACGTTATGTGGTATAACGTTATAACGTATTACGTTATATAGTATAACGTTATAACGTATTACGTTATGTGGTATAACGCTATAACGTATTACGTTATATGGTATAACGTTATAACGTATTACGTTGTATTGTATAACGTTATAACGTATTACGTTATATGGTATATCGTTATAACGTATTACGTTATATGGTATAACGTTATAACGTATTACGTTATATGGTATAACGTTATAACGTATTACGTTATATGGTATATCGTTATAACGTATTACGTTATGTGGTATAACGCTATAACGTATTACGTTATATGGTATAACGTTATAACTTATTACGTTATATGGTATATCGTTATAACGTATTACGTTATATGGTATATCGTTATAACGTATTACGTTATATGGTATAACGTTATAACGTATTACGTTATATGGTATAACGTTATAACGTATTACGTTATATGGTATATCGTTATAACGTATTACGTTATGTGGTATAACGCTATAACGTATTACGTTATATGGTATAACGTTATAACTTATTACGTTATATGGTATATCGTTATAACGTATTACGTTATATTGTATAACGTTATAACGTATTACGTTATATGGTATTACGTTATATGATATAACGTCATATAGTATAACGTTATGACGTATTACGTTATAAGGTATAACGTTATAACGTATTACGTTATATTGTATAACGTTATAACCTATTACGTTGTATGGTATAACGTTATAACGTATTACGTTATATGGTATAATGGTATAACGTATTACGTTATATGGCATAACGTTATAACGTATTACGTTATATAGTATAACGTAATATCGTATTACGTTATATGGCATAACGTTATAATTTATTTCGTTATGTGGTGTAACGTTATAACGTATTACGTTATATAGAATATCGTTATAACGTATTATGTTATATGGTATAACGTTATAACGTGTTACGTTATATGGCATAACGTTATAACGTGTTACGTTATACGGTATAACGGTATCACGTATTACGTTATATGGTATAACGTTATAACGTATTACGCTATAGTGTATAACGTTATAATGTATTACGTTATATGGTATTACGTTATATGGTATAACGTCATATAGTATAACGTTGTGACGTATTACGTTATAAGATATTACGTTATAACGTATTACGGTATATGGTATAACGTTATTACGTATTACGTTATATTGTATTACGTTATAACATATTACGTTATATGGTATATCATTATAACGTATTAGGTTATATGGTATAACGTTAGTAAGTATTACGTTATGTGGTATAACGTTATAACGTATTACGTTATATAGTATAACGTAATATCGTATTACGTTATATGGCATAACGTTATAATGTATTACGTTATGTGGTATAACGTTATAACGTATTACGTTATATGATATAACGTCATAACGTATTACGTTATATGGTATAACGTTATAATGTATTACGTTATATGGTATAACGTTATAACGTATTACGTTATATAGTATAACGTAATATCGTATTACGTTATATGGTATAACGTTATAACGTATTACGTTATGTGGTATAACGCTATAACGTATTACGTTATATGGTATAACGTTATAACGTATTACGTTGTATTGTATAACGTTATAACGTATTACGTTATATGGTATATCGTTATAACGTATTACGTTATATGGTATAACGTTATAACGTATTACGTTATATGATATAACGTCATATAGTATAACGTTATAACGTATTACGTTATGTGGTATAACGCTATAACGTATTACGTTATATGGTATAACGTTATAACGTATTACGTTGTATTGTATAACGTTATAACGTATTACGTTATATGGTATATCGTTATAACGTATTACGTTATATTGCATAACGTTATAACGTATTATGTTATATGGTATAACGTTATAACGTATTACGTTGTATTGTATAACGTTATAACGTATTACGTTATATGGTATATCGTTATAACGTATTACGTTATATTGCATAACGTTATAACGTATTATGTTATATGGTATAACGTTATAACGTATTACGTTGTATGGTATAACGTTATAACGTGATACGTTATATGGCATAACGTTATAACGTGTTACGTTATACGGTATAACGTTATAACGTATTACGTTATATGATATAACGTCATATAGTATAACGTTATAACGTATTACGTTATATGGTATATCGTTATAACGTATTACGTTATGTGGTATAACGCTATAACGTATTACGTTATATGGTATAACGTTATAACGTATTACGTTATATGGTATATCGTTATAACGTATGACGTTATATGGTTTTACGTTATATGATATAACGTCATATAGTAAACGTTACGACGTATTACGTTATAAGGTATAACGTTATAACGTATTACGTTATATGGTATAACGTTATAACGTATTACGTTATATGGTATAACGTTATAACGTATTACGTTATATGGCATAACGTTATAACGTGTTACGTTATACGGTATAACGTTATAACGTATTATGTTATATGGTATAACGTTATAACGTGTTACGTTATACGGTATAACGGTATCACGTATTACGTTATATGGTATAACGTTATAACGTATTACGCTATAGTGTATAACGTTATAATGTATTACGTTACATGGTATAACGTTATAACGTATTACGTTATATGGCATAACGTTATAACGTGTTACGTTATATGGCATAACGTTATAACGTATTACGTTATATGGTATAACGTTATAACGTATTACGTTATATGGTATAACGTTATAACGTATTTCGTTATATCGTATAACGTTATAACGTATTACGTTATGTGGTATAACGTTATAACGTATTACGTTATATGGTATAACGTTGTATGGTATAATGTTATATCGTATTACGTCATATGGTATAACGTTATAACGTATTACGTTATATGGCATAACGTTATAACATATTACGTTATATGGTATAACGTTATAACGTGTTACGTTATATGGCATAACGTTATAACGTATTACGTTATATAGTATAACGTAATATCGTATTACGTTATATGGTATGACGTTATAACGTATTACGTCATGTGGTATAACGCTATAACGTATTACGTTATATGATATAACGTCATATAGTATAACGTTATAACATATTACGTTATGTGATATAACGCTATAACGTATTACGTTATATGGTATAACGTTATAACGTATTACGTTATATTGTATAACGTTATAATGTATTACGTTATATGGTATAACGTTATAACGTATTACGTTATATAGTATAACATAATATCGTATTACGTTATATGGTATAACGTTGTAACGTATTACGTTATGTGGTATAACGCTATAACGTATTACGTTATATGATATAACGTCATATAGTATAACGTTATAACATATTACGTTATGTGGTATAACGCTATAACGTATTACGTTATATGGTATAACGTTATAACGTATTACGTTATATTGTATAACGTTATAAGGTATTACGTTATATGGTATAACGTTATAACGTATTACGTTATATAGTATAACATAATATCGTATTACGTTATATGGTATAACGTTGTAACGTATTACGTTATCTGATATAACGTCATAACGTATTACGTTATATGGTATAACGTTATGATGTATTACGTTATATGGTATAACGTTATAACGTGTTACGTTATATGGCATAACGTTATAACGTGTTACGTTATACGGCATAACGGTATCACGTATTACGTTATATGGTATAACGTTATAACGTATTACGCTATAGTGTATAACGTTATAACGTATTACGTTATATGGTATTACGTTATATGGTATAACGTCATATAGTATAACGTTATGACGTATTACGTTATATTGTATAACGTTATAACGTATTACGTTATATGGTATTACGTTATATGATATAACGTCGTATAGTATAACGTTATGACGTATTACGTTATGTGGTATATCGTTATGACGTAGTACGTTATATGGTATAACGTCATAAAGTATTACGTTATGTGGTATAACGTTATAACGTATTACGTTATATGGCATAACGTTATAACGTGTTACGTTATACGGTATAACGGTATCACGTATTACGTTATATGGTATAAGGTTATAAAGTATTACGCTATAGCGTATAACGTTATATGGTATTACGTTATATGATATAACGTCATATAGTATAACGTTATGACGTATTACGTTATAAGGTATTACGTTATAACGTATTACGTAATATGGTATAACGTTATTACGTATTACGTTATATTGTATTACGTTATAACATATTACGTTATATGGTATATCATTATAACGTATTAGGTTATATGGTATAACGTTAGCACGTATTACGTTATGTGGTATAACGTTATAACGTATTACGTTATATAGTATAACGTTATAACGTATTACGTTATGTGGTATAACGCTATAACGTATTACGTTATATGGTATAACGTTATAACGTATTACGTTGTATTGTATAACGTTATAACGTATTACGTTATATGGTATATCGTTATAACGTATTACGTTATATGGTATAACGTTATAACGTATTACGTTATATGGTATAACGTTATAACGTATTACGTTATATGGTATATCGTTATAACGTATTACGTTATGTGGTATAACGCTATAACGTATTACGTTATATGGTATAACGTTATAACTTATTACGTTATATGGTATATCGTTATAACGTATGACGTTATATGGTTTTACGTTATATGATATAACGTCATATAGTAAACGTTACGACGTATTACGTTATAAGGTATAACGTTATAACGTATTACGTAATATGGCATAACGTTATAATGTATTACGCTATGTGGTATAACGTTATAACGTATTACGTTATATGGTATATCGTTATGACGTATTACGTTATACGGTATAACGTTATAACGTATTACGTTATATGATATAACGTCATATAGTATAACGTTATAACGTATTACGTTATACGGTATAACGTTATAACGTGTTACGTTATGTGGTATAACGTTATAACGTATTACGTTATATAGAATATCGTTATAACGTATTACGTTATATGGTACAACGTTATAACGTGTTACGTTATATGGCATAACGTTATAACGTGTTACGTTATACGGCATAACGGTATCACGTATTACGTTATATGGTATAACGTTATAACGTATTACGCTATAGTGTATAACGTTATAACGTATTACGTTATATGGTATTACGTTATATGGTATAACGTCATATAGTACAACGTTATGACGTATTACGTTATATTGTATAACGTTATAACGTATTACGTTATATGGTATTACGTTATATGATATAACGTCGTATAGTATAACGTTATGACGTATTACTTTATGTGGTATATGGTTATGACGTAGTACGTTATATGGTATAACGTCATAACGTATTACGTTATATGGTATAACGTTATAACGTATTACGTTATATGGTATAACGTTATAACGTATTACGTTATATAGTATAACGTAATATCGTATTACGTTATATGGCATAACGTTATAATGTATTAGCGTTATGTGGTATAACGTTATAACGTATTACGTTATATGATATAACGTCATAACGTATTACGTTATATGGTATATCGTTATAACGTATTACGTTATATGGTATAACGTTATAACGTATTACGTTATATGGTATAACGTTATAACGTATTACGTTATATGGTATATCTTTATAACGTATTACGTTATGTGGTATAACGCTATAACGTATTACGTTATATGGTATAACGTTATAACGTATTACGTTATATGGTATATCGTTATAACGTATGACGTTATATGGTTTTACGTTATATGATATAACGTCATATAGTAAACGTTACGACGTATTACGTTATAAGGTATAACGTTATAACGTATTACGTTATATGGTATAACGTTATAACGTATTACGTTATGTGGTATAATGCTTTAACGTATTACGTTATGTGGTATAACGCTATAATGTATTACGTTATGTGGTATAACGTTATAACGTATTACGTTATATGGTATAACGGTATCACGTATTACGTTATATGGTATTACGTTATATGATATAACGTCGTATAGTATAACGTTATGACGTATTACGTTATGTGGTATATCGTTATGACTTATTACGTTATAAGGCATAACGTTATAACGTAGTACGTTATATGGCATAACGTTGTAACGTATTACGTTATATGGTATAACGTTATAACTTATTACGTTATTTGGTATAACGTTATATGGTATAACGTTATAACGTATTACGATATATGGTATAACATCATATGGTACAAAGTTATGACGTATTACGTTATATGGAATAACGTCGTATGGTATAATGTTATATCGTATTACGTCATATGGTATAACGTTATAATGTATTACGTTATATGGTATAACGGTATCACGTATTGCGTTATATGGCATAACGTTATAACGTATTACGCTATAGTGTATAACGTTATAACGTATTACGTTATATGGTATAACGTCATATAGTATAACGTTATGACGTATTACGTTATATGGTATTACGTTATATGGTATAACGTCATATAGTATAACGTTATGACGTATTACGTTATAAGGTATAACGTTATAACGTATTACGTTATATAGTATAACGTTATGACGTATTACCTTACAAGGCATAACGTTATAACGTATTACGTTATATGGCATAACGTTATAACGTATTACGTTATATACAATATCGTTATAACGTATTACGTTATAGGGTATAACGTTATAACGTATTACGTTATATTGTAAAACGTTATAACGTATTACGTTATATGGTATTACGTTATAACGTATTACGTTATATAGTAACGTTATATGATATAACGTCATATAGTATAACGTTATGACGTATTACGTTATGTGGTATATCGTTATGACGTATTACGTTATAAGGCATAACGTTATAACGTATTACGTTGTATTGTATAACGTTATAACGTATTACGTTATATGGTATATAGTTATAACGTATTACGTTATATGGTATAACGTTATAACGTATTACGTTATGTGGTATTACGTTATATGATATAACGTCATATAGTATAACGTTATGACGTATTACGTTATGTGGTATATCGTTATGACGTATTACGTTATAAGGTATTACGTTATAACGTATTACGTTATAACGTATTACGTTATATGGTATAACGTTATTACGTATTACGTTATATTGTATTACGTTATAACATATTACGTTATATGGTATATCATTATAACGTATTAGGTTATATGGTATAACGTTATAAGGTATTACGTTATGTGGTATAACGTTATAACGTATTACGTTATATGATATAACGTCATAACGTATTACGTTATATGGTATAACGTTATAACGTATTACGTTATATAGAATATCGTTATAACGTATTACGTTATAGGGTATAACGTTATAACGTATTACGTTATATTTGTAAAACGTTATAACGTATTACGTTATATGGTATTACGTTATAACGTATTACATTATATTGTAAAACGTTATAACGTATTACGTTATATGGTATTACGTTATAACGTATTACGTTATATAGTATAACGTAATATCGTATTACGTTATATGGCATAACGTTATAATGTATTACGTTATGTGGTATAACGTTATAACGTATTACGTTATATGGTATATCGTTATGACGTATTACGTTATATGGTATAACGTTATAACGTATTACGTTATATGATATAACGTCATATAGTATAACGTTATAACGTATTACGTTATATGGTATAACGTTATAACGTGTTACGTTATGTGGTATAACGTTATAACGTATTACGTTATATGGCATAACGTCATATAGTATAACGTTATAACGTATTACGTTATGTGGTATAACGCTATACCGTATTACGTTATATGGTATAACGTTATAACGTATTACGTTATATGGCATAACGTTATAATGTATTACGTTATGTGGTATAACGTTATACCGTATTACGTTATATGATATAACGTCATAACGTATTACGTTATATGGTATATGGTTATAATGTATTACGTTATATGGTATAACGTTATAACGTATTTCGTTATATAGTATAACGTAATATCGTATTACGTTATATGGTATAACGTTATAACGTATTACGTTATATGGTATATCGTTATAACGTATTACGTTATATGGCATAACGTTATAACGTATTATGTTATATGGTATAACGTTATAACGTGTTACGTTATGTGGCATAACGTTATAACGTGTTACGTTATACGGTATAACGGTATCACGTATTACGTTATATGGTATAACGTTATAACGTATTACGCTATAGTGTATAACGTTATAACGTATTACGTTATATGGTATTACGCTATATATGGTATAACGTCATATAGTATAACGTTATGACGTATTACGTTATATGGTATAACGTCATATAGTATAACGTTACGATGTATTACGTTATAAGGTATAACGTTATAACGTATTACGTTATATAGAATATCGTTATAACGTATTACGTTATATGGTATCACGTTATAACGTATTACGTTATATGGTATATCGTTATAACGTATTACGTTATATGGTTTTACGTTATATGAAATAACGTCATATAGTAAACGTTACGACGTATTACGTTATAAGGTATAACGTTATAACGTATTACGTTATATGGTATAACGTTATAACGTATTACGTTATGTGGTATAATGCTTTAACGTATTACGTTATGTGGAATAACGTTATAACGGATTACGTTTTGTGGTATAACGTTATAACGTATTACGTTATATGGTATAACGGTATCACGTATTACGTTATATGGTATTACGTTATATGATATAACGTCGTATAGTATAACGTTATGACGTATTACGTTATGTGGTATATCGTTATGACGTATTACGTTATAAGGCATAACGTTATAACGTATTACGTTATATAGAATATCGTTATAACGTATTACGTTATATGGTATAACGTTGTAACGTATTACGTTATATGGTATAACGTTATTGCGTATTACGTTATATTGTATTACGTTATAACATATTACGTTATATGGTATAACGTTATAATGTATTACGTTATATGGTATAACGTTATAACGTATTACGTTATATTGTAAAACGTTATAACGTATTACGTTATATGGTATTACGTTATAACGTATTACGTTATATGGTAACGTTATATGATATAACGTCATATAGTATAACGTTATGACGTATTACGTTATGTGGTGTATCGTTATGACGTATTACGTTATAAGGCATAACGTTATAACGTATCACGTTGTATTGTATAACGCAATATCGTATTACGTTATATGGCATAACGTTATAACGTATTACGTTATGTGGTATAACGCTATAACGTATTACGTTATATGGTATAACGTTATAACGTATGACGTTGTATTGTATAACGTTATAACGTATTACGTTATATGGTATATCGTTATAACGTATTACGTTATAAGGCATAACGTTATAACGTATCACGTTGTATTGTATAACGCAATATCGTATTACGTTATATGGCATAACGCTATAACGTATTACGTTATATGGTATAACGTTATAACGTATTACGTTATGTGGTATAATGCTTTAACGTATTACGTTATGTGGAATAACGTTATAACTTATTACGTTTTGTGGTATAACGTTATAACGTATTACGTTATATGGTATAACGGTATCACGTATTACGTTATATGGTATTACGTTATATGATATAACGTCGTATAGTATAACGTTATGACGTATTACGTTATGTGGTATATCGTTATGACGTATTACGTTATAAGGCATAACGTTATAACGTATTACGTTATATGGCATAACGTTATAACGTATTATGTTATATGGTATAACGTTATAACGTGTTACGTTATATGGCATAACGTTATAACGTGTTACGTTATACGGTATAACGGTATCACGTATTGCGTTATATGGTATAACGTTATAACGTATTACGCTATAGTGTATAACGTTATAACGTATTACGTTATATGGTATAACGTCATATAGTATAACGTTATGACGTATTACGTTATATGGTATTACGTTATATGATATAACGTCGTATAGTATAACGTTATGACGTATTACGTTATGTGGTATATCGTTATGACGTATTACGTTATAAGGTATAACGTTATAACGTATTACGTTATATAGTATAACGTTATGACGCATTACCTTATAAGGCATAACGTTATAACGTAGTACGTTATATGGCATAACGTTATAACGTATTACGTTATATGGTATAACGTTATAACTTATTACGTTAGTTGTTATAACGTTATATGGTATAACGTTATAACGTATTCCGATATATGGTATAACATCACATGGTATAAGGTTATGACGTATTACGTTATATGGTATAACGTCGTATGGTATAATGTTATATCTTATTACGTCGTATGGTATAATGTTATATCGTATTACGTCATATGGTATAACGTTATAACGTATTACGTTATATGGTATAACGTTATAACGTATTACGTTATATTGTAAAACGTTATAACGTATTACGTTATATGGTAACGTTATATGATATAACGTCATATAGTATAACGTTATGACGTATTACGTTATGTGGTGTATCGTTATGACGTATTACGTTATAAGGCATAACGTTATAACGTATCACGTTGTATTGTATAACGTAATATCGTATTACGTTATATGGCATAACTTTATAACGTATTACGTTATGTGGTATAACGCTATAACGTATTACGTTATATGGTATAACGTTATAACGTATTACGTTGTATTGTATAACGTTATAACGTATTACGTTATATGGTACATCGTTATAACGTATTACGTTATATGGTATTACGTTATAACGTATTACGTTATATGGTATAACGTTATAACGTATTACGTTATATTGTAAAACGTTATAACGTATTACGTTATATGGTAACGTTATATGATATAACGTCATATAGTATAACGTTATGACGTATTACGTTATGTGGTGTATCGTTATGACGTATTACGTTATAAGGCATAACGTTATAACGTATCACGTTGTATTGTATAACGTAATATCGTATTACGTTATATGGCATAACGTTATAACGTATTACGTTATATAGAATATCGTTATAACGTATTACGTTATATGGTATAACGTTATAACGTATTACGTTATATGGTATATCGTTATAACGTATTACGTTATATGGTTTTACGTTATATGATATAACGTCATATAGTAAACGTTACGACGTATTACGTTATAAGGTATAACGTTATAACGTATTACGTTATATGGTATAACGTTATAACGTATTACGTTATATTGTAAAACGTTATAACGTATTACGTTATATGGTAACGTTATATGATATAACGTCATATAGTATAACGTTATGACGTATTACGTTATGTGGTGTATCGTTATGACGTATTACGTTATAAGGCATAACGTTATAACGTATCACGTTGTATTGTATAACGTAATATCGTATTACGTTATATGGCATAACGTTATAACGTATTACGTTATATAGAATATCGTTATAACGTATTACGTTATATGGTATTACGTTATAACGTATTACGTTATATGGTATAACGTTATAACGTATTACGTTATATTGTAAAACGTTATAACGTATTACGTTATATGGTAACGTTATATGATATAACGTCATATAGTATAACGTTATGACGTATTACGTTATGTGGTGTATCGTTATGACGTATTACGTTATAAGGCATAACGTTATAACGTATCACGTTGTATTGTATAACGTAATATCGTATTACGTTATGTGGTATAATGCTTTAACATATTACGTTATGTGGAATAACGTTATAACGTATTACGTTTTGTGGTATAACGTTATAACGTATTACGTTATATGGTATAACGGTATCACGTATTACGTTATATGGTATTACGTTATATGATATAACGTCGTATAGTATAACGTTATGACGTATTACGTTATGTGGTATATCGTTATGACGTATTACGTTATAAGGCATAACGTTATAACGTATTACGTTATATGGCATAACGTTATAACGTATTATGTTATATGGTATAACGTTATAACGTATCACGTTGTATTGTATAACGTAATATCGTATTACGTTATATGGCATAACGTTATAACGTATTACGTTATATAGAATATCGTTATAACGTATTACGTTATATGGTATTACGTTATAACGTATTACGTTATATGGTATAACGTTATAACGTATTACGTTATATTGTAAAACGTTATAACGTATTACGTTATATGGTAACGTTATATGATATAACGTCATATAGTATAACGTTATGACGTATTACGTTATGTGGTGTATCGTTATGACGTATTACGTTATAAGGCATAACGTTATAACGTATCACGTTGTATTGTATAACGTAATATCGTATTACGTTATGTGGTATAATGCTTTAACATATTACGTTATGTGGTATATCGTTATGACGTATTACGTTATAAGGCATAACGTTATAACGTATTACGTTATATGGCATAACGTTATAACGTATTACGTTATATGGTATAACGTCATATAGTATAACGTTATGACGTATTACGTTATATGGTATTACGTTATATGATATAACGTCGTATAGTATAACGTTATGACGTATTACGTTATGTGGTATATCGTTATGACGTATTACGTTATAAGGTATAACGTTATAACGTATTACGTTATATTGCAAAACGTTATAACGTATTACGTTATATGGTATTACGTTATAACGTATTACGTTATATGGTATAACGTTATAACGTATTACGTTATATTGTAAAACGTTATAACGTATTACGTTATATTGTAAAACGTTATAACGTATTACGTTATATGGTAACGTTATATGATATAACGTCATATAGTATAACGTTATGACGTATTACGTTATGTGGTGTATCGTTATGACGTATTACGTTATAAGGCATAACGTTATAACGTATCACGTTGTATTGTATAACGCAATATCGTATTACGTTATATGGCATAACGTTATAACGTATTACGTTATGTGGTATAACGTTATAACGTATTATGTTATATGGTATAACGTTATAACGTATCACGTTGTATTGCATAACGTAATATCGTATTACGTTATATGGTATAACGGTATCACGTATTACGTTATATGGTATTACGTTATATGATATAACGTCGTATAGTATAACGTTATGACGTATTACGTTATGTGGTATATCGTTATGACGTATTACGTTATAAGGCATAACGTTATAACGTATTACGTTATATGGCATAACGTTATAACGTATTATGTTATATGGTATAACGTTATAACGTATCACGTTGTATTGTATAACGTAATATCGTATTACGTTATATGGCATAACGTTATAACGTATTACGTTATATAGAATATCGTTATAACGTATTACGTTATGTGGAATAACGTTATAACTTATTACGTTTTGTGGTATAACGTTATAACGTATTACGTTATATGGTATAACGGTATCACGTATTACGTTATATGGTATTACGTTATATGATATAACGTCGTATAGTATAACGTTATGACGTATTACGTTATGTGGTATATCGTTATGACGTATTACGTTATAAGGCATAACGTTATAACGTATTACGTTATATGGCATAACGTTATAACGTATTATGTTATATGGTATAACGTTATAACGTGTTACGTTATATGGCATAACGTTATAACGTGTTACGTTATACGGTATAACGGTATCACGTATTGCGTTATATGGTATAACGTTATAACGTATTACGCTATAGTGTATAACGTTATAACGTATTACGTTATATGGTATAACGTCATATAGTATAACGTTATGACGTATTACGTTATATGGTATTACGTTATATGATATAACGTCGTATAGTATAACGTTATGACGTATTACGTTATGTGGTATATCGTTATGACGTATTACGTTATAAGGTATAACGTTATAACGTATTACGTTATATAGTATAACGTTATGACGCATTACCTTATAAGGCATAACGTTATAACGTAGTACGTTATATGGCATAACGTTATAACGTATTACGTTATATGGTATAACGTTATAACTTATTACGTTAGTTGTTATAACGTTATATGGTATAACGTTATAACGTATTACGATATATGGTATAACATCACATGGTATAAGGTTATGACGTATTACGTTATATGGTATAACGTCGTATGGTATAATGTTATATCTTATTACGTCGTATGGTATAATGTTATATCGTATTACGTCATATGGTATAACGTTATAACGTATTACGTTATATCGAATATCGTTATAACGTATTACGTTATATGGTATATCGTTATAACGTATTACCTTATATGGTTTTACGTTATATGATATAACGTCATATAGTAAACGTTACGACGTATTACGTTATAAGGTATTACGTTATAACGTATTACGTTATATGGTATAACGTTATTGCGTATTACGTTATATTGTATTACGTTATAACATATTACGTTATATGGTATAACGTTATAATGTATTACGTTATATGGTATAACGTTATAACGTATTACGTTATATTGTAAAACGTTATAACGTATTACGTTATATGGTATTACGTTATAACGTATTACGTTATATGGTATAACGTTATAACGTATTACGTTATATTGTAAAACGTTATAACGTATTACGTTATATGGTAACGTTATATGATATAACGTCATATAGTATAACGTTATGACGTATTACGTTATGTGGTGTATCGTTATGACGTATTACGTTATAAGGCATAACGTTATAACGTATCACGTTGTATTGTATAACGTAATATCGTATTACGTTATATGGCATAACTTTATAACGTATTACGTTATGTGGTATAACGCTATAACGTATTACGTTATATGGTATAACGTTATAACGTATTACGTTGTATTGTATAACGTTATAACGTATTACGTTATATGGTACATCGTTATAACGTATTACGTTATATGGTATTACGTTATAACGTATTACGTTATATGGTATAACGTTATAACGTATTACGTTATATTGTAAAACGTTATAACGTATTACGTTATATGGTAACGTTATATGATATAACGTCATATAGTATAACGTTATGACGTATTACGTTATGTGGTGTATCGCTATGACGTATTACGTTATAAGGCATAACGTTATAACGTATCACGTTGTATTGTATAACGTAATATCGTATTACGTTATATGGCATAACGTTATAACGTATTACGTTATATAGAATATCGTTATAACGTATTACGTTATATGGTATAACGTTATAACGTATTACGTTATATGGTATATCGTTATAACGTATTACGTTATATGGTTTTACGTTATATGATATAACGTCATATAGTAAACGTTACGACGTATTACGTTATAAGGTATAACGTTATAACGTATTACGTTATATGGTATAACGTTATAACGTATTACGTTATATTGTAAAACGTTATAACGTATTACGTTATATGGTAACGTTATATGATATAACGTCATATAGTAATACGTTATGACGTATTACGTTATGTGGTGTATCGTTATGACGTATTACGTTATAAGGCATAACGTTATAACGTATCACGTTGTATTGTATAACGTAATATCGTATTACGTTATATGGCATAACGTTATAACGTATTACGTTATATAGAATATCGTTATAACGTATTACGTTATATGGTATTACGTTATAACGTATTACGTTATATGGTATAACGTTATAACGTATTACGTTATATTGTAAAACGTTATAACGTATTACGTTATATGGTAACGTTATATGATATAACGTCATATAGTATAACGTTATGACGTATTACGTTATGTGGTGTATCGTTATGACGTATTACGTTATAAGGCATAACGTTATAACGTATCACGTTGTATTGTATAACGTAATATCGTATTACGTTATATGGCATAACGTTATAACGTATTACGTTATATAGAATATCGTTATAACGTATTACGTTATATGGTATTACGTTATAACGTATTACGTTATATGGTATAACGTTATAACGTATTACGTTATATTGTAAAACGTTATAACGTATTACGTTATATGGTAACGTTATATGATATAACGTCATATAGTATAACGTTATGACGTATTACGTTATGTGGTGTATCGTTATGACGTATTACGTTATAAGGCATAACGTTATAACGTATCACGTTGTATTGTATAACGTAATATCGTATTACGTTATGTGGTATAATGCTTTAACATATTACGGTATGTGGAATAACGTTATAACGTATTACGTTTTGTGGTATAACGTTATAACGTATTACGTTATATGGTATAACGGTATCACGTATTACGTTATATGGTATTACGTTATATGATATAACGTCGTATAGTATAACGTTATGACGTATTACGTTATGTGGTATATCGTTATGACGTATTACGTTATAAGGCATAACGTTATAACGTATTACGTTATATGGCATAACGTTATAACGTATTATGTTATATGGTATAACGTTATAACGTATCACGTTGTATTGTATAACGTAATATCGTATTACGTTATATGGCATAACGTTATAACGTATTACGTTATATAGAATATCGTTATAACGTATTACGTTATATGGTATTACGTTATAACGTATTACGTTATATGGTATAACGTTATAACGTATTACGTTATATTGTAAAACGTTATAACGTATTACGTTATATGGTAACGTTATATGATATAACGTCATATAGTATAACGTTATGACGTATTACGTTATGTGGTGTATCGTTATGACGTATTACGTTATAAGGCATAACGTTATAACGTATCACGTTGTATTGTATAACGTAATATCGTATTACGTTATGTGGTATAATGCTTTAACATATTACGTTATGTGGTATATCGTTATGACGTATTACGTTATAAGGCATAACGTTATAACGTATTACGTTATATGGCATAACGTTATAACGTATTACGTTATATGGTATAACGTCATATAGTATAACGTTATGACGTATTACGTTATATGGTATTACGTTATATGATATAACGTCGTATAGTATAACGTTATGACGTATTACGTTATGTGGTATATCGTTATGACGTATTACGTTATAAGGTATAACGTTATAACGTATTACGTTATATTGCAAAACGTTATAACGTATTACGTTATATGGTATTACGTTATAACGTATTACGTTATATGGTATAACGTTATAACGTATTACGTTATATTGTAAAACGTTATAACGTATTACGTTATATTGTAAAACGTTATAACGTATTACGTTATATGGTAACGTTATATGATATAACGTCATATAGTATAACGTTATGACGTATTACGTTATGTGGTGTATCGTTATGACGTATTACGTTATAAGGCATAACGTTATAACGTATCACGTTGTATTGTATAACGCAATATCGTATTACGTTATATGGCATAACGTTATAACGTATTACGTTATGTGGTATAACGTTATAACGTATTATGTTATATGGTATAACGTTATAACGTATCACGTTGTATTGCATAACGTAATATCGTATTACGTTATATGGTATAACGGTATCACGTATTACGTTATATGGTATTACGTTATATGATATAACGTCGTATAGTATAACGTTATGACGTATTACGTTATGTGGTATATCGTTATGACGTATTACGTTATAAGGCATAACGTTATAACGTATTACGTTATATGGCATAACGTTATAACGTATTATGTTATATGGTATAACGTTATAACGTATCACGTTGTATTGTATAACGTAATATCGTATTACGTTATATGGCATAACGTTATAACGTATTACGTTATATAGAATATCGTTATAACGTATTACGTTATGTGGAATAACGTTATAACTTATTACGTTTTGTGGTATAACGTTATAACGTATTACGTTATATGGTATAACGGTATCACGTATTACGTTATATGGTATTACGTTATATGATATAACGTCGTATAGTATAACGTTATGACGTATTACGTTATGTGGTATATCGTTATGACGTATTACGTTATAAGGCATAACGTTATAACGTATTACGTTATATGGCATAACGTTATAACGTATTATGTTATATGGTATAACGTTATAACGTGTTACGTTATATGGCATAACGTTATAACGTGTTACGTTATACGGTATAACGGTATCACGTATTGCGTTATATGGTATAACGTTATAACGTATTACGCTATAGTGTATAACGTTATAACGTATTACGTTATATGGTATAACGTCATATAGTATAACGTTATGACGTATTACGTTATATGGTATTACGTTATATGATATAACGTCGTATAGTATAACGTTATGACGTATTACGTTATGTGGTATATCGTTATGACGTATTACGTTATAAGGTATAACGTTATAACGTATTACGTTATATAGTATAACGTTATGACGCATTACCTTATAAGGCATAACGTTATAACGTAGTACGTTATATGGCATAACGTTATAACGTATTACGTTATATGGTATAACGTTATAACTTATTACGTTAGTTGTTATAACGTTATATGGTATAACGTTATAACGTATTACGATATATGGTATAACATCACATGGTATAAGGTTATGACGTATTACGTTATATGGTATAACGTCGTATGGTATAATGTTATATCTTATTACGTCGTATGGTATAATGTTATATCGTATTACGTCATATGGTATAACGTTATAACGTATTACGTTATATCGAATATCGTTATAACGTATTACGTTATATGGTATATCGTTATAACGTATTACCTTATATGGTTTTACGTTATATGATATAACGTCATATAGTAAACGTTACGACGTATTACGTTATAAGGTATTACGTTATAACGTATTACGTTATATGGTATAACGTTATTGCGTATTACGTTATATTGTATTACGTTATAACATATTACGTTATATGGTATAACGTTATAATGTATTACGTTATATGGTATAACGTTATAACGTATTACGTTATATTGTAAAACGTTATAACGTATTACGTTATATGGTATTACGTTATAACGTATTACGTTATATGGTATAACGTTATAACGTATTACGTTATATTGTAAAACGTTATAACGTATTACGTTATATGGTAACGTTATATGATATAACGTCATATAGTATAACGTTATGACGTATTACGTTATGTGGTGTATCGTTATGACGTATTACGTTATAAGGCATAACGTTATAACGTATCACGTTGTATTGTATAACGTAATATCGTATTACGTTATATGGCATAACTTTATAACGTATTACGTTATGTGGTATAACGCTATAACGTATTACGTTATATGGTATAACGTTATAACGTATTACGTTGTATTGTATAACGTTATAACGTATTACGTTATATGGTACATCGTTATAACGTATTACGTTATATGGTATTACGTTATAACGTATTACGTTATATGGTATAACGTTATAACGTATTACGTTATATTGTAAAACGTTATAACGTATTACGTTATATGGTAACGTTATATGATATAACGTCATATAGTATAACGTTATGACGTATTACGTTATGTGGTGTATCGCTATGACGTATTACGTTATAAGGCATAACGTTATAACGTATCACGTTGTATTGTATAACGTAATATCGTATTACGTTATATGGCATAACGTTATAACGTATTACGTTATATAGAATATCGTTATAACGTATTACGTTATATGGTATAACGTTATAACGTATTACGTTATATGGTATATCGTTATAACGTATTACGTTATATGGTTTTACGTTATATGATATAACGTCATATAGTAAACGTTACGACGTATTACGTTATAAGGTATAACGTTATAACGTATTACGTTATATGGTATAACGTTATAACGTATTACGTTATATTGTAAAACGTTATAACGTATTACGTTATATGGTAACGTTATATGATATAACGTCATATAGTAATACGTTATGACGTATTACGTTATGTGGTGTATCGTTATGACGTATTACGTTATAAGGCATAACGTTATAACGTATCACGTTGTATTGTATAACGTAATATCGTATTACGTTATATGGCATAACGTTATAACGTATTACGTTATATAGAATATCGTTATAACGTATTACGTTATATGGTATTACGTTATAACGTATTACGTTATATGGTATAACGTTATAACGTATTACGTTATATTGTAAAACGTTATAACGTATTACGTTATATGGTAACGTTATATGATATAACGTCATATAGTATAACGTTATGACGTATTACGTTATGTGGTGTATCGTTATGACGTATTACGTTATAAGGCATAACGTTATAACGTATCACGTTGTATTGTATAACGTAATATCGTATTACGTTATGTGGTACAATGCTTTAACATATTACGTTATGTGGAATAACGTTATAACGTATTACGTTTTGTGGTATAACGTTATAACGTATTACGTTATATGGTATAACGGTATCACGTATTACGTTATATGGTATTACGTTATATGATATAACGTCGTATAGTATAACGTTATGACGTATTACGTTATGTGGTATATCGTTATGACGTATTACGTTATAAGGCATAACGT
Organism: Bombus huntii; assembly: GCF_024542735.1. NCBI lineage: Eukaryota > Metazoa > Arthropoda > Insecta > Hymenoptera > Apidae > Bombus > Bombus huntii. The sequence continues at coordinate 14,998,760 of NC_066245.1, read as the reverse complement.
TATAACGTATTACGTTATATGGCATAACGTTATAACGTATTATGTTATATGGTATAACGTTATAACGTGTTACGTTATATGGCATAACGTTATAACGTGTTACGTTATACGGTATAACGGTATCACGTATTGCGTTATATGGTATAACGTTATAAAATATTACGCTATAGTGTATAACGTTATAACGTATTACGTTATATGGTATAACGTCATATAGTATAACGTTATGACGTATTACGTTATATGGTATTACGTTATATGATATAACGTCGTATAGTATAACGTTATGACGTATTACGTTATGTGGTATATCGTTATGACGTATTACGTTATAAGGTATAACGTTATAACGTATTACGTTATATTGCAAAACGTTATAACGTATTACGTTATATGGTATTACGTTATAACGTATTACGTTATATGGTATAACGTTATAACATATTACGTTATATTGTAAAACGTTATAACGTATTACGTTATATGGTAACGTTATATGATATAACGTCATATACTATAACGTTATGACGTATTACGTTATGTGGTATATCGTTATGACGTATTACGTTATAAGGCATAACGTTATAACGTATCACGTTGTATTGTATAACGTAATATCGTATTACGTTATATGGCATAACGTTATAACGTATTACGTTATGTGGTATAACGCTATAACGTATTACGTTATATGGTATAACGTTATAACGTATTACGTTATGTGGTATAATGCTTTAACGTATTACGTTATATAGTATAACGTTATGACGTATTACCTTATAAGGCATAACGTTATAACGTAGTACGTTATATGGCATAACGTTATAACGTATTACGTTATATGGTATAACGTTATTGCGCATTACGTTATATTGTATTACGTTATAACATATTACGTTATATGGTATAACGTTATAACGTATTACGTTATGTGGTATAACGCTATAACGTATTACGTTATATGGTATAACGTTATAACGTATTACGTTATATGGTATATCGTTATAACGTATGACGTTATATGGTTTTACGTTATATGATATAACGTCATATAGTAAACGTTACGACGTATTACGTTATAAGGTATAACGTTATAACGTATTGCGTTATATGGTATAACGTTATAACGTATTACGTTATGTGGTATAATGCTTTAACGTATTACGTTATATGGTATAACGTTATAACGTATTACGTTGTATTGTATAACGTTATAACGTATTACGTTATATGGTATATCGTTATAACGTATTACGTTATTTGGCATTACGTTATATGATATAACGTCGTATAGTATAACGTTATGACGTATTACGTTATGTGGTATATCGTTATGACGTATTACGTTATAAGGCATAACGTTATAACGTATTACGTTATATGGTATAACGTTATAACGTATTACGTTGTATTGTATAACGTTATAACGTATTACGTTATATGGTATATCGTTATAACGTATTACGTTATATGGCATAACGTTATAACGTATTATGTTATATGGTACAACGTTATAACGTATGACGTTATATGGTTTTACGTTATATGATATAACGTCATATAGTAAACGTTACGACGTATTACGTTATAAGGTATAACGTTATAACGTATTGCGTTATATGGTATAACGTTATAACGTATTACGTTATGTGGTATAATGCTTTAACGTATTACGTTATATGGTATAACGTTATAACGTATTACGTTGTATTGTATAACGTTATAACGTATTACGTTATGTGGTATAATGCTTTAACGTATTACGTTATGTGGAATAACGTTATAACGTATTACGTTTTGTGGTATAACGTTATAACGTATTACGTTATATGGTATAACGGTATCACTTATTACGTTATATGGTATTACGTTATATGATATAACGTCGTATAGTATAACGTTATGACGTATCACGTTGTATTGTATAACGTAATATCGTATTACGTTATATGGCATAACGTTATAACGTATTACGTTATATAGAATATCGTTATAACGTATTACGTTATATGGTATAACGTTATAACGTATTACGTTATATGGCATAACGTTATAACGTATTATGTTATATGGTACAACGTTATAACGTATTACGTTATATGGTATAACGGTATCACGTATTACGTTATATGGTATTACGTTATATGATATAACGTCGTATAGTATAACGTTATGACGTATCACGTTGTATTGTATAACGTAATATCGTATTACGTTATATGGCATAACGTTATAACGTATTACGTTATATAGAATATCGTTATAACGTATTACGTTATATGGTATAACGTTATAACGTGTTACGTTATATGGTATATCGTTATAACGTATTACGTTATATGGTTTTACGTTATATGATATAACGTCATATAGTAAACGTTACGACGTATTACGTTATAAGGTATAACGTTATAACGTATTACGTTATATGGTATAACGTTATAACGTATTACGTTATGTGGTATAATGCTTTAACGTATTACGTTATGTGGAATATCGTTATAACGTATTGCGTTTTGTGGTATAACGTTATAACGTATTACGTTATATGGTATAACGGTATCACGTATTACGTTATATGGTATTACGTTATATGATATAACGTCGTATAGTATAACGTTATGACGTATTACGTTATGTGGTATATCGTTATGACGTATTACGTTATAAGGCATAACGTTATAACGTATTACGTTATATGGCATAACGTTATAACGTATTATGTTATATGGTATAACGTTATAACGTGTTACGTTATATGGCATAACGTTATAACGTGTTACGTTATACGGTATAACGGTATCACGTATTGCGTTATATGGTATAACGTTATAACCTATTACGCTATAGTGTATAACGTTATAACGTATTACGTTATATGGTATAACGTCATATAGTATAACGTTATGACGTATTACGTTATATGGTATTACGTTATATGATATAACGTCGTATAGTATAACGTTATGACGTATTACGTTATGTGGTATATCGTTATGACGTATTACGTTATAAGGTATAACGTTATAACGTATTACGTTATATTGCAAAACGTTATAACGTATTACGTTATATGGTATTACGTTATAACGTATTACGTTATATGGTATAACGTTATAACGTATTACGTTATATTGTAAAACGTTATAACGAATTACGTTATATGGTAACGTTATATGATATAACGTCATATAGTATAACGTTATGACGTATTACGTTATGTGGTATATCGTTATGACGTATTACGTTATAAGGCATAACGTTATAACGTATCACGTTGTATTGTATAACGTAATATCGTATTACGTTATATGGCATAACGTTATAACGTATTACGTTATGTGGTATAACGCTATAACGTATTACGTTATATGGTATAACGTTATAACGTATTACGTTGTATTGTATAACGTTATAACGTATTACGTTATGTGGTATATCGTTATAACGTATTACGTTATGTGGTATAACGCTATAACGTATTACGTTATATGGTATAACGTTATAACGTATTACGTTATATGGTATATCGTTATAACGTATGACGTTATATGGTTTTACGTTATATGATATAACGTCATATAGTAAACGTTACGACGTATTACGTTATAAGGTATAACGTTATAACGTATTGCGTTATATGGTATAACGTTATAACGTATTACGTTATGTGGTATAATGCTTTAACGTATTACGTTATATGGTATAACGTTATAACGTATTACGTTGTATTGTATAACGTTATAACGTATTACGTTATATGGTATATCGTTATAACGTATTACGTTATGTGGCATTACGTTATATGATATAACGTCGTATAGTATAACGTTATGACGTATTACGTTATGTGGTATATCGTTATGACGTATTACGTTATAAGGCATAACGTTATAACGTATTACGTTATATGGTATAACGTTATAACGTATTACGTTGTATTGTATAACGTTATAACGTATTACGTTATATGGTATATCGTTATAACGTATTACGTTATATGGCATAACGTTATATGATATAACGTCGTATAGTATAACGTTATGACGTATTACGTTATGTGGTATATCGTTATGACGTATTACGTTATATGGCATAACGTTATAACGTATTACGTTATATGGTATAACGTTATAACTTATTACGTTATTTGGTATAACGTTATATGGTATAACGTTATAACGTATTACGATATATGGTATAATATCATATGGTACAAGGTTATGAGGTATTACGTTATATGGTATAACGTCGTATGGTATAATGTTATATCGTATTAGGTCATATGGTGTAACGTTATAACGTATTACGTCATATAGAATACCGTTATAACGTATTACGTTATATGGTATAACGTTATAACGTATTACGTAATATGGTACAACGTTATAACGTATTACGTTATATGGTTTTACGTTATATGATATAACGTCATATAGTAAACGTTACGACGTATTACGTTATAAGGTATAACGTTATAACGTATTACGTTATATGGTATAACGTTATAACGTATTACGTTATGTGGTATAATGCTTTAACGTATTACGTTATGTGGAATAACGTTATAACGTATTACGTTTTGTGGTATAACGTTATAACGTATTACGTTATATGGTATAACGGTATCACGTATTACGTTATATGGTATTACGTTATATGATATAACGTCGTATAGTATAACGTTATGACGTATCACGTTGTATTGTATAACGTAATATCGTATTACGTTATATGGCATAACGTTATAACGTATTACGTTATGTGGTATAACGCTATAACGTATTACGTTATATGCCATAACGTTATAACGTATTATGTTATATGGTATAACGTTATAACGTGTTACGTTATATGGCATAACGTTATAACGTGTTACGTTATACGGTATAACGGTATCACGTATTACGTTATATGCTATAACGTTATAACGTATTACGCTATAGTGTATAACGTTATAACGTATTAGGTTATATGGTATTACGTTATATGGTATAACGTCATATAGTATAACGTTATGACGTATTACGTTATATGGTATTACGTTATATGGTATTACGTTATATGGTATAACGTTATAACTTATTACGTTATTTGGTATAACGTTATATGGTATAACGTTATAACGTATTACGATATATGGTATAACATCATATGGTACAAGGTTATGACGTATTACGTTATATGGTATAACGTCGTATGGTATAATGTTATATCGTATTACGTCATATGGTATAACGTTATAACGTATTACGTTATATAGAATACCGTTATAACGTATTACGTTTTGTGGTATAACGTTATAACGTATTACGTTATATGGTATAACGGTATCACGTATTACGATATATGGTATTACGTTATATGATATAACGTCGTATAGTATAACGTTATGACGTATCACGTTGTATTGTATAACGTAATATCGTATTACGTTATATGGCATAACGTTATAACGTATTACGTTATGTGGTATAACGCTATAACGTATTACGTTATATGGTATAACGTTATAACGTATTACGTTGTATTGTATAACGTTATAACGTATTACGTTATATGGTATATCGTTATAACGTATTACGTTATATGCCATAACGTTATAACGTATTATGTTATATGGTATAACGTTATAATGTGTTACGTTATATGGCATAACGTTATAACGTGTTACGTTATACGGTATAACGGTATCACGTATTACGTTATATGCTATAACGTTATAACGTATTACGCTATAGTGTATAACGTTATAACGTATTAGGTTATATGGTATTACGTTATATGGTATAACGTCATATAGTATAACGTTATGACGTATTACGTTATATGGTATTACGTTATATGGTATTACGTTATATGGTATAACGTCATATAGTATAACGTTATAACGTATTACGTTATGTGGTATAACGCTATAACGTATTACGTTATGTGGTATAACGTTATAACGTATTACGTTGTATTGTATAACGTTATAACGTATTACGTTATATGGTATATCGTTATAACGTATTACGTTATGTGGTATAACGCTATAACGTATTACGTTATATGGTATAACGTTATAACGTATTACGTTATATGGTATATCGTTATAACGTATGACGTTATATGGTTTTACGTTATATGATATAACGTCATATAGTAAACGTTACGACGTATTACGTTATAAGGTATAACGTTATAACGTATTGCGTTATATGGTATAACGTTATAACGTATTACGTTATGTGGTATAATGCTTTAACGTATTACGTTATATAGTATAACGTTATGACGTATTACCTTATAAGGCATAACGTTATAACGTAGTACGTTATATGGCATAACGTTATAACGTATTACGTTATATGGTATAACGTTATAACTTATTACGTTATTTGGTATAACGTTATATGGTATAACGTTATAACGTATTACGATATATGGTATAACATCATATGGTACAAGGTTATGACGTATTACGTTATATGGTATAACGTCGTATGGTATAATGTTATATCGTATTACGTCATATGGTATAACGTTATGACGTATTACGTTATATGGTATTACGTTATATGATATAACGTCGTATAGTATAACGTTATGACGTATTACGTTATGTGGTATATCGTTATGACGTATTACGTTATAAGGTATAACGTTATAACGTATTACGTTATATTGCAAAACGTTATAACGTATTACGTTATATGGTATTACGTTATAACGTATTACGTTATATGGTATAACGTTATAACGTATTACGTTATATTGTAAAACGTTATAACGTATTACGTTATATGGTAACGTTATATGATATAACGTCATATAGTATAACGTTATGACGTATTACGTTATGTGGTATATCGTTATGACGTATTACGTTATAAGGCATAACGTTATAACGTATCACGTTGTATTGTATAACGTAATATCGTATTACGTTATATGGCATAACGTTATAACGTATTACGTTATGTGGTATAACGCTATAACGTATTACGTTATATGGTATAACGTTATAACGTATTACGTTGTATTGTATAACGTTATAACGTATTACGTTATGTGGTATATCGTTATAACGTATTACGTTATGTGGTATAACGCTATAACGTATTACGTTATATGGTATAACGTTATAACGTATTACGTTATATGGTATATCGTTATAACGTATGACGTTATATGGTTTTACGTTATATGATATAACGTCATATAGTAAACGTTACGACGTATTACGTTATAAGGTATAACGTTATAACGTATTGCGTTATATGGTATAACGTTATAACGTATTACGTTATGTGGTATAATGCTTTAACGTATTACGTTATATGGTATAACGTTATATGGTATAACGTTATAACGTATTACGATATATGGTATAACATCATATGGTACAAGGTTATGACGTATTACGTTATATGGTATAACGTCGTATGGTATAATCTTATATCGTATTACGTTATATGGTATAACGTTATAACGTATTACGTTGTATTGTATAACGTTATAACGTATTACGTTATATGGTATAACGTTATAACGTATTACGTTATATGGTATATCGTTATAACGTATGACGTTATATGGTTTTACGTTATATGATATAACGTCATATAGTAAACGTTACGACGTATTACGTTATAAGGTATAACGTTATAACGTATTGCGTTATATGGTATAACGTTATAACGTATTACGTTATGTGGTATAATGCTTTAACGTATTACGTTATATGGTATAACGTTATAACGTATTACGTTGTATTGTATAACGTTATAACGTATTACGTTATATGGTATATCGTTATAACGTATTACGTTATGTGGTATATCGTTATGACGTATTACGTTATAAGGCATAACGTTATAACGTATTACGTTATATAGAATATCGTTATAGCGTATTACATTATATGGTATAACCTTATAACGTATTACGTTATGTGGTATAATGCTTTAACGTATTACGTTATGTGGTATAACGTTATAACGTATTACGTTATGTGGTATAACGTTATAACGTATTACGTTATATGGTATAACGGTATCACGTATTACGTTATATGGTATTACGTTATATGATATAACGTCGTATAGTATAACGTTATGACGTATTACGTTATGTGGTATATCGTTATGACGTATTACGTTATAAGGCATAACGTTATAACGTATTACGTTATATGGTATAACGTTATAACGTATTACGTTGTATTGTATAACGTTATAACGTATTACGTTATATGGTATATCGTTATAACGTATTACGTTATATGGCATAACGTTATAACGTATTATGTTATATGGTACAACGTTATAACGTATTACGCTATAGTGTATAACGTTATAACGTATTACGTTATATGGTTTTACGTTATATGATATAACGTCATATAGTAAACGTTACGACGTATTACGTTATAAGGTATAACGTTATAACGTATTACGTTATATGGTATAACGTTATAACGTATTACGTTATATGCTATAACGTTATAACGTATTACGCTATAGTGTATAACGTTATAACGTATTACGTTATATGGTATTACGTTATATAGTATAACGTCATATAGTATAACGTTATGACGTATTACGTTATATGGTATTACGTTATATAGTATAACGTTATAACGTATTACGTTGTATTGTATAACGTTATAACGTATTACGTTATATGGTATATCGTTATAACGTATTACGTTATATGGTATAACGGTATCACGTATTACGTTATATGGTATTACGTTATATGATATAACGTCGTATAGTATAACGTTATGACGTATTACGTTATGTGGTATATCGTTATGACGTATTACGTTATAAGGCATAACGTTATAACGTATTACGTTATATAGAATATCGTTATAGCGTATTACATTATATGGTATAACGTTATAACGTATTACGTTATGTGGTATAATGCTTTAACGTATTACGTTATGTGGTATAACGTTATAACGTATTACGTTATGTGGTATAACGTTATAACGTATTACGTTATATGGTATATCGTTATAACGTATTACGTTATATGGCATAACGTTATAACGTATTATGTTATATGGTATAACGTTATAACGTATTACGTTATATGGTATATCGTTATAACGTATTACGTTATATGGTTTTACGTTATATGATATAACGTCATATAGTAAACGTTACGACGTATTACGTTATAAGGCATAACGTTATAACGTATTACGTTATATGGTATAACGTTATAACGTATTACGTTGTATTGTATAACGTTATAACGTATTACGTTATATGGCATAACGTTATAACGTGTTACGTTATACGGTATAACGGTATCACGTATTACGTTATATGGTATAACGTTATAACGTATTACGCTATAGTGTATAACGTTATAACGTATTACGTTATATGGTATTACGCTATATATGGTATAACGTCATATAGTATAACGTTATGACGTATTACGTTATATGGTATTACGTTATATGGTATAACGTCATATAGTATAACGTTATGACGTATTACGTTATAAGGTATAACGTTATAACGTATTACGTTATATGGTATATCGTTATAACGTATTACGTTATATGGTTTTACGTTATATGATATAACGTCATATAGTAAACGTTACGACGTATTACGTTATAAGGTATAACGTTATAACGTATTACGTTATATAGAATATCGTTATAACGTATTACGTTATATGGTATCACGTTATAACGTATTACGTTATGTGGTATAATGCTTTAACGTATTACGTTATGTGGAATAACGTTATAACGGATTACGATTTGTGGTATAACGTTATAACGTATTACGTTATATGGTATAACGGTATCACGTATTATGTTATATGGTATTACGTTATATGATATAACGTCGTATAGTATAACGTTATGACGTATTACGTTATGTGGTATATCGTTATATCGTATTACGTCATATGGTATAACGTTATAACGTATTACGTTATATAGAATACCGTTATAACGTATTACGTTATATGGTATAACGTTATAACGTATTACGTAATATGGTACAACGTTATAACGTATTACGATATATGGTTTTACGTTATATGATATAACGTCATATAGTAAACGTTACGACGTATTACGTTATAAGGTATAACGTTATAACGTATTACGTTATATGGTATAACGTTATAACGTATTACGTTATGTGGTATAATGCTTTAACGTATTACGTTATGTGGAATAACGTTATAACGTATTACGTTTTGTGGTATAACGTTATAACGTATTACGTTATATGGTATAACGGTATCACGTATTACGATATATGGTATTACGTTATATGATATAACGTCGTATAGTATAACGTTATGACGTATCACGTTGTATTGTATAACGTAATATCGTATTACGTTATATGGCATAACGTTATAACGTATTACGTTATGTGGTATAACGCTATAACGTATTACGTTATATGGTATAACGTTATAACGTATTACGTTGTATTGTATAACGTTATAACGTATTACGTTATATGGTATATCGTTATAACGTATTACGTTATATGCCATAACGTTATAACGTATTATGTTATATGGTATAACGTTATAATGTGTTACGTTATATGGCATAACGTTATAACGTGTTACGTTATACGGTATAACGGTATCACGTATTACGTTATATGCTATAACGTTATAACGTATTACGCTATAGTGTATAACGTTATAACGTATTAGGTTATATGGTATTACGTTATATGGTATAACGTCATATAGTATAACGTTATGACGTATTACGTTATATGGTATTACGTTATATGGTATTACGTTATATGGTATAACGTCATATAGTATAACGTTATAACGTATTACGTTATGTGGTATAACGCTATAACGTATTACGTTATGTGGTATAACGTTATAACGTATTACGTTGTATTGTATAACGTTATAACGTATTACGTTATATGGTATATCGTTATAACGTATTACGTTATGTGGTATAACGCTATAACGTATTACGTTATATGGTATAACGTTATAACGTATTACGTTATATGGTATATCGTTATAACGTATGACGTTATATGGTTTTACGTTATATGATATAACGTCATATAGTAAACGTTACGACGTATTACGTTATAAGGTATAACGTTATAACGTATTGCGTTATATGGTATAACGTTATAACGTATTACGTTATGTGGTATAATGCTTTAACGTATTACGTTATATAGTATAACGTTATGACGTATTACCTTATAAGGCATAACGTTATAACGTAGTACGTTATATGGCATAACGTTATAACGTATTACGTTATATGGTATAACGTTATAACTTATTACGTTATTTGGTATAACGTTATATGGTATAACGTTATAACGTATTACGATATATGGTATAACATCATATGGTACAAGGTTATGACGTATTACGTTATATGGTATAACGTCGTATGGTATAATGTTATATCGTATTACGTCATATGGTATAACGTTATAACGTATTACGTTATATAGAATACCGTTATAACGTGTTACGTTATATGGCATAACGTTATAACGTGTTACGTTATACGGTATAACGGTATCACGTATTGCGTTATATGGTATAACGTTATAACCTATTACGCTATAGTGTATAACGTTATAACGTATTACGTTATATGGTATAACGTCATATAGTATAACGTTATGACGTATTACGTTATATGGTATTACGTTATATGATATAACGTCGTATAGTATAACGTTATGACGTATTACGTTATGTGGTATATCGTTATGACGTATTACGTTATAAGGTATAACGTTATAACGTATTACGTTATATTGCAAAACGTTATAACGTATTACGTTATATGGTATTACGTTATAACGTATTACGTTATATGGTATAACGTTATAACGTATTACGTTATATTGTAAAACGTTATAACGTATTACGTTATATGGTAACGTTATATGATATAACGTCATATAGTATAACGTTATGACGTATTACGTTATGTGGTATATCGTTATGACGTATTACGTTATAAGGCATAACGTTATAACGTATCACGTTGTATTGTATAACGTAATATCGTATTACGTTATATGGCATAACGTTATAACGTATTACGTTATGTGGTATAACGCTATAACGTATTACGTTATATGGTATAACGTTATTACGTATTACGTTGTATTGTATAACGTTATAACGTATTACGTTATGTGGTATATCGTTATAACGTATTACGTTATGTGGTATAACGCTATGACGTATTACGTTATATGGTATAACGTTATAACGTATTAGGTTATATGGTATATCGTTATAACGTATGACGTTATATGGTTTTACGTTATATGATATAACGTCATATAGTAAACGTTACGACGTATTACGTTATAAGGTATAACGTTATAACGTATTGCGTTATATGGTATAACGTTATAACGTATTACGTTATGTGGTATAATGCTTTAACGTATTACGTTATATGGTATAACGTTATAACGTATTTTTTTGTATTGTATAACGTTATAACGTATTACGTTATATGGTATATCGTTATAACGTATTACGTTATGTGGTATATCGTTATGACGTATTACGTTATAAGGCATAACGTTATAACGTATTACGTTATATAGGATATCGTTATAGCGTATTACATTATATGGTATAACTTTATAACGTATTACGTTATGTGGTATAATGCTTTAACGTATTACGTTATGTGGTATAACGTTATAACGTATTACATTATATGGTATAACTTTATAACGTATTACGTTATGTGGTATAATGCTTTAACGTATTACGTTATATGGTATAACGTTATAACGTATTACGTTGTATTGTATAACGTTATAACGTATTACGTTATATGGTATATCGTTATAACGTATTACGTTATATGGCATAACGTTATAACGTATTATGTTATATGGTACAACGTTATAACGTATTACGCTATAGTGTATAACGTTATAACGTATTACGTTATATGGTTTTACGTTATATGATATAACGTCATATAGTAAACGTTACGACGTATTACGTTATAAGGTATAACGTTATAACGTATTACGTTATATGGTATAACGTTATAACGTATTACGTTATATGCTATAACGTTATAACGTATTACGCTATAGTGTATAACGTTATAACGTATTACGTTATATGGTATTACGTTATATAGTATAACGTCATATAGTATAACGTTATGACGTATTACGTTATATGGTATTACGTTATATGGTATAACGTTATAACGTATTACGTTGTATTGTATAACGTTATAACGTATTACGTTATATGGTATATCGTTATAACGTATTACGTTATATGGTATAACGGTATCACGTATTACGTTATATGGTATTACGTTATATGATATAACGTCGTATAGTATAACGTTATGACGTATTACGTTATGTGGTATATCGTTATGACGTATTACGTTATAAGGCATAACGTTATAACGTATTACGTTATATAGAATATCGTTATAGCGTATTACATTATATGGTATAACGTTATAACGTATTACGTTATGTGGTATAATGCTTTAACGTATTACGTTATGTGGCATAACGTTATAACGTATTACGTTATGTGGTATAACGTTATAACGTATTACGTTATATGGTATATCGTTATAACGTATTACGTTATATGGCATAACGTTATAACGTATTATGTTATATGGTATAACGTTATAACGTGTTACGTTATGTGGCATAACGTTATAACGTGTTACGTTATACGGTATAACGGTATCACGTATTACGTTATATTGTATAACGTTATAACGTATTACGCTATAGTGTATAACGTTATAACGTATTACGTTATATGGTATTACGCTATATATGGTATAACGTCATATAGTATAACGTTATGACGTATTACGTTATATGGTATTACGTTATATGGTATAACGTCATATAGTATAACGTTATGACGTATTACGTTATAAGGTATAACGGTATAACGTATTACGTTATATGGTATATCGTTATAACGTATTACGTTATATGGTTTTACGTTATATGATATAACGTCATATAGTAAACGTTACGACGTATTACGTTATAAGGTATAACGTTATAACGTATTACGTTATATAGAATATCGTTATAACGTATTACGTTATATGGTATCACGTTATAACGTATTACGTTATATGGTATATCGTTATAACGTATTACGTTATATGGTTTTACGTTATATGATATAACGTCATATAGTAAACGTTACGACGTATTACGTTATAAGGTATAACGTTATAACGTATTACGTTATATGGTATAACGTTATAACGTATTACGTTATGTGGTATAATGCTTTAACGTATTACGTTATGTGGAATAACATTATAACGGATTACGTTTTGTGGTATAACGTTATAACGTATTACGTTATATGGTATAACGGTATCACGTATTATGTTATATGGTATTACGTTATATGATATAACGTCGTATAGTATAACGTTATGACGTATTACGTTATGTGGTATATCGTTATGACGTATTACGTTATAAGGCATAACGTTATAACGTATTACGTTATATAGAATATCGTTATAACGTATTACGTTATATGGTATAACGTTATAACGTATTACGTTATATGGTATATCGTTATAACGTATTACGTTATATGGTTTTACGTTATATGATATAACGTCATATAGTAAACGTTACGACGTATTACGTTATAAGGTATAACGTTATAACGTATTACGTTATATGGTATAACGTTATAACGTATTACGTTATGTGGTATAATGCTTTAACGTATTACGTTATGTGGAATAACGTTATAACGTATTACGTTTTGTGGTATAACGTTATAACGTATTACGTTATATGGTATAACGGTATCACGTATTACGTTATATGGTATTACGTTATATGATATAACGTCGTATAGTATAACGTTATGACGTATTACGTTATGTGGTATATCGTTATGACGTATTACGTTATAAGGCATAACGTTATAACGTATTACGTTATATGGCATAACGTTATAACGTATTATGTTATATGGTATAACGTTATAACGTGTTACGTTATATGGCATAACGTTATAACGTATTACGCTATTTGGTATAACGTTATATGGTATAACGTTATAACGTATTACGATATATGGTATAACATCACATGGTACAAGGTTATGACGTATTACGTTATATGGTATAACGTCGTATGGTATAATGTTATATCTTATTACGTCGTATGGTATAATGTTATATCGTATTACGTCATATGGTATAACGTTATAACGTATTACGTTATATAGAATATCGTTATAACGTATTACGTTATATGGTATATCGTTATAACGTATTACCTTATATGGTTTTACGTTATATGATATAACGTCATATAGTAAACGTTACGACGTATTACGTTATAAGGTATTACGTTATAACGTATTACGTTATATGGTATAACGTTATTGCGTATTACGTTATATTGTATTACGTTATAACATATTACGTTATATGGTATAACGTTATAACGTATTACGTTATATGGTATAACGTTATAACGTATTACGTTATATTGTAAAACGTTATAACGTATTACGTTATATGGTATTACGTTATAACGTATTACGTTATATGGTATAACGTTATAACGTATTACGTTATATTGTAAAACGTTATAACGTATTACGTTATATGGTAACGTTATATGATATAACGTCATATAGTATAACGTTATGACGTATTACGTTATGTGGTATATCGTTATGACGTATTACGTTATAAGGCATAACGTTATAACGTATCACGTTGTATTGTATAACGTAATATCGTATTACGTTATATGGCATAACGTTATAACGTATTACGTTATGTGGTATAACGCTATAATGTATTACGTTATATGGTATAACGTTATAACGTATTACGTTGTATTGTATAACGTTATAACGTATTACGTTATATGGTATATCGTTATAACGTATTACGTTATATGGTATAACGTTATAACGTATTACGTTGTATTGTATAACGTTATAACGTATTACGTTATATGGCATAACGTTATAACGTATTACGTTATATGGTATAACGTTATAACGTATTACGTTATGTGGTATAATGCTTTAACGTATTACGTTTTGTGGTATAACGTTATAACGTATTACGTTATGTGGTATAACGTTATAACGTATTACGTTATATGGTATAACGGTATCACGTATTACGTTATAAGGCATAACGTTATAACGTATTACGTTGTATTGTATAACGTAATATCGTATTACGTTATATGGTATAACGTTATAATGTATTACGTTATATGGTATAACGTTATAACGTATTACGTTATATTGTAAAACGTTATAACGTATTACGTTATATGGTATTACGTTATAACGTATTACGTTATATGGCATAACGTTATAACGTATTACGTTATGTGGTATAAAGCTATAACGTATTACGTTATATGATATAACGTTATAACGTATTACGTTGTATTGTATAACGTTATAACGTATTACGTTATATGGTATATCGTTATAACGTATGACGTTATATGGTTTTACGTTATATGATATAACGTCATATAGTAAACGTTACGACGTATTACGTTATAAGGTATAACGTTATAATGTATTACGTTATATGGTACAACGTTATAACGTATTACGTAATGTGGTATAATGCTTTAACGTATTACGTTATGTGGTATAACGTTATAACGTATTACGTTATGTGGTATATCGTTATAACGTATTACGTTATATGGTATAACGGTATCACGTATTACGTTATATGGTATTACGTTATATGATATAACGTCGTATAGTATAACGTTATGACGTATTACGTTATGTGGTATATCGTTATGACGTATTACGTTATAAGGCATAACGTTATAACGTATTACGTTATATGGCATAACGTTATAACGTATTATGTTATATGGTATAACGTTATAACGTGTTACGTTATATGGCATAACGTTATAACGTGTTACGTTATACGGTATAACGGTATCACGTATTACGTTATATGGTATAACGTTATAACGTATTACGCTATAGTGTATAACGTTATAACTAATTACGTTATATGGTATTACGTTATATGGTATAACGTCATATAGTATAAGGTTATGACGTATTACGTTATATGGTATAACGTCGTATGGTATAATGTTATATCGTATTACGTCATATGGTATAACGTTATAACGTATTACGTTATATAGAATACCGTTATAACGTATTACGTTATATGGTATAACGTCATATAGTATAACGTTATGACGTATTACTTTATATGGTATTACGTTATATGGTATAACGTTATAACGTATTACGTTGTATTGTATAACGTTATAACGTATTACGTTATATGGTATATCGTTATAACGTATTACGTTATATGATATAACGTCATAACGTATTACGTTATATGGTATATCATTATAACGTATTACGTTATATAGTATAACGTTATAACGTATTACGTTATGTGGTATAACGCTATAACGTATTACGTTATATGGTATAACGTTATAACGTATTACGTTGTATTGTATAACGTTATAACGTATTACGTTATATGGTATATCGTTATGACGTATTACGTTATATGGTATAACGTTATAACGTATTACGTTATATGATATAACGTCATATAGTATAACGTTATAACGTATTACGTGTATGGTATAACGTTATAACGTGTTACGTTATGTGGTATAACGTTATAACGTATTACGTTAAGTGGTATAACGTTATAAGGTATTACGGTATGTGGTATAACGTTATAACGTATTACGTTATATGGTATAACGTTATAACGTATTACTTTTTATGGCATAACGTTATAACGTATTACGTTATATGGTATAACGTCATATGGTATAATGCTATGACGTATTACGTTATATGGTATAACGTTATAACTTATTACGTTATGTGGTATAACGTTATAAGGTATATCGTTATAACGTATTACGTTATATGGTATAACGTTGTATGGTATAACGTTATATCGTGGTACCTTATATGGTATAACGTTATATGCTATCACGATATAATGTATTACGTTATATGCTATAACGTTATATCGTATTACGTTATACGTTGTAACGGTATCACGTATTAACGTTATAACGTATTACGTTACATGGTATAACGTTATAACGTATTACGCTATATAGTATAACGTTATAACGTATTACGTTATATGGCATAACGTTATAACGTATTACGTTATATGGTATAACGTCATATGGTATAATGCTATGACGTATTACGTTATATGGTATAACGTTATAATGTATTATGTTACATGGTATAACGTTATAACGTATTACGTTATATTACATAACGTTATATGGTATAACGTTATAATCTATTACGTTATCTAACATAACGTTATTTCGTGGTATTTGAATCTATCTGTTACAAAGTTGCAAGTTTATGACGTTATTACCCAATTTGAAACAATAAGAGAATACGTTAAAAATTCATTTGAAATAAGAGAATAATTTCACACATCGGGCTCTTTCGAAAGAGTCAATTAACTGATGTGACGCTCTCTTGTGCTCAAAATAACTGCAAAATTCAGTGGAAATGAAGATTAGATTTCTATATCTCGGACCAAGTCGGATAAGTATCATTGTGCAGAATGGGCACAGAATGGATTCGACACAGTCAAGGCATATCCCGCGGTGTTCCACGGCGTCCCACGGTGTCCCACGGTGCAGTCCAGTCTAGATCATCCAAAATTCTTTTGGCGGCATTTGGAGATCCAAACTGGACTGGTGCGTAGTTCTTTGCTTGGCATCGTTTTCCAAAGATTAATCAACTGATTAATTTTTGGAAATGGATGCCAATTACCAGGTCTCACCACGAGGAGGTGACTACGCGCGAGACCCGCCCATGGGTTATGTAACACTACACATCGATCTCGACATTCAACCTGTTGGCAGAATGTCGAGTTTTGACTCTACTTAACCATGGGCCTGCGTATGGAAATAGTTTTTTCGTAGCCTAACTGCGATACACATATCTCCAACGCAGCGCTTACATGAATATTTACAAACGTAG
Organism: Bombus huntii; assembly: GCF_024542735.1. Lineage (NCBI taxonomy): Eukaryota > Metazoa > Arthropoda > Insecta > Hymenoptera > Apidae > Bombus > Bombus huntii. The sequence goes on along the minus strand of NC_066245.1, from coordinate 14,979,692 downwards.
AACAAAGCCTACGTAACGCAACATCCATCTCCCACACAACGATTACATCGATCAGTACAAATATCATACAATAATTCGCATCCCTACTGGCAGCATTCGGTATCAAACACACATTTATCTAACTAGGAACGAAAAGAAGAAAATGTAGCTACTGACACTGTATATACCATTTCGTGGCTTGCAGAAGGGACATACGAGTCGCTGTACTAAACTGCTTAACGTTCTACTTTTGCGACACTATAAGATATTGAAGATATTGAAAAGTTATAAGCTCTAACGTGATCTCTATAAGTTTCCCTTAAAAATGGGAAAGCAAGAAGATGCCCGATGAATCAGATGATAAAGAAAAAAATCGCGGCGCGCCCGAAACGAACGAGATCGCGATCTCTCGAAAGAACTAACAAACCTACGCGACGTACCCTCGTACACGAGATAACCCCGAGGTTCAGCGGAAAGCCCAAGAATTGACCGTAACTCGATTCCTGTTTCGCCGTTCGAAACTTACACGAGTCGCGGTCGATGGCGCCGACCGATGATGCCAGTGATCCACTGGCAATTCAGCCGTGGATCCAGCACATAGGCCAGCAACTTAACACACTCCAACTGAACATGTGGAACCCGGGGATGGACCGCTGAACAGGATTACGAAGGCAAGAGGCCTCAACTGAACAGTGGGGTCCACTCACGGGGAGGGACCGCTGAACAGGATTACGAAGGCATTGACCTCAACTGCACAGTGGGGTCCACTCCCGCGGGCCCGAACAGAATTACGGAGGACGTGAAATTGCAGGTCCCTGACCGAGTACCGAAGTACCAATCGGACAGGACTGCGGATCCACGACTGAATCCCCAACAGAATCGCAAGCATCACCGGCGCGACGACAACCCCCGCGATCCGATGCGAACGTCGAGCAGTCGTCGAGTAGTCACCAAGACAGAGGTGTCCTTGGGGCGACTTACGAATCTGAAGAGTTGTCTAGTGCACGTTGACAAGCACGTACGCGGAATACGCGCGGGCGAGTACGCCACGCTACGGTTTGAAAGAACTGAGTGATCGCGAACGAATAAATCGCGAGTACAATAAGTACTGTGTGGTAAACGAGTGAAGGGAGACGAGATTTTTCTTTTTTTCGTTCTAAGGTGGATAAATATCGTTGTACAGAATGAGCTCACAATGCACTTAACATAGGTATCTACCTTACGATTAATTAAGACTAAAAGGTACGCATCCCACAGTGTCCCACGGTGTGCAGCGATGTCCCACGGTGTCCCACGGTGTCCCACGGTGTCCAACGACGTCCAACGACGTCCCACGATGTCCAACGGTGTCCAACGATGTCCAACGACGTCCAACGGTGTCCAACGGTGTCCAACGGTGTCCAACGTTGTCCAACGGTGTCCAACGTTGTCCAACGGTGTCCAACGTTGTCCAACGACGTCCAACGACGTCCAACGATGTCCAACGAAGTCCAACGACGTCCAACGATGTCCAACGCCGTCCAACGACGTCCAACGGTGTCCAACGGTGTCCAACGATGTCCAATGATGTCCAACGGTGTCCAACGCTGTCCAACGGTGTCCAACGTTGTCCAACGACGTCCAACGACGTCTAACGATATCCAACGACGTCCAACGACGTCCAACGATGTCCAACGGTGTCCAACGATGTCCAACGCCGTCCAACGGTGTCCAACGATGTCCAACGATGTCCCACGTTGCAGTCCAGTCTAGATCATCCAAAATTCTGTTGGAGGCTTTTGGAGACCCAAACTAGACCGACGGTATCCCACGGTGTCCCACGGTGCAGTCCAGTCTAGATCATCCAAAATTCTTTTGGCGGCATTTGGAGATCCAAACTGGACTGGTGCGTAGTTCTTTGCTTGGCATCGTTTTCCAAAGATTAATCAACTGATTAATTTTTGGAAAAGGATGCCAATTACCAGGTCTCACCACGAGGAGGTGACTACGCGCGAGACCCGCCCATGGGTTATGTAACACTACACATCGATCTCGACATTCAACCTGTTGGCAGAATGTCGAGTTTTGACTCTACTTAACCATGGGCCTGCGTATGGAAATAGTTTTTTCGTAGCCTAACTGCGAAACACATATCTCCAACGCAGCGCTTACATGAATCTTTACAAACGTAGAACAAAGCCTACGTAACGCAACATCCATCTCCCACACAACGATTACATCGATCAGTACAAATATCATACAATAATTCGCATCCCTACTGGCAGCATTCCGTATCAAACACACATTTATCTAACTAGGAACGAAAAGAAGAAAATGTAGCTACTGACACTGTATATACCATTTCGTGTCTTGCAGAAGGGACATACGAGTCGCTGTACTAAATTGCTTAACGTTCTACTTTTGCGACACTATAAGATATTGAAGTTATTGAAAAGTTATAAGCTCTAACGTGATCGCTATAAGTTTCCCTTAAAAATGGGAAAGCAAGAAGATGCCCGATGAATCAGATGATAAAGGAAAAAATCGCGGCGCGCCCGAAACGAACGAGATCGCGATCTCTCGAAAGAACTAACAAACCTACGCGACGTACCCTCGTACACGAGATAACCCCGAGGTTCAGCGGAAAGCCCAAGAATTGACCGTAACTCGATTCCTGTTTCGCCGTTCGAATCTTACACGAGTCGCGGTCGATGGCGCCGACCGATGATGCCAGTGATCCACTGGCAATTCAGCCGTGGATCCAGCACATAGGCCAGCAACTTAACACACTCCAACTGAACATGTGGAACCCGGGGATGGACCGCTGAACAGGATTACGAAGGCAAGAGGCCTCAACTGAACAGTGGGGTCCACTCACGGGGAGGGACCGCTGAACAGGATTACGAAGGCATTGACCTCAACTGCACAGTGGGGTCCACTCCCGCGGGCCCGAACAGAATTACGGAGGACGTGAAATTGCAGGTCCCTGACCGAGTACCGAAGTACCAATCGGACAGGACTGCGGATCCACGACTGAATCCCCAACAGAATCGCAAGCATCACCGGCGCGACGACAACCCCCGCGATCCGATGCGAATGTCGAGCAGTCGACGAGCAGTCACCAAGACAGAGGTGTCCTTGGGGCGACTTACGAATCTAAAGAGTTGTCCAGTGCACGTTGACCCGCACGTACCCGGAATACGCGCCAGCGAGTACGTCACGCTACGGTTTGAAAGAAATGAGCGACCGTGAACGGATAAATCGCGTGAACAGTTTTTCCAGTGTGGTAAGCGAGGGGATCACGAGAGACGAGATTTTTATTTTTCGTTCCAAGATAGATAAGTATCTTTGTACAGAATGAGCTTACAATGCACATAACATAGGCATCTATCTTATGATTAATTAAGGCTAAAATGCTCGCATCCCACGGTGTCCCACGATGTCCCACGATGTAGAACGGCGCCCCCGCGGGGGGATATTTGTCCAGTCTAGATCACCAAAACTATTTTGGATGATCAAGACCAGACTATATTCAAGTAGTTTTTAGCTTGATATCGTTTTTCAAATAATAATACTAATATTCAAAATAGTGCTTGGTGTATTATTATTTGGGAAACGATACCAATTACCGGGACCCACCACGAGGAGGTAACTACGCTCGGGTCCCATTTACATAAACAGTTTTTAAACATTGGAAGCAGAGATGTAAAATTATTTTATAATAAAGCGACATTGTAGCGGCGATATTGTTTTGCCCGGAGTGTATTTGTTCTTACATTACTTGTAATCTAACGGTCTTGATACTCCGAGGCAAAACAACAACATGATCTGAAATGTCCTCTGACTCATGTGCAGCTATAGATAAGATGTGGTTGCCTTCGGTTAAATTGCACTTGCTTCCTTGATTCCATGGATATCATGTTATTTCCTTGGTTTTGAGCAAATATGGAAAATTACATCTTAAAATTACATCTTAAAATTACACTCTGTGTTACCACTGGTTTTATACGAAACAGTGAAATGAGAAATTAAATACTGTCTTTAAAATTAAAAAATAATGCTATATAGAAACAAAATAGCACTTCAGGGACTTGAAAGATTTCGTTAATAAAATAAAACAAAATAAATCATTAATTCACTCACTACGAATTGATGGTATTTATTTAAATCAATGAACGTAGAGTTGCTTCCGAATAATGGTACAACTGTTATAAATTAAGAGCATAATTACCTTGAATTAATGGGAGAATATGATTAGAAATTATTGGTATATTTGTTAAGAACTAATGGAGTAATTGGTTAATATTAATGGCTTAAATGTTGTAAATTAATAGCTTAAATGCTATAAATTAATAGCTTCAATGTTATAAATAAATGGCTTAAATGCTATAAATTAAAGGCTTAAATGTTATAAATTAATAGTCTAAATGTTATAAATTAATGGCTTAAATGTATAAAATAACAGTTTAAATATTGTAAATTAGTGGCTTAGATGTTGCAAATTAATAGCTTGAATGTTATAAATTAATAGTATAAATGTTATAAATTAATAGTTTAAATGTGATAAATTAATTGCTTAAATGTTATAAATTAATAGCCTAAGTGTTGTAAATTAATGGTTTAGACGTTATAAATTACTGGTTGCAATGTTGTTATTTGATATTTTTTTCATTTACCTTATATTTATGTTCTTCTTCGATGTTCACTCTCCGGAATTTCAGGCACAAAAGAGCACGCGCGCGACTTCCGTGTTCCTTATATACATTGACAAGGTGACGAGATGTCAATCAAACGGTAACGATCTTTTAACATAGTAAAGGACGGTTTTTCCATTATGACAAAATCAAACTCAACAATTACTTAATTTTATCACAAATTGGCGCCTTCAACGATTTAATACGATATCCATTTTTATCATTTTATATGAATATATAATGGTTATATGTTATAACGTTATAACGTATTACGTTATATGGTATAACGTTATAACGTAATACACTATACGGTAGTACTTTATAACGTATTACGTTATATGGTATAACGTGATAACGTATTACAGTATATGCTATAACTTTATAACGTATTACGTTATATGGTATAACGCCATATGGTATAACGTTATAACGTATTACGTTATATGGTATAACGTTATAACGTATTACGTTATATGGCATAGCAGTATAACGTATTACGTTATATGATATGACGTTGTATGGTATAACATTATAACGTATTACCATATATGGTATAACGTTATATGGTATAAGGTTATAACGTATTACGTTTTATCGTATAACGTTATAACGTATTGCGTTATATGGTATAAAGGTATAACGTAAAACGTTAAATGGTATAACGTCATATGGTATAACGTTATAACGTATTACGTGATATGGTATAACGTAATGACGTGTTACGGTATATGCCACATCTTTATAACGTATAACGTTATATGGTATAACGGTATAACGCATTACGTTATATGGTATAACGTTATAACGTATTACGTTATATGGAATAACGTTATAACGTATTACGTTATATGGAATAACGGTATAACGTATTACGTTATATGTTATAACGTTATAACGTATTACGTTAGATGGTATAACGTTATAACGTATTACGTTATAAGGTATAACGTTATATGGTATAACGTTACAACGTATTACGTTTTATGGTATAACGTTATAACGTATTACGTTATATGGTATAACGTTATAACGTATTACGTTATATGGTATAACAGTATAACGTATTACGTTATATGATATGACGTTGTATGGTATAACGCTATAACGTATTGCGTTATATGTTATAACGTTATAACGTATTACGTTATATGGTATAACGTTATAACGTATTACGTTATATGGTATAACAGTATAACGTATTACGTTATATGATATGACGTTGTATGGTATAACGCTATAACGTATTGCGTTATATGTTATAACGTTATAACGTGTTACGTTATATGGTATAACGTTATAACGTATTACGTGATAAGGTATAACGTTATATGGTATAACGTTACAACGTATTACGTTATATGGTATAAAGATATAATGTATTACGTTATATAGTATAACGATATAACGTCTTACGGTATATGGTATAACGTTTTAACGTATTACGTCATATGGTGTAATGTTGTAACGTATTACGTTATATGGTATAACGCCACATGGTATAACGTTATAACGTATTACGTTATATGGTATAACGTTATGACGTATTACGTGATAAGGTATAACGTTATATGGTATAACGTTACAACGTATTACGTTATATGGTATAAAGATATAATGTATTACGTTATATAGTATAACGATATAACGTATTACGGTATATGGTATAACGTTTTAACGTATTACGTCATATGGTGTAATGTTGTAACGTATTACGTTATATGGTATAACGCCACATGGTATAACGTTATAACGTATTACGTTATATGGTATAAAGTTATTACGTATTACGTTATATGGTATAACGTTATAACGTATTACGTGATAAGGTATAACGTCATATGGTATAACGTTATAACGTATTACGTTGTATGTATTCATTGATTTTAATCAATACCATAAATTCGTAGTGAGTGAATTAATGATTTATTTACGTTAATTATTAATTATTTATTAACGTTATAACGTATTACGTTATATGGTATAACGTTGTAACGTATTACGTTATATGGTATAACGTTATAACGTATTACGTCATATGGTACAACGTTATAACGTATTACGTCATATGGTACAACGTTATAACGTATTACGTTATATGGTATAACGTTGTAACGTATTACGTTATATGGTATAACGTTATAACGTATTACGTCATATGGTACAACGTTATAACGTATTACGTTATATGGTTTAACGTTATAACGTATTACGTTATATGATATAACGTTATAACGTATTACGTTATATGGTTTAACGTTGTAATTTATTACGTTATATGATATAACGTTATAACGTATTACGTTATATGCTATAACGTTATAACCTATCACGTTATATGGTATAACGTTATAACGTATTACGTTATACGGTTTATCGTTATAACGTATTACGTTATATGGTATAACGCTATAACGTATTACGTTATATGGTATAACGTTATAACGTATTACGTTATATGCTATAACGTTATAACGTATTACGTTATATGGTATAACTTTGTAATTTATTACGTTATATGGTATAACTTTGTAATTTATTACGTTATATGGTATAACGTTATAACGTATTACGTTATATGGTATAACGTTATAACGTATTACGTTATATGGTATAACGTTATAACGTATTACGTTATATGGTTTAACGTTATAACGTATTACGTTATATGATATGACGTTATAACGTATTACCTTATATGGTATAATGTTATAACGTAATACGTTGTGTGGTATAACGTTAGAAAGTATTACGTTTTATGGTATAACGCTATAACGTATTACGTTATATGGTATAACGTTATAACGTATTACGTTATATGGTATAACGTTATAACGTATTACGTTATATGCTATAACGTTATAACGTATTACGTTATATGGTATAACTTTGTAATTTATTACGTTATATGGTATAACTTTGTAATTTATTACGTTATATGGTATAACGTTATAACGTATTACGTTATATGGTATAACGTTATAACGTATTACGTTATATGGTTTAACGTTATAACGTATTACGTTATATGATATAACGTTATAACGTATTACCTTATATGGTATAATGTTATAACGTAATACGTTGTGTGGTATAACGTTAGAAAGTATTACGTTTTATGGTATAACGCTATAACGTATTACGCTATATGGTATAACGTTATAACGTATTACGTTGTATGTATTCATTGATTTTAATAAATACCATAAATTCGTAGTGAGTGAATTAATGATTTATTTACGTTAATTATTAATTATTTATTAACGTTATAACGTATTAGGTTATATGGCATAATATTGTAACGTATTACGTTATATGGCATAACGTTATAACGTATTACGTTATATGGCATATTATTTTAACGTATTCCGTTACATGGTATTACGTTATATGGCATATCGTTATATGGTACAACGTTATAACGTATTACGTTACATGGTATAACGTTATATCGTATTACGTTATAAGGTATAACGTCATATGGTATAACGTTATAACGTATTACGTTATATAACATAACGTTATAACGTATTACGTTATATGGCATAACGTTATAACGTATTACGTTATATGGTATAGCGTTAGAACGTATAACGTTGTATGGTATAGCGTTATAACGTATTACGTTATATGGTATAACGTTATAACGTATTACGTTATATGGTATAACGTTGTAATTTATTACGTTATATGGCATAACGTTATAACGTATTACGTTACATGGCATAACGTTATAACGTATTACGTTATATGACATAACGTTATAACGTATTACGTTATATGGCATAACGTTATAACGTTATATGGCATAACTTTATAACGTTACATGGTATAACGTTATATCGTATTACGTTACATGGTATAACGTTATAACGTATTACGTTATATGGCATAACGTTATAACGTATTACGTTACATGGCATAACGTTAGAGCGTATTACGTTATATGGTATAACGTTATAACGTATTACGTTATATGGTATAACGTTATAACGTATTACGTTATATGGTATAACGTTGTAATTTATTACGTTATATGGTATATCGTTATAACGTATTACGTTATATGGTTTAACGTTATAACGTATTACGTTATATGATATAACGTTATAACTTATTACGTTATATGCTATAACGTTATAACGTATTACGTTATATGGTATAACGTGATAACGTATTACGTTATATGGTATAACGTTGCATGGTATAACGTTACATCGTATTACCTTATATGGTATAACGTCATAAAGTATTACGTTATATGGTGCAACGTTATAACCTATTACGTTATATGTTATAACGTCATAACGTGTTACGTTATATGGTATAACGTTATAACGTATTACGTTATATGGTATAACGTTATAACGTATTACGTTATATGGTATAACGTTGTGATTTATTACGTTATATGGTATATCGTTATAACGTATTACGTTATATGGTTTAACGTTATAACGTATTACGTTATATGATATAACGTTATAACTTATTACGTTATATGCTATAACGTTATAACGTATTGCGTTATATGGTATAACGTTATAACTTATTACGTTATATGGTATAACGTTATAACTTATTACGTTATATGGCATAACATTGTAACGAATTACGTTATATGGTATAACTAATATTGTGTAACGTTATAACGTATTACGTTATATGGTATAACGTTATAACGTATTCCGTTATATGGTATAACGTTGTAATTTATTACGTTATATGGCATAACGTTATAACGTATTAAGTTATATGGTACAACGCTATAACGTATTACGTTATGTGGTATAACGTTATAACGTATTACGTTATATGGCATTACGTTATATCGTATTGCGTTATATGGTATACCGTTATAACCTTTTACGTCATATGGTATAAAGTTATAGCGTATTACGTTATATGGTATAACGTTATATGGCATAACATTCTAACGTATTACGTTATATGGTACAACGTTATAACGTTTTACGTTATGTGATATAACGTCATATGGTATAACGCTATAACTTATTACGTTATATGGTATAACGTTATAACGTATTACGTTATATGTTATAACGTTGTAACGTATTACGTCATATGGTATAACGTTATAACGTATTACGTTGTATGGTATAACGTATAACACATAGCAAAATAGGAGAGAACATTAAACCGACAGAACTCAATTCTGACATCGCATAACACAGGTGTAAAATGTAAATGCTGTAAATATTTGTGAATATTTGTAAATAATTCTATTTGACATCCCCCTTCCCGCCCCATCCCTCTCATCCCATCCCTCCCCAAAGTTACACAGCACCCAAAAAGCAAACTACCGAAGCGTCCTGTTTTGCGACCAAGTTTTTCAGGACAGAAAATAATAAAAAAAAAAAATACATAAAAAAGAAGCTCCGCTCCCCAGAGACTTAAACCCAAAAACTGAATCATACAACGAAAAATGTAAAGCGTCGGCACATAATACAGCATGGGTACGTCGTACTGCCGCGTATCGGTACCTTTGCCTAACATACCATTAAAAAAATTCATGTTTATTGTGAATAATGTACTTAAAATCTGTGTTTTTTGGACTCAATAAATTCCTTTGTAAAAGAAGTCGTTTAGAGTCCGTCACTACCTCGCCGCTTTTCCCCAGAAGCGGCCTGGTGTCCGTGCGGATTTCCTCCATGTTAATAAAAAAAAAGAAAAAAAAGAGATACATGCATGTTTGTATCAGTGTGTGGAGGTATGTGTGTGAGCGGTGTCTCGAAGACAGATGAATGTGGACTGTTCAGTCGGTTATCAGTCGGGTATGGAAGAAAGTACTGAGACGCGTGCAAGTGTGTATCGATGAATATGTTAGAAATCGTCCATATAATAAATATATAACTATTTTGATATTAATTCCAAGTGTAAATTTAGTGTTCCTATAACCTATTACAATATAACGTAATATAGTATAGCGTAATATAATATAACGAAACATTACATAACGTGATATAATATAAGGTAATAGAATATAACGTAATAGAATATAAGATTATATAATATAACGCTATAAAACATGATGAATAGAAGGGGCAGAACTTAGATAAAATTTTTTTATTTTTATATTTGCTTTGTCAACCTGTGTAGTTGGATTTAATATTGGCTAGTTTTAGTAGTCATCATTTTAACTCATGTTGGCCTATTAATATTTCAGAATATCGCACGTCGCCTTATATTGTTCTAGGCCTATTCTGCAGACTCATTTTATTTTGAGCTTATAGTGAGACACAGAAAATGCATTGGGTGATATTCCGTATACTATCTATTGTAGTACGAATCCTCGATTGTGACTTTGATTATTGACTAGGTACAGAATAAACGTGATGCATAATGCTATTTCGTATCCCACATTTTGGAGTCATCTGATCTCTTTACCATTTTTGTGTCATATGCAACATTATCGATGCAATATAGTAGCAGTTTAAATAAAAACTAAAGTCTTATATGACATTACTAATAGAATATAAAACGGATATAGAATAATAGGATGTCCTATAATAGCGTACGAACTACAAAATTTTATTTCCACATACTTCTGCCTGAAAATCTCTCAATACAATTTATGGATACCTCAAACAGATAAGGTAAACCCAATGAAAAGAGCAAAAGACCAACGACAAGAGTAAGAAAACCAACGAAAGATATAAAAAAACAAAGCAAAGCAAAGAGATCGCCAATAAATTACCTCTGTGGATGAACTTCTCGCTCTAAGATAGACAATGTATGTTTGTATAAAAAGAGTGCACAATGGGCTTATCCTAGATATATTTTGCATAAAATTAATTCAAACTAAAACACACGTATCCCACGGTGTCCCACGACGAAGATATAAGCGCAGCCTAGATCACCAAAAGATTCCGAAGAAGATTTTGGATGATCTATATTAGACTTTGTTAAAGTATTTCTTAGGCTGTTATCGTTTTTCAAATAACAGTACATACTCAGAAATACTAATATGTGAATCGTTTTACAAGTAGTGGATAACGTATTTCTGATATTAAAATTTATAATAATATTTACAACAGTATTCCAAGCTACTAATATTTGGAAAACGATACCAATTATTAGGTCCCACCACGAGGACGTTTATCGATAAGATATCCATTTTATGTTTTTGTTTGTTTAAAAGTAATGCATAATTGGGAATGAATTGGATAGATTATGTAGAAGGTTTGTGTTTCTATTATGGTTCATGGTTTACCAGTAATCGTTATTTATGTTATCAGAAGCAGATACTGTAAAATTACGTGATAGTAACAAAATAGTGAGAACTGAAATTTATTAGTGAAGGTCTAAAGGTACTGAGAAGGTTTGTAATCTACCGTTATATATTTGTAATATTTGATTTTAATATGATTTTATTTACATGCGCGCGAGAGTACAAGTTATTAGCAAAATATAGTGTGCAAGTTAGTGTTATGTATTCGTAAAATATGTGTTCTTCATACGCAACATCATATCTTATTATTAATTATAGTTTAATATCTAAAATTTGTTAAAGGGAATACGGTACAGCACGTAAGAAGTTGTTAAAGATATTTAAATCCAAATATAATTCAATTAAATTATATTTGATTCTTAGGTAATTTTATAAATTTTCGAAACCGGAGAATTATACGACAAGTTGAAATTCATTAAGACAAAAATAAAATTTAAAAATGACTCTGTCAGGTTTATACGTGAGGGGCGGAGAGATATTTTTCAAATATCGTTGAATAAAAGCATATTGAATATTATTAGTATGTAGACTGAAGCAGACTGAAGCATGCACGAATATGGTAGAATTCGTGGGAGTTAATCTCATATTCAGCTCAAATAATCATATTTGAACATTGAATTCATCACTAAAGCAACTAAATCATAAGTTTTACCAATCGTAGCATGCATTATTGGACGACTACATTTTGTTGCCTTTGATCTGATTGCATTTTGTTTCTTAAATCCCTGAACACAGTTTGATTCCTTGGCTCTGAGCGGACACAAAAGAGTTAAATTCCATCTATAGTCAGTCAATAGTTGCACTTTGCATTGGCACTGATTTTATATGAAGCAGTTAAATGAAAAATTAAGTATTGTATCTAAAATTAAATTTAAATACAATAACATTTCAGGAAGGATTTCAGAGGTTTAGTTAATATTATACAAAATAAAATAACTCATTAATTTAATTGTTGCGAATTGATCATATTATTATGGTTGTTTATTGTTACGGTATTAATTGTTAACTGTTTTAAATTAAGGATATAATTGTCACACATTAACAGCGTAATTATTTTTAGTTAATGATATATTATTATAAATTAACAATAAAATTGTTTTAAATTAGTGGTAGAAGTCTTTTATATTAATGTTACATTTCTTTTTCGATTAGCACTGTACAAAGTTTCAAGTCTATATAAACTCGCGCGCGAGTCGGATGTTCTTTATATACATTTTTGTCAGTATGTATCAGCATCAGATATGTATCAGATGTTGCCATGCCCTCGACAAGGTCATGAAAAGTTTTTCCATTGCAACACAATCAAAATTAATTAATAATTTTTAAATTTTTATTGTAAATTGAAGTCTTCGCCAATTTATTACAACAATTATTCTTATAATTTCTATATTTTTTATAAGATAAAATTAAATTTACACTTTTGTGATAATTGTTTTTCATTTAGAATTAGTTTACAAAAGTATTAATTTACATTAAATGCCACTTGTGACAAAAATGATTATATTATAGAGCCAAATATGATCAGTGGTTAAGAATAATCACCCATTCCAAACGGAAAGGAGTTTATATAATATTTCAATTTTTAATAATTACGTTTTTCGAAATTCTTTTACAAGATATTTAACTTTCACAACCCACCATAATGTTTTACAGCGATTTATACACTTTCTTAGCTTAATTCTAAACATACAACGTTGTTCAACAATTAACTATTAAATATATAAATCTAAGATTATGTTAAAGTGTCGTTTTAGTTGGATTATTGATTTAATTATTTACGTTACATTATTTAATAACGTCTGAAATCTATATTTAATATACTGCAGCATTCCATTTATTTGAACTTGTCGTACGACAAATACTTATGTTCTTAATATTTCTTGATCATATAATAGCAGTTCACGTTCACATAAATGAATTCAATGAGCAGATGTTTATTTAATCGAACAGTGAGTAAAGTTTTGTATAAATAAACAGAGCTCTACATGATCATACGATGTTATACGTTGCGATGTTATACGTTGTAGGGGGCGTTAGAAACATACTGATCTTTTTCGAGGTCGGTATTTCAGGACGTGATACACGAAGTCCCATTTAATGTAACGTCTATCCTGTCCTTAATGAATGATATAATGTCGGGTATATTCTGTATATAATCAATGTTTTGATAGAATCATCGACGAGGTAAATAATTCCATCGAAGTCCTCGACTGTCGGTAAGATACAGAGAATTGCAATTCCATCCAGTTCGCTGTAGGTCAGTTAGATGTCTCAGGTAGACTATCTGGTATACTTATGTATACTTGTAATTAATATATACAGGAATCAGCATTGCTGACTCAACGTCACATAGGGTAAAAGCAATACGACCGTGTTAATAAGAAAGGAAAAGAAAGTGAAAGGGGAATAGGTGGTTTCGTTGGAAACAGGTACTTGATGCACGTTCAATTTTACGATCTCTTAGAGAATCATATTCAAATTGTATCTCATAAATAGAACGAAAGAAACGAAAGCTCTACAAAGCAAACTTGTACAAATTTTCATTAACGCAATCCTATCAAACAGATATATCGACATCTTCACCAGAAGTATACCTGATTCGTCCGACCAATGACGAGCGAAGTCTAATATATCTGGACCTGGCGAACCAGGAAGAATCAGAAATCGGCGGAACACGAGGAGATCACGGCGGTATCAAGGCGGTTTTCACGGTAGTTGAAAGAGCAGGAGGGTGGCATCCGCGAAACTAGTCAGAGCGATCAAACGTTCCGATATCGCGATACGATTTACTGTCATTCGCGCGAACACCGGCTTCCAGATAGATAGAGGAGCTTCTTCCCCTCTGAATCGTAATACCGATAGAAGCGCATGGTTGCGTTATGTTGCCGCTAATTTGGATTTATGTTCGCATTCGCACGTCGCGGCCCCGTCGCTCGACCGTTCGCGCCACTACCGACAGAATCTCCGATCGAACGCTTTTTTTCACTTCTAGTAGAAGTTTCTCTGAATCGTCTCTCGATCGTGATGTTACGATAGAAGAAGAGCATAGAACCAGTTCGAGAGAATGTTGGACGAGCGACGATTTATTTGGTTTTAATATTGTTCGAAAATTGTCTTAGACATGATTTTTATCATTACGTGACGGATTCCTTTTCACTATTTTTCATGACTATGGACAAATATTGATAGATCAAGTTAAAATCCGTAATTGTTCCTTGCAATGAAAGTTCCAGTAATTTCAAAAATGACACTTTCTCTATTTTGTATCTGTGTATTCCCTATATTCATTATTCAAATAAATTCAATCAAAATGATTTCAACATCTAAAGAAATATTACTACTTTCCCTTTATCTTTATCTATGTTATATGGCCTTCATTGACCCTGTTTAACTATGATCATTGAATTCATCAGGATGTGAATTGCGTTCGTGCGACAAAAGAACCTACTGCTCCGTATAAAAATACGTATAAAAATACGAAGTAAGTTAAAACTTTAATTGTTTGAATACATTCTTATTTAATACATTCTTATTTGCGTTGTATTTTGTAGCGTGGTGGGCGTCTCGTGATAAATAAAAAACCTAATTTAAGCGTGTTTTTCTTGTTAATAGAAAATATACAATCACAGCTATTCGTTGCGCTTCCTCAAGCTTTTTATCGACTTTCTTAAACAATTTGTATCATTTTGATCGCTACATCAAATCAAATTTGTTCTCTATTATTTCTATCATTATACCATAGTACTAGCAAAACAGAAATCCAAAGTAATCAAATCTCTCAATTTATCCAACTATCCACAAAAATCTGGACATATTTCAAAATAATCTCTCTCTGTCTGTCTGTCTTTCTCTCTCTCCCCCCCCCCCCCCCTCTCTCTCTCTCAAAAAGGAAAGAAAAAAGGAAAGAAAAACGAGATAAAAAGGAAACCCTTATACGAAAATCTTACACGTAACCCAACAAGCAAGCTGAACAGCCGAGAAAGAGAGAATCGAGTAGGATCGCTAAGCGACGGGTAATTCAGCGCGAAAATGTGCATTAAATCGACGACGAGGACAAATGGTAACCTTATATCGGTGGATCGAGACTCATCGACGACAAGGGGTGGTAACTCTGTACGAAAATTGCTTATCCGTCGATGACAGAATGGTACACAAGAGAAAGACAGGGAGAGAGATAAAGTTGAGAGCGGGGGCGGGCGCGAAAAAATGGCAAATCTGATCCGGACAGCGGCGTGGTAGCGAGGGTACTGGCCGAGGTCGTCATTACCCGTCATTATCGTGGCTCGGCCAACCACTGTAATCCGTATTTCATTTTCTGCCGGTTTTTTGCTCCCTTCCTTCTTCCCCCGTCTCTTCCGAGAGCAAGTTGTTACGGCCGTAGATTACAGGCATCGTCCAACGACGACCGATAGTTTCCGCGATAGAGCTCCCCTTGGACGTACTCGGCGGTTTGCACCTTCCACCCCTTCGGTTCTCGTCTTTTCCGCGGATTGTCGTTACTGCAATCAGCATGGTTGACTAGATCATTTCCATTAAAGTGTTCCACAAAGGAATGAGAATAGTCTTCCGTGAATGTGGAGTTGGATAGAATTTGTTTCGGTTAGATTCTGATTTCAAAGTTTGTGGTATTTGTAACATCTGCTCTATGGATGTTGATCAGTGTCGTGAAGAATTTTTTTTGAAAGATTTGCAGCGACCCCTTCAATTAAAAAGCTCTTAGAATTTCTCAAATCATGTTTTTAAACAAACTAGCCCAACTATAATGCTTTCTTAACGATAATATGAAAAACAAAAGTTTCAAAAAGTACAGAAAATATCAATAATGACCCGGACTTTTGCGAGATAAACAATTTTTTCCGTGTAATTAGCGAAACAAAATGAAGCAGAACATTGTTGGTATCGTAGCGCTGGAAACAGTTTCACAGTCGTGCACGCATTGACCTTTCGTTTTGACTCTGACTACGTCAGCAATTGGAAAAAGGAGGAGGTCGACTATTATGGAGACTAAAAAACCGAGTACCTATATCTCGCAATACGCAATTTACCTTGTGTGGACATTGTTAGTGAAAAAAGGTGAAGCAAATTTCTTTCTTTATTTGGGATGTTCGACCGTTCGGGAGAGACGCGACCACGAAGAAACGTTGCGCCAACGAGAGTCGCAAATTACCGTTACGATTTGATAATCGATACCACGAGTCGGTCGATCCTCTATTTCGGTTAGCATAATAAAGGTGGTTGAACTGATGATAACACTTGGTTAACAAATTAATATATGCACTTTATTCCAACAACTTTGTAAATATAAATAGTTATGCGTGGTGCGTGTAGATGTATTCTCAGCGAAGTGTAAATAGTAAGTTAAACTCATGACTGATAAATGAACGGAAAATCAGTCAATGACTGATCTAAGGATGGAGAACCAGTCAAGATATTGCCTGATCAATGGATGAAAAACCAGTGAAGTTCGGTGACGATGCTGTCGCAAAGGAAAATTATTAATGGATGTTAGTGGCTTGCGGGTGGAAATGATCGTTGAACATGGGAAAAATCCGACATTCCCATTTTTTACCTGATTGAATAATAACCCTAAGGAACGCCTCGACTCGTAGATGCTTTGTAACAATTAAGGGCCTTGACGATAAAATAAAAATGCTTAGTTTTATGATAGTTCCTTAGAATTATTGCGGTCCGACTAATTACATTTGCACAGCTAGTGGCCGTTTTGACCGATTTTGATTTATATAGAGAGTCATCGAACGTAACACGGGGAATAAGCATACCCTTCTTTTTCCGGTTCTCGACATTAATATACCAGCGTTAAAAGATCGATTTAGGACAGCATCATTTTAAAAGTGGAAGAAATTGCAAAAAGTCGTAGATGATGGTTTGTCTTGAAAATAGTCGAAGAAATTTTATGAGCAACGAGTTTTTGTTTTCATCTCGTCAGTGTTTATTGAGTTCTTTGGAATTTATTACCTGATTAAGGACTCTTGGTTGTGTCATAGCTATTTTTATCTGTCTACAATGCTCTGGTTAGTATTGCAATAATTGCAGTAATAGGAGTGGGAGCGAATATGAAGTGAATTTGAAAAGTGTGTACTAATTGATTTTAACCGTTGAAATCATTTGATGATCGTTGAATTTCAAACGTGCAAGTATAATATAAATTTTGATGAAATTTCTTTTTCTTTTTGCCAAATGGTTTTTGCCAAATTCCAAGCTTCTGATACTTTCTACGTGCATACATTAATTTATCATGTAAACAAGTATTTTATCCTCTAAATTGCTAATTATTATTCTCGTGATAAATTAGTAATGTGTTAAATTATCATATTAATTGTTTCTCTTTAAGCGGGAGCTTATCAAGAGAATCATTTTTACTTTCTACAGAATGTCATATTTGATCATAGCTGGATACGTTCTGAACAATTTAAAAATTATTACGAAATATATCAGGAATGCTACGAACGTCAAATTTATCCTAATACTATTTTTAAAAATGACACATCGATTACAGTAGCCGCCCAATTTGCATTGTTAATTCACTGATTTTACTAATTCGCGTAAAAGGTGCTCCGAAACCAACGAATCACAGCTGTAAATCTCATTTCGCGATAAGATATCGATTCTTTTCTTGTGTAGTCCTCTAAATAGCTGATGATTTTTGATACATCGTCCTTTATAGATCTTAAGTTGCCAAATAACTTCCACTGCATCGGTTTGATCTGTGATACGATACTATATATTTTAAGTGGTAAACCATTCGGATAAAAAATCCAAGAATATTTTATAAATCGCAATTTTTATCAAAAACATTTTCTATAAAAATGGAATTCAATCGAACAAACTTTACGAGACATATTTTCCCATAGATTACGATAAAAAACAGTGCGTGTAATGTCACGTACATGCAGACTTCCAGAATTAAATAATTTGCTCCAGGTGCGTTGAAAGGCTTAGTCATTATAGAGCGGATATTAAAACATCGATTAAAGGACAGCGAACGAGATTGAATTAATATATCTCGAGCCTCTAATTAAATGACTCTGGATAAACGAGCTTGGTGATTTTTATTTGTCCCTTGTCATCGTGTGTATTTCTTTGAGTTATTACTCGGTGAGCAATTAATTCTATCTTTCTTAACCCCTTTAACCAATCGACCTCTTCCTCTTCGGTTCCGCCGCATCCTTGGGACCGATTACATTCTTGCAGGACAAGGTTGTTGGAAAGGGCAGGAGAAAGACCGGTGAACGTGTCTATGTCGAGGTAATAATATGTAAAAGGAAACTCGGGAATACAGAATAAACGAACTTTGCGCGTTAATACTACGCGTTGAAGGTGTTCGCGAAACTTGCTAATACTTCGGGTTTTCTTTGATTTTACGAGACAACGTTTATAGTAAAGTTTTGAAGTTAATATAATTGCTACGAATGAACCGTTCGATATAACGATATGTTCATAAAATATAATAACACAGTAATACGTAACAACGTTACGTTATTATGGATAAAATAACTTTCTAAGCACCAAAATTATTCAATCCTCGATCCGTTAGAAAGATCATTTTGAGTTTATCAATAAATTCTCAGTTTCAATTATACTTTCTTTCATCTTAAACGAAATATTTTAAAACCTGGATAATCGTCTGCAGATATTTTCCACAATTTTTTGGCACGATGGATGTAACGAGTGAAAACGAGGGAAAAACAAAGCTAAAGCATTCACACAGGAAGAATTAAACAGGAGGTTAAAGGTTATGACGATAAGTAGGAATCTCGACAGAAACAGGGAGGGGAAATTAACCTTCTTTCGATAGAAGGATGAGATATACGGGATCGCGAGATGGATAAAGGCGAAGGAGATTAATCATCTCGGATGGCTTTGCTATCGGCAGCTATCAAACGCGCGAGGTTACCTTCTGTCTTGAATACGTACATATATGAACGACTCCGCGATTCAACATCACCCTCTTCCCCTCTTCGTCGCTCGGTCATTCTGTAGATGATTACGATTACGATAATCATCTTGAAAGCAGAAACTCGTTTGGAATATTATGAAATGTGCGCGCAACAATATTTTATTATTAATACCTCCTCCCTGGTACGTTGTTCGATTAATAATTGCTCAATCAATGTCTGCGTTTTAGTGACTCGACTCGCTGTTGATGCCGGTCATCATTTAATATTTATCATTCTCACTTTTATCCTGCTAAATTATTTACTTTGAAGGTTTCTTTTTTAATATCGTTGCTAGTCTGTAAATGTAGGTTTTCAATGGGTGAAATATTTTCTATCGTTAGTGTTGAGGTTATTCGGTGTGTAAACAGAGAAAACACGTGGATAAATTGTAAGGTAGAAAAATATATTTAAATAGAAGTGAATAAGTAAAAATACAATTTGAGCTGGTCCAGATCCGCACGCTAGCTGTGTTACCTAATAACTGAAAAACCCCGAAGCCAACGTCGCCTGTCTACTGTTTATGGCCTGACTTCGTCGCAGTCTTTTGTCTACGCGCTGTCGATGGCTTCGGTGCTTGAGAAAACTAAAAAAGACCAGATGTAGAGTTTTCTTAGAAGTGGTAACCACTTCAACACCCTCCCTAAAACTCTACATCCCTACAAACAATTATCTCAAATTTACAAATTATCTCTTAATATTTTCTAACTCTTGTCGTAAATATCTGAAAATTAATTTGTCAATGCCTTCTCAAGTACATTTGCCAGCCGCCTTTCTCTTTTCCATACAAATTAATTTATTACACAAAAAAACTAGAAGACTAAACAGATCATGTAGAGTTTTTCCTCTTTTTTTTTGAGAAGTAATAATCACTTCAACAGTTAGATTTTTGTGGCAAGCTCAATTCTCGAAATTGTTTCTCTTTGTAAAAACGAATCTTATATATTCCCATCATAGCTGCAGCCTATCAAACAAATAATTTCCCATGAATAATTTTTGATCCCATTACCACAATCAGGTCAAGACATTGTAGGTAATGGGAAACCTGTGAAAAGTCATCACCAGAGGATTAACAATAATTAGATTCGACTAGCGGGACGATCATTTACGATATCGAACGAAACGAAGGCAGATCCCTGGACACATGATCCTTGAACAGCGGCGACAAAAGTTACATTCGCAAATCCAATCGTTTCTCTCTCGAATTAAACGGAGGTAACACGCGTATTTTTCGCGAGATCGATTTACGAATATGAGGACCGGCAACAATATCGAACTGACGTCAGACCCGTTTCCGAGGTCGCACACGGGCATCGAGATAAAACGTTGAACACACGGTGATCGTTCAGAGTCGATAATTGAATACTTCTCGCGATTCGGTCGTGGATAAATTGAATATCTCTTTCCGTGGTCAACGGGGACACTGAGCAGACGCAGATAAATCAGATACGCGTGCCGATGGAATGCAAGGATAAGTGAAAATCGTGGTTCCGATAGGTCGGCCGCGGCATTGTACGCATCTCCGAGATATCATTACGCGAAAATGGACAAAAGCAACTTGGAAAAATCGTTTAATCATTGCTGAAACATATCGGGGATCTCTTGATTCAGTGCATATTGCATAGCTTCTTTTTTTTAGATAACGGCGGCCGAGGAAGACGATAGAGTTTAAGTTTATTTCGATTTTACAAAGGATTAAGTGCAGTCGTAAATGAGAAAATCCATTTGTCGCAACTTTAACCTTGCACAAATTTTTCTTCGATTATAAGAACGTAAGTTACGATTGATAAATGTTTCTTTTTATAGAGGAGGAAGTGGGAGCTAATGCTGTAAATGTAAAAGCTTGCTGATTGCCAGTGCTGACATGCACATTACACGAGAATGAGAAAAAATTTATGCAGATGAATATTTCGTCCCCAAAATATTACTCGTAAAGTTATAATTTATTAACCGCGCTTCAACGATCAGGTAAATTGCTAATGTACACTTCTATAAAGAGCGCAGTGTACGTTTCAAGGCCGATGGATAATCCAAAGAAAGGCGATAATTGCGGTTCGGTGGTACGGAGGTTCTTTTTCTTTCGCCGCAAGTTCACTCGAGTTCAACGTTTTATACACTTCGATACACATGGTTCGCTCTTAATAATTTTAATTATTAATTGTTATCGATCGATTAATTCAATATTCGCATCGCATTTCTACTAATTTCTTGATTACTCAAATTTTTGTTTCATATCTTGCAAATACAATTTTAATAGTTTTGTTACTTTTATCACACTGTTAACTCTCCGAGAAATGTTGCAATTTTGATATGTTTCATCGGTTTTCTATTTCCAAGGACATAATATTCTTGGTTCGTTTCTTTCGATTTGTACTATCAGATTACTTTGCGCAAAATAATACCAGTGTCCGATCATCGTTCGTGCATTTACTTACCGAGCCACGATCGATCTCCGAATTGGCGCGACAATGCTTGTTGGCCGTAATGAATCTTGGTTGTCGCATAATGAGAGCATAAATTATGCGCTCTGGTACGAGTATCCTTTTCTCTGTGTTGCTCCTCAACGAGATTCAACCCGGTCCCTGCAATAAATTCTATGCTATACAGACCATACTTTTGCTCTGCCTTTCTCTTTCCTCCCCTTCTTTCCGTATTCTCCTTCTCTCTTTGTTCTTCCTCGTTCTCTTTTTCAGTCACTTCGTACCTTTCGCTCTTGGTTTTCCCGTACACCTACACTTCATCTAGACTTCCTTTCCTTCTCCTTCCTTTGCGTTTTACTGGTCTTTCTAAGCTTTTGAAAACTTTCTGGTAATTAATTAGTTTGACAAAGTTAGAATTTGTCTTATTGTTCTTTACATTTTTATTTCTTATACATTTGTATTTTCTACCCTTCTACAATTGTTATTTCATTAATTATCTCCTTGTTTCATTGTTAGTGTAAAAAAATATTCACCTCTCCATCATTTCTCTGTCATTGTCATATTTTTTAATTTTCTACAGTGTTCTATCTTTTGAATATCATCTCTTATTTATGTTGCTTTTTCTTTTATCCGTCTTTCACGGTGGTCCCATATTTCACTTTCGTATCTCCCACTTCTTCTCCTTATTAATTTTGCCACTCTTATCACTATCTTCCCTTACCTCTTGTGCCAATATCTCGTCTTCGACGTTTCAATTTCTGTCTCGTTCCTCTTCTATAAAGAATTCATTCAAAATTACCTGTATTTGTTTGACTATTATTCAAATTACTTTCCAAATTTTTCTATGTGAAATAACTTTTTCCTTGTATCTTGCTCTTCTTTTCCATCTTTGCATCAATTTTCCCTTTTCAACGAATCCTTTCCTTGCGTCTCCGCAGGATACCTTCCACGGATCGTTGGTGAAGTTTTTCCTCAGTTCTCTTTCACCCATTTTATCCCCGCGGTTCTATCTTAGCTCGCATCTCATTGTTCGTCTACGTTCCTCTGGTTTGCGCCTCCGCCGCGCTACGTGCAGCTTCGCGGTTCACGTGAAGGTGTATCGGCGCGTGTTCGGCCGCGCTCGACCAGGCTCGTCGCTCGTATATACTTACCTGGCAATTAGTTTTGCGGAGAATGTTGTTGTCCTTGGTCGTACGGACACACGCGCGATTCGCTCGTTTGCGGGGGTGTCCCCATGCACACGGCAGTCTCTATATCGGCGCGGAACAACGCAGTGGACGGCTTCCACTCGCGGCTTCTCCGAGACCCGTAAAAGCGGCCTCGCAGGAATCGCAGGTGCACACCTCTTAGAAGTTCCACGCTCGTACGTGCCTGGAATTTTCTTCGATTCGCATCCGTTATTCGATTCTCTTCGTCCGTTGATCCATCGTTGCATTAATCAACGTATAATCGAATTTTCAGTTGTTTCCACTCCTGGTTAGGGTCTTTCAGGTAGAAAAGTTTCTTACCGAGAATCAGTAATCTGATGATTTTTTTGAAGATTTTTGGCAATGACAGATGATGCAGTATAGGAATGTTTAAAAGATGTATGATTACTTTGGAGGAGTTTACTTTAATCGATGTATTTGTTTGTTTTCTAAATAACGAAGTACGGTCAGGGAAATAATATCAGAAAATACCAATTTTCCACATTCACAAGTTTCTACGTTCACAAGATTCCACGTTCGTCTCCTCCAATAAAAGGGAAGTCTATAAATTTAACCAAGAGACTACACGTGTAGTAAGAGGAACAGTACACGATACCTTGAATGATATCTGTGGCTAATCATTTTTAGGTTCGCCCTTTCTATCGACTCGTTATCTCGGGGGAGCGTTAAAACAGGCACGATACCAATTTTTCTCGATTCGAAGCGAAACACATCCACGTTTAAATTACATCTGCTTAAGAGTGTCGGCTACGGGTCCACTCTCAGATCGCAAAACAATGGCGACCCGATAAAATAACTGGAGGATTCATTTATTCTACGTAACTATACGTGCCAACGTTTTCGTAAAAATACTGACTACCCTACGGATCAGTGATGCGCAATCATTGGCTCCGCATGACCTGTATAAATCTTTGAAACTTTGCCTTTTCGGATTTGGAAAGTAATTTCAAGATATTTACTAAATTTGCTTCCGTATATAATAATATTATTATTAGTATCCTCTTTTCACGAAGGTTCCTTTCCTTTTATAAGTAATTGAAAATCGTAATAGCTAGTTGCTTATCAGGTACCAAAAAAATTCTTAGATTCAAGGTTGCAAGAAAATGCATCATGCCAAGCAAGATACTTAAAACCTCAGGTGTCTAAAAAAAGATTCTGATTAATCGTAAAATTAGTGGTTCGTTTCAAGAAACTGTTGCTTCATTAATTATTTTTCCTACCTTTTAAGAAGCACTCAAGGTGGTCGAGTTAAGTTGAAACACTGCAGACACCAATCAATATTAAACTTTTAATGAGTATCATAATCACCATGAGATCGAAACACTAAATACGATATTAATAGGCAATTCGATGTATCTTCGGTAGAATATTGATTATCTAAAGATTACAATAAAGAGCCGACATAGTTCTTAAAATATTTTCGAACGTCTTCCTTATGTGTTTCTTAATTTTAAACATTATTAATAGCAACGATAGCTGTATTTAAATATACACAAGGCGTTAATCATTAATTATGACAAATATTATATTAACACTTTTGAGACGAATATTTCGAGACGATAATCGAATGAAATAAATATATCGTTTGATTGTTTCTTCATCCACGATTAATAAGATAACTACGAAAAGTATTTGTTTTCATCTTTGTTTTCTAGCGGAATGTTATTGTAATTTAAGATATGCACTTGGACCTAATTAATGTATACATTCTACAGTGGATACAATGTGGTGCAAATACTTCTCGTAGCCACTGCACATAAAAGGAAATATTCTCATAAATTCGTAACACAAAAGATACGTAACACCTACGTGAAAAAGTAAATCGCCTTCTCATCGAGTTCAATCTTGAATACCTCATCTCGAACTCGTTAAAAATGAACTTTGCGCACCACTGCTCTATCTATGGCCTTAAAAATCCTTCTCCGTCTCTCTTTCTTCAACACTCGCTCCTCTATTTCTGCTCTTCGTCTCCCTTAACCTATGTACACCCTTGCTTCGATCGCTTTGGTTAGTTACTCCCCTTTAACGCCGCGGTACTCCTTTTCTGCCAGCGATTCAGCCACGATAGATCGTTGGGAAGAGGCCTAGCCTGTGCTTCTTCGTCGATCCGTCCACCGTTCTCCTACCTCCCTCCTTTACTCTTTCTTCCTTCCTGGAGCAGACGGCTCGATTTTTTCCCCTGGAATCGTGGAGAGTCGGAGGTAACGGAGATACGCGGTGCGAGGTGTTGTTGCAACAAGGTGTTAGATTAATTGTACGATTAAATCGTCGTAAATCTCGAAAAGGGACGCCCACTGCCCTCGTGCCCGCCCCCTTTGCTCCGCGCAGGGATGATCGCAGAAAGGTGAATAAGGAAAAGGAAACGAGAAAAAGAGAGATAGATCGAAGAGAGAAGAGAGCAGCTCGACGTTTCGAGAGCGATACGAATCTTTATGGCAGAGAGATTCTCGCCATCCTTCGGAGTTCAACCCTTTTGTTTTTGCTTGTTGTTGCCGTTGTTCCTTCGCTCGGCCTCTTACTCTCCGTTTGTTTGGCCGAGTTCGCAAATTCGCTATTCCGTTGATTGCACGGCGTAAATTGGTATGCTCGTATTTGAAGGAGATCAAACAGCTGTCTTTTGCGTATTTAAGTTTATGTTCAATGTTTGTTTTATGTTAAGTGTTCAAGTTTTGGGTGTTTAGTTTCGTGTTGCACTGATTTGAATATATAGAAGCTCGGGGGTGATGGCACGATGCAATCGAACATAATTAATGTTTTACATTTGTTTTAACGATATACGCAATATTACCGATTTATTAATACTTATGACGAACATTTTATTGAACGATTTACATTTTAATTTATTTATTAAATTTTCACGAATATTGTTATTTTACAATACACTGGTTACCTTTAATCGTTCTTCGAAATTTGTGCCAGCATTACAGCTCATTTAACCTATGTCTGACTTCAAACATCTGTTTCTACTTACCGCTTCGTGAAACACAGTTACTTGAGCTACTTATCAATTATTATAGTTATTATAAAGTACACTCAGTTATGAGATCTAAACTTTCTCGATTTTCATGACAGGAAGAAATTTTTTGTATAGACATCTGTTGTGAGATATATGCAGTTATTTTTAACGTACAGGCTTGTATAAGAGCGTGAAAATCAATAAATTTTTTATTTTATGTTACGAATTTGCAGTAAACTGAGTAGAGAATATGTAAACTTTCCAACTATCCTTACTATCTATCATAATCATTCACACGCTACGATATGTGTGAACGTTACAATTATTTATCGCATCTTATCACACAGTACGCTCATGAATACCTGTTTACATTTCCCTTAAGAAATGTTTGCCGACCAATAAATCCTGGCCGTTGGTATAAAATTCGCGCTCCAGTTGCCGTGCATCTTCCCATTAATCGACGTAATTGCTCCGATGTAGCAAGGGCCAATTAAAACGCTGTAATTGAAATTGCTAGACCGTAGTACCATTAAAGCGACACATTACTGCCTTATTTGTTACTGTTATTTTTAATACCATTAAAGAGGGAGCCATTCTCCTCGAGTTCCTTCTTTTTAATTGACTCGAAAGTAAATACCAATTTCCATATCGTAAACACATGAAACAAGTGCGTGAAAATTCATTCGAAAATCTCCTCGATCTTCGATTTCATTTCTCGTCTCGTTTGCCTTTGAAAACGTCGCAGAAATAATATGAAACATATTTTTATTTATATACACATGTTCCTCTGCATTCCTGAAGTTTCATTTTAGAAAATCACAAGCCAGTAACACTTATTTTCTACTTAACGACTTCGTAGTTTTCTTCTTTTCCGCTTTGCTTTTACTTTTTTATCTTTTCGTGACTGAAACGAAATTCTTCCAAGATTTAATTCTACTGCGATTTGGATATCATCGTTGAATGGAAATTTAATTGAGATGAGTCACCTGAATTTATTGTCGATTAGGTTCGCATAATTTCAGAACTTTCACTCGCCCACAATCGTGAATTGCTTTCGCTTCTTTTTACGTTATTGGTTTTTGGCTATGGAAATAAGTAGGACTTAAAGTTTTGATCGTGCGTTCGAATATTCTTGAATTCCTCGAGTCAACGAATCCACATTTTACTTTACTTGGTAAGGATTTCTTGCTTTCGAGTACAATGGAAGATATTGCTAATTACTTTGAAAGTATTTATTTCTTATCCTTCATCTTTTAATGATACTCATTTAGGTAAAGATTGCCTTCGAGATATAAAAAACACTTACGTGAGTTTCTAGGAAATATTAGTTGCAGTTTCTAGTGAGTCATTTATTACTCTTTAAAATACTTGTGTCGTAAACATGTTCCTTAAATACTTCTATTTGTGTATAGGATGCATATAATAGGCTTTCCTCGATCAATTAAAGAATTAGTTAATTAGACAACATTCTAGCTTGTTAATTGGGTAATTACATTTTTATAATTACTAAATATATATCAAAACTATGAAGATTTGAAGAAATATCTAAAATATTAATTGAACTAAAGAAAGAAAAAGCTAATAGGCATAGACTATGGTTGATTACAAAGGACAATCTCAATGAAATGCTTTTCTGGGAGGTTTTGCAATCTTTTTTTTATTTTTTTTCTTTTTATCTTTGCTTTGTGTTAGTATCTCGCTTTCAAATCCCGACAGCAAGAACATCGACATACAATAGAAAATATAATGTATACATATACATACATACATGCGTGTGTTTGTGGATTTCTGATTTCTATGCAATTAGGTATCGTTGATATTGATGTTGATCGTTGTTAATCATTGCGCGCGGTATTTTTAGTTTAATCTTATTTAATAGGGACAATGATAGGGCAGGATGATCGACGATGGTATAAATATTTAACTCGTAACAAAATGCCTTACAACAAGACCGATCGTTTTAAGTAACGATGAAACAACTCTTAATCCTAATTAAATAAACTCGTTAACGCTAAGTAACATATCGAATGAATGAGTCTCACCGCCATTGATAAATAATACGCTCGCACGCCGCGCCGTTTCGTGATTATGTACAAATTAATAACAACTCGACTCGACGATTCAACTCACTGTCGTTCAAGAAAGTGGAAGCACGCCTTTCTTCCCCTTTTCTTTTTTATTCTCTTTACATAGTTTCGGGTGTGATGCTGCTTTAAATACAATCAGTTTAATTCATGTAAAATTGAGTCGAGATCATTTCTGGTCTTATAATTTCATTATATAGAACATTTAATTACTTTCACTTCTTATCTTTCTTAGCAGAGGTTATTTTGCCAATTTTCGCCAAGTTTTCAAATATTGCATACTCACTTTCATTCGAAACACAAACGTTTTTTTACTATCTTAAAAACTCTTAAGAACATCACAGTCTCTTTACAATAGAAAAAACAAGCAAGTATCCGAAAAAGTTGTCTTCCGAGAACTTTCAACCTTCGATTCGTGGAATGTTTTCACATTGCACATTCGTTATTGTACTTGTCTACTGCTTACACCGTCCAATTATAATTATCAGTCCTAGAATCGATTTTATAGCAGCAAGACTTATCTAATTGCCACGCCCCGGATAGTTGGCGTACAACTGTGCTCTGGCAGTTGCATTATCGACATTGTTCTCTTCGTTCGTATTGGTTTCGACTGTTAGTCACGGCAACGACGAAATCTCGTTGTGCAGCTGCAACTGAAAAGCAAGCTGCTCTCCTCCCAACCACAAACGACTACCTGGATTCTTTAATCTAATCTCTGGGAATAATTCAACGATATTCTTTTACACTGCCCCCTCACCGGTGACAATAGATCATTTGTAACGTAATAACGGAGCCATTATGACGCTCACGATTTTTCTATTACGCTTCGTTTCATCTTCTCTGCTATTGCAATTCCATCTTCTATATTCTAACGAAACGTGGAACGAGGTACCGTGTACTTTTATTTTGAATTTGCATTGTCTAATAAATTATTCCTATAAACATCATTCTTAAAAATTTCGTAAAATTATTGACCGAAAGTACTCAGTTTGTTTTTCACAAGATGTTTCATCCAAACTTTTATCTCGCAAAAGAATTTCAAAGAAAAATTTCCTTCAGCATTTTTTCATGATCACAATCGTCCATAAATCCGCCTAAATAAACCGATATTTATTCGTCATTCATTAATTTTATCATCGCGCTTTCCCACTGTAATTCCTAAAGTCATCGAGGAGGATTGAAAATTAATCACGATTCTTAAGTAGAAATGCTATTCTCTCTGAATAGTCGCTCGTATATATAATCGTGTTGGAACCACAAAATACAGTGTGTACTTTGGAACTCGTATGCTGACGGAAGTACCGGCTACCGCTAAAGCTACGAAACGCTACGAAGCCTGCCACACAATGGATTATCGTAAAATCCCCGAAAGAACGGCCGCGTTAGTAAACCGGTGCACGATTTCTGTAAAGTCTCGGGTTGAAAACGAACGATTTGCGACCGTCACGAGAGAATCGACGTGCTACATGGAATGTTTAGGAACTATCAGACTGAAAGCTGCTTAGAAATCTTGAACGCTGTCGCTCGGTTACACGTGGTTAATTACTAGAAGTTGTTTCTTAATTGTTATTGTAACTTGGAGTAGATGATGATTTTATGAAAAATGTAGGATAATGATCTTGTCCATTCGTAAATTAATCTGGAAGAATATTTAAAGATTATCATCCATACAAATTTTTCTCTGTATAAAATCTTGCAACTAGTTCGAAATAAAACATTCTGTCATGATAAAAACAAGAAATCTTCCAAAGAACGCTAAAAACTCAATCGAATTTCAACGAACAAAAAGATTTTGTTAAGAAAGGAACGATGTGGTGTTCGATTGACGATCCTTTTTAAACAGCGGGAAGTGAAAGAAACGGAGAAACAGAATGCAAATCTTTCAGGTTGAACGATTACCTCCACACCGCCTTATCGTTTTTACATCATAACGAACGTCAATTTAAAACCTACACTGCTACTTCAATAAATCTTTCATTTACAAGGACCAAAGCATCTCTCTACAGAAATCCTTGAAAACCCGCAGAGAAACCGCAAGACTGACTATCTTTCATTGGTCACAAACGAATCGATTCTTAAGTGAATAGTCTGCATGTTGCTGTTTGTGCACCGATCTCGCCGCTAAAAGGGGGTGGAGATAAATCTGAGAGATGCCCGATCGAAATCACGTACATTGCCGAACTGGAAACTGATAATCCGCCGTGGTTTACGATTATGAGCGATCTTTTCAATGCGTTCGAACGTACGACAACAGCAGTCTTTTTTTTCATTGGAGAAGGATCAGGTTATTTTTAAAAGTAATCCTGATAAAAGATGGTTGCGACGTATGTCGTATCGTCAACTTAAGATTCTAATAACAGCAACTTTATGGCGATTGCCGAGCGTACAAGTGCTCGTTCGAGTGGCGACCGAAGAAACAATTCGATTTCGTTTTCTTTTCGTTCGCGATATTACGAGGATCGTGAGGCAGGCTTAAGACGCAGAAATGTGACCGAATTTACATTTTAATCTGGACAAAGCTCGTCAAAAGAAAAGGAACGTTTCCTGGTAGCTTTTGTAAATAATCTCGTTTAAGCTTTTGCTTTAATAATTGTTTCGTCCCGAAACGTTTTTACTTAAATATTCAGATTGAAATAATTAAAACGTTACTAGTTTATTCCGTTTTATATTGGCTACTTATAAATTACAATATCATTAAAACTGAATGTGCAACGTTTTATGTCGATGGATATCTGCAGCGTTTGGCATTAAGAGCAAATTCACAGGTACCCATGAGGGTAATTCTACTCGTTTATCAGAGCTTATTGCATTTAATATCGAAATTAATTTGATATTGCACGGGCGATGCAGTATCTAATATTCAGAACAATTTTTAGAATAAAAAACTAACAGGTTGCTTTCGTTTTGCATTTTTATTTGAAATTGGAATTTTGGAATACGTGATTGAATCATGGGTAATAGCAGTGAGTATTCGTGTTGGCAATAGAAATATTACAGGCTTAAATACTCGTACGTTTGTAATCTCGAAATTCGACCGATGCACCGGTTCAAATTCAACAGGATTCCATGAACGTCTACAACGTTCATGACTTCATGACCTCGATGATAATATACACGTATATAGTCTGTGGAATTAACTTTTTATCAGAATTTTAAAATTTGCGAATCACAAATGCGCGGAATTAAGAACGATCATATCGTTCTCTGTCTCTAGTTTCGAGAACATAATCGAGCTCGTCGTCATGTTCTTTGGCTTAATGTTCTATTTCGAGATTCCGATATATTTGGCGCGGCAGTTCAGGACGGGGCAAAAGTTGTAGGTCGTCCTGCGATCGCGTGCCGTCGTATCAATTTCATCGTTTTAAATAATAAAATCTTCCCCGAGTGACTCGTTCTTCTTTATCGTTCAATTTAACATGGTCCGCGGAGGCAGAGCCGAAACGCGAAATTGAAACCAGTTCCATGGCATGCCACGCCACGACGACCTCGACATCTTACGTAGAGAACAACTTTCTAACAATGTAACGTACATATATAAAATATATTAATACGATTACAAACGAACTCAGTTAAATAAATAATTATTAAAAAATATATAATATAATAATAATAATAATAAAAATAATAATAAAATAAAACGAACATACAAAATGATTATACGTCGAGTATTATATACAACCGATATCGGTGAGCGAAACAATTGGGATGTTAGCAAAACCTATCAATGGGTTCGTTTGGATGAGTTCTTAAATAATCATAGAATAAAGTCGCATTAAATAAACATTACACAGAGACGAATTCCAACTGTTCACTCGATCTTCGATCTCTAAGCTTTTTTCTTAAATATCGAACGAAAAAAATCGTTTCTATTCCAGACTTTAGGACCTGAAGCGTGAGGAATTGTAATAGCAATTGTATCCTGATGACTTATACCTGGAAGCCTCGAACAGAAGAAGAAGTTCGATACTTCGCGCTGATCTAAATTCCAGAGGATCCTTATATTTGATTTTTGTAGCCCTAAAATTCTCGAATAAATCATCGTTTGATATTTAAGCCGATATTGAATGAAAGAAAAACAAAAATAAACGAATAAGGATAAAGAAGACATATAGAATGAATGCGATCAAAGCTCGATGATTGTCAGGAATTCTATTTTAAGTATTCAGAGCAGGTTTAAATAAATCTTAATAAGAAGTACGGTTAATTAATGATAAGTTAGCACGACGATTAACGGAATTAAACGCTATTTAGATAAAGGTTAGAAAAAGAGGAAATGGTGGAGAGAAGATATAGAGGGAAATCTCTTCGAGTAACTTAACAGACGGCTCACGTGAGCCGCTATGATATCTATACGCCTAAAGTGAAACTTACACGCTAGATCGTTCATGGAACATACAATGTTTAATATATCATAGATATATGGGACCAAAATCACCAGAACCAGCCGCGCAAACGTATCAGCTTCGAGCTATTCACGACCGCCATTTTTCTGCCGTTTCTTTGTTTTTCCTTTTTTCTCAATTTATTCCTATTTCTCTTTCCGTCTTTCGAAGAAACTCTATGCCTTCTCTTCGAGATAAGAAAGACGTGATCGCGCATCGTAGGACGAATCGATCATGCGTCGATCGTTTCACGCCGCGCGAGTAAAATTTTCCGCACTGCTCGACGCTCGATGCTGCACGTACCTCAAAAGGACGCGTGTCAGATTGCCGGGACTTTCTTCCTTTCTTTCTCTTTAAGAACATCGAAGAAGGCACTTTTGAGTGTGTAAAGGCTCGGAAAATATGTTTAGAAAAATATGTTCTTTTTGTATATGTCTATAGTATCAAAAATATCTTTCTATCTATATATATATATATATATAAATTGTAGTATATATATATATATACTACAATTTTAAAAATATTTCGCATCAAAAATAGTTAATCTGTTTTATAGAAACGAAAAAATTCATGTTTTATAAACTAGCATTGCCTTGTGAAATATAAATGTTGTAAAGATGTTTGATAAAAAATATTCGATTCATAGCACCAAGCATATGTAATCTCAACACTATCAAAGGACTCAATAATTCCCTCTCTTTCTATTTACTCCGATTTCCTATGAAAAAGAAAAATTAAAATGGCGGGACGGATCCAGTATGAGCGAATAGTTCCGCGCGCTGGATCGTCCATAGATCGTGGATCCGTGGATAGGATACAGCTCGAGGCTTTGGCGACCGGCGCTGGTAAGCAATCGTGAGAACAGAGAGGAAAGAGGAGTTTCTTCCCTTTTCTCCAACGAAATCTCCACTGACTCGCTTCTTCCTTGTTGTTCTTCCATCCTCGAACAACAATAATGTCGGCATCACGACGTTGCACGTTCGAACCTCGTAGGACGTACCTCCGAACGAGATCTCGAACGCGTCGATCTTCTCGTCTTTCGATCGCCGCTTTAATAGTTGTAGAAATATCGCGGGTTAACGTAACGTCGCGTTTAAGTGCATCGATAACGTGCTAATGATAATACAACGGTATATAATACCGATTTAATACCACCATCAGTATGTTATAACATTAACATTATGGTTAGTACATCGCTCATAACATTGTAGTAGTATTACTGATATCTTGGGAATATAGTAATAATACTAGCAGCATTATCGTACTATGTATATCGTTATCGTTACGTTAGTAAAACGTTAATGTTAATACGAGCCATAATATACCGTTGGTGGTTAAGTGGTATCGATACGTTAACACGCGATCATCGATTACGTCGATATTATTATGAAGTTATACGTTATTTAAAATTTGATATCAGAAGAAAAAGAATTTAAAAGAAAAGTTGAAAATGAAAGATGATATTTCTACAGAAAGCGTACCAGTCGAAAGATTTGGAAACCGACTCTGCATACGTCCCGACGCCTCCGATAATCGGAACGGGGAAATTGTGGATCGTGAAACGAAGGAGTAACTTACTTTTTAAGGGGTAATCATTTATGTTACAACGAGAAAAGTCGGGGCAGAAATGAAAAAAGGGAGGTACAGAGTGGGGAAGAAAACCTGGGACGAGGGAGAGGGAAGGAAACAGGATCGCCCAAAACGGGCGTACTTAGTGGTACCCACCCGTGGCACGACGTTATCCTTGGAAGGATAATACACCGGACACGGTGGATCGTATTTTTTTTATCTTTGACCTCCGTACTGATTCTTCACTCTTTTACTTTTTCTTTATCTTCTCATTTTTTTTGTTCAAAAAATCAACCACACCGAACAGACACGCACGCAACGAGAGAAACAGGCACGCACACCATCGTTCGTCTTCGCGACGAGCCCTGTGAGGAAAGATTGCACGCAGAAAGAGTCGGAAGCCCTTCGTCGTAACTCCCTTTGAAAACGAACGCCAGCTTCAAGGTATTCAGCCTAGACGACCTTGAATCTCGAATCGACGAGAAGGTGTTAAACTCTTTGCGCTCGTTCGATAAACCATCGATAACTAGAATAATTCGATCGTCCACAATGTCAACAAATTTATCGCCGATGTATATGTTCTGAACATATGATATAATATTCTAATAATAAACGAGAATCGACGAGTAATTACGACAAAGATAGGCGACGCTATTCATCGATGTTACCCCGACACGTATCGCGTTTACAATAAATAATATTATAAATCGTACGATCGAACGAGATCAAGACTCGACTCGTTCATTCGTCACGTGTTTCGCCGGGAATAAATATGAAACATTTTTGAAAGGCGTCGAGGTAACACGTTCGATGTCCGTGAGCGCAAAGACTTAACGGAACCGGGATTTACAGACAGTAAGGATGGCAGAACTGATAGACCAGCCTCTGGCTACGTTCCGTCTTCTTCATGATCCCTTTCTTGTAGTACTGTCTGATGCTACGGCTAAGCTTGTCGTAGTTCATGGCCGGCCGATTCTTTCGTTTGCCCCAGAGTCTGGCCACGCGAACCGAGTCCTCGATCTTAAACACGCCCTTGCCACGGTCTAGCCAACGTATACAGGAACCGTGAATGCCAGGGCTTTGCAGCAGCTCCTTCAGGAACTGCCAGAGGTGAATGTGCGAGCCACCGTTACGCATTTTACCACCGCCGCCGCCGCCGCCACCACCCGTTCCTGCTTGCGAACCGCAGTCCTCGTCCTCGTCTGCAAAAAGAAACGGCGTCCAGCCAAAACGCCTCGGTTTTGTGAATCATCTAGGACTTTCCCGGATGTGCTTCGTGCGGTGATAGTGTCCTGGCGATTAAAAGTTTGAGGATTTTCTTTTGGCGTGCTTCTACCGAGCAGTGTGATGATTAAGTATATGTAGCTTGATATTCTTGGTAATCGCTGCGATGGTTGACCAGCTTTATTTTTTGTTATTTGGTTATTGGATAGGTATACGGTTATGAGTTATGGGTATGTTCTTTTGAACTCGTTCTTGCTGTTAGCTGATT
The DNA here is from genome assembly GCF_024542735.1 of Bombus huntii. NCBI lineage: Eukaryota > Metazoa > Arthropoda > Insecta > Hymenoptera > Apidae > Bombus > Bombus huntii. The sequence goes on along the minus strand of NC_066245.1, from coordinate 14,943,725 downwards.
GATAAGTATACCGAGTGTTCGTTATAACGGTATGCACGATATTTTAGATAATGTAGCGAAGGAGGAAACATGGTAGAAGGACAACCATTTCGTTGTGTCTTTGGGCATGCTCATTTTTAGAATTATTCTAGATATTAAGTGTGCGCGTTTGTCATTATAATCATCTTTCTAAGTTCTTGTTTACATAATTTATTGCTAGATTAAAAACTGGAATGAAAGCTTTAGCAGTATCTAATTTGCAAAGTGAATTCTTTCGTTGAGTAAATACGTAGATATATTTATTAAGTTCATGCGTTAGGTATTTGGTTAGTGGGTACATATACACATATACATATAACACGAAGTTATTTCTGATTAGAATATTAATATTTACGGACAATTATAGCTCGTAACTGGATGAGGTTCAGTGATAAGATACAGTGATAAGGATGCTTAATCCATTATAATGATATAGTTAATAAGTGTGCAAAGTACGTTACGATAAAAGATTATAGTGTTCAGTCGGTGAATAGAAACCATTTACTTTTACAATTACCATATTAATATTTACTTCGAATTCTAACTATGTCTTCGGGTTATTATAGTCTAAGGTAATTTATTAATCACATCGATGCAAGCTATCTCTACTGTGATGGTAATTTAACGTATTGATATGTTGTGTTTGTGGTGTATAGTTAATAAATGGTTATGACAGAATGCATAATTATGGAGTGTATATAATTAATCATAATCAGACATCCTGATTTCTTGTAGTAAGCTAAGATGTTTAGAATATTAAAGTTAGTTTACTGCCATAGCCGTTACTTTTTTAAACGTTAGCGAAGTTAATTAATCTGGACATATATATATAGTTATAAAGATGGAAATTTTTACGTTAAAAATTGCAGAGCACATTATGTAGAGAATAGTAGAGCATCATATGTGAGTATTATAATTTTAATGAGTATGTTTAAGCAGCGAAACGATTCCATCGTTTGAGAAGTTCTATAGTCGTCGCGTGTTTGCAAATGAGATTTTTGTATATTATTATTCACGAATCTCACTATCTTTAGCACGAATGGAAACTAAGTTCTAGAGATATCCAAACCCTTTGCCTTGCGGTTTCTTTTTTGGTTATTATATAATATCATTGACTAAATCCTATTACAAATAAAATCCTTTTTCGTTAGATTGGAGCTGACACGACATTGTAAGACAAAAGAGGTTAAAGTAATCTTGACATATTAAAAGCAGTTATAAAATACTAGACAACGTTTAATGATTGACATACCATCGGAGAAATCTCCGCTGCAAGTGGAGCCCTTAACACTAGCTGGAGTTGTATTCGTAATAGGGGATGAGGTGTTATTGTTACTGTTAGATATTTGCACAACTGGGGGAACCCAGGAAGCTGCTAATGTGTTACGTGGAGATTCTTCGACTGTTGCTTTCCAAATTTCTAGTTGCGCATGAAGAATGCTTCCACACTGAAACAAAAGAAGCCAAAAGATTGTATAAAAAAGTTAAATAATTATTTAATCAAAGAAGTATATTATCCATCTAATCAATCATATTTCTCAAATAGAAATTTTTACTGTTTGACAGGAGCAATTTTCTGGAACTAAACTGTAAAAACATTGTTGTTTAACAAAAACAAAACAACATTGTTAAAACAAAAATTGTTTTCGTTATGTTATGTTTAAAAACATACATAGAAAATGTTCGACAAAAAGATTATCCCACGTTTTCCATCATTTAAAACGAATTGTTCATAGAAATTTCATTACCCACGTTATAACTCATCCGAGAATTTTCCCGTCGAATCACTCGTAAGAGTCGTTTTCTCTCGCATTCTGAAAAAAATCGCGTTATCTCTAATGGCTCCATATGGAGCCCATTTGCATGAATACCTGTCTCTCGGTACGGTAAGGTGTTCCAAGAATGTACTTTTAGCGGTTGCCATTTGGCAACGGCGGGAACGAACGGGAGAAAAAGAAGGAACGATGGGAAGAGGAGAAGTCAAGAAGAGCCGAGTAGATAAATTTATCATAGCCGAAGATTAATAGCGGCTTGCACAAATTCTATAGTAATGTAAAACAATTAAGCTTCACGGTAACCGTATGCACCTAAAGCACCTGGTGGATGAACAGAAATGCAAATTGAAGGCAGTCGATAAAAGTTGCTAAAAAGAATTGGAGTATCCGATGATAACTGTAAATTCACGAGTGAATACTTTTGAAGATGCGACAGATCGTAATTAAAAGGATTTATGAGATTACCATGTACAGTAGAACCGCTAACAGACATACAGGAGCAGAAGAGCGCGATTCTTTCATCAATCAAATGTATAATATACTGATTATGGTAATTAAAATTCGGAATAATTTTTTATTCTTTGCGTTCAATTACGTTTAAGCATGTTAGAGATTTTTAAGTACACACGGGATTCTTTTCTTCGGTGACTCTATAAAAGTTCGATATCATTCAAATAATAATCGTACTTGTAACAGTAAACCGAAAAAAGAAATTGCACGAACATGATCCCTAACAAATGTACGAAACGATCTATTAAACGGACTCGATACGCGTTTCGATACTTAATTAAACAGCAGTAACGTATCTCTTCGACCCGGTTTCAAGGTTCCACCGGAAACCTTAAACTTCACGTACGCGCTGTTGAACCCGCCGCTACCTTATCAAGGTCGACCAGCAACGTTCCGTAAAGTTGCACGTCCACGCAGCAGCATTCCTTTCTTAATTAACCAACCTAACCCAAGACCATCCAAAACGAGGTAGTACGTTCGAAAGAGCGATAACCAACTAATAGTTATCTGCTAATCAACTAGCAATGAACTTTAACAACGAAGAAATCGTAAATAACAGAAGACAAGAAAGAAGAAGAAGAAGAAGAGAAAGAAGAAGAGTTTGGAGTGGGAGGTTGGAATACGTAAGCGTTAGAATTCCTGCGACGCGACGATGTCGTTGAGCCGCAAGAGAAGAGAAAGCGGCTCCGCTGAGACGCAATAGGCAGTCGAGCGAGCCAGGCAAAAGAGCCAGGCATTCAGCCAGCCGTTGACCCACTTTTCGTTCGTTTCTGCTGACCAAATAGCGCGTCCTATAGACGTACACGCGCGATCACCAGTCCTGTTGCTCGACTCGCTGGAAGCTGGAACATAGGATCCCACGAGGGGAATCACGGGGATATTCAACGCATCTGGATGCATTTATGTGCTGCGAGGACCGTGCATACGGTGACTATGTGTCACGCATACTGTAGGGACTCTATGCGCGACGTCAACGGACCTCTACCATTTAGAGATGGCGACGGCGATAGGTTGCGTGCGTCGAAGTCGTTGCACTTTGGGCAATAGAATGACGCGTTGGAACGGTTGCACTTGAGGTAGTTGGATGAAATATGGAATTCGAATAAGTTTGGGGTTGTTTTTAGGGTGATTCTTTGGATCTCTTAAAAGTTTGTAATTTGAATCAGAATTAAAAACATAGCGTGTCAGTGCAGGTATTGAGAGTAGTATTTGAGGGTTGTGTGTTCTTATGGCACCGTATCATGTTCAGTAAGGTTTTAAATTTGCGATTTTATCATCGATTAAGTAACTTTATTTCCATACTTCATTTTAAATGTCTATTTAGAGTCATTAGAATAATTCGTGCTGGTGAAAGACATATTTCTTTCGTTAGGAATTTTTAAGAAGTACATGAGACACGAAAATAGTAAAGTAATACCACATGATCGTTTCTGATCGCTAAACTACGGATGAACTCATCCATTGGAACATCAGAGCTAGTCAGAGAAAGGCAGGAAACACTAAGAGAGAGGAAGAGGGGACTGGATAAATTACATATTCGTTAAATGCAAATGCTCGTTGGTAATAGAGTGGTCGCAGATTTTTAAATCGGTTAGAACTATGTTACGTGGTCTGGCCAGAGGCTCGAATGGCGCACGCGAGCTGGCTCTGTGTAATTTTCAAGCAGTGAGATCGCGACGCGAGCAATGGGAACTCGGCACGATGTTCGATTCACGAAACGTTCGAAGAATCGAATTCTCAGCGGTCGATTATACATACCAGGCCGGGCTCGCACGCCGAACGAATATCCATAACGAATGCGGAATATTACGTTAATAACTTCTTCAGGATTCGCTGCGGCGCCGTATGAATTATTTAACCCGCGGGAATCGCGTTCAATTTCAGGTCAAAGGTAAAACAGTTTGCTTGCCAACCCACCATCTTCTTACTCTAGCCGCATCGCAAACCATAATGGACGAACAATGAGCGGCCACGCTACCGCGTGAAGATCATTATCGAAGAATTCGTGCGAGCACACTTTGATCGAAGCAGGGTGTGAAATTTCTGCCTGTAACGGTGCGTGACTGGATAAGAAAGCACTTTTGTACGAAAGGAGTTGAAGAGTTATACGATGAAAGAAAGATTGTAAGAGTGCACACGCTACTTGACGATATATCTACTAGCTCTATATATTAGATTATTGGCTTTCGTATGTCAGATAAATATTAAAAATTTTCTGTTAGCATCTGATTAATAGCGATTTTCACATCGAGACCAAAGGGTACGCAACCGACGAAAGAATTCACGAAATTAGGAATAGTACATGACCGTGAGTTCGATCGTGATTCTATGTTAAGAAGTCAGCGGTGGATGCCGTACGGTACAATTATCCAATTACAAGATATAAAGCTGAATCCATTATGCATGACCACTTCTATCTCCCTCTGCTAATGCAGGTATATCCAGTCTGCCCGCTATTAATTTCCATTGCGTTCTCGAGATATGATTTTAAGAGACAGGAGGGCTGCCGACGTATCGAGATCACCGGTTTCCGTGCTACGAGTCAGAACGTTAACCTTCGTTCACTCTGCGAAATTACGCTACGTCTCATCGCGGATCGTGATCATCATCGAGTTCAGCTTCGGACACTCGTTCGAGACGTTAACCGGGAGTTATTGCCCCCTTTCGTTTATCTAAGGACACCGTTAGCGAAGCGTGACATTTTTTAAAATCATTCATATCCAATAATTTACAGAACGTTCTACGTACATGTCTAATGAATATTCTGTCTCCTCGAAATCATATAACATGACTAGATGGTAACATACTATCTGAAAGGACATATCACGTGAACGTGACAACTCAAGCAATAATCAGTAAATCAAGACGAAGACATTTTACATTCATGTTAACAGGAGTTAATTTGTCTTCATCGTGGTTATTTAAGTGGTGCTAGTTGAAAACTGACCAGACATAAATCCGCATCTATATACCTATAGAACCACGCTAAACAAGAAAACGAGATTACGTATTATTCTTCGTCAAGATAGGAAAATAAAGCAGGAAACTTTCTCATAAAATTTCATATACACTACGAAAATACAAATATAGTTTCTTTCTCCCTTTTTGAAAAATTTCTTTATAGTAGACACTTTTTAAATTCGTGGTCGATCTTGTTAACACTCTCCTAGACAAAAAATCGCGAAGTTCAACTATTTTAATTCGTACGTCAAGTCGGAGAATTCTCGCTTTAAGGCTCGTCGACTCTACTCAATAACGGTCTATCGAGCTGAGTACAGAAATCTGCAATCTGTGTGATGCTAAAAGCACGTATTCCAGCGACGTACAAAAGGTGTATCTGGAGAATTCTGGTTCCGTTAAGCGGCACAAACCGTATTATTACGCCAGTTGCTTACTCATACCGTCGCGTCGCGCCGTTCCTTCTAGCCCGTCCAGCATGGATTACGAGGAAAAAACGTGGACGCACATCGATTCCCAGGAAATTCACTTTCACCGGACCTTGTCCATGAGTGTTTCTCGAGTGACTCGCGCCATTAGTTTCTTCATCGAATGTGGTCAGGTCAGACTTTTTATTTCGTTATGTTTCCCTGCTTTTCGCAGCGAGAACCATCAAACCGCAATATTGTGCGTACAAAATGGTGTTCGATAAAACGTAGTTTCGTATATTAGCTTCCACGGGCGTGTATCGGAATTTTTGGGCACTTTCTGTCGAACATTGGAAATGCTTTATTCATATAAAAGTAGTTCTTTGTAGCAATGTAGTTGAAGAATTTTTTATGTATCGATCGGGGAAGCTATCTGGTTATGGATTTGACGACTTTTTGAAACTACTTTTACATTTTTACCTTGATTGATTGGAATTTGTGTGATATTAAACAGCATTGTTTTTGAAAGCGTACACACTTTCTGTACAATTAAAACACTTTGCTGCATTTGATTTAGTAAGTTAAGTTAAGTTAAATTGTATTAGTAGCATTTAAAATAACATAACCACGTGCATTGTCTGCTAAAAAGAAATTCCGACAGCGATAACGCCAGAAATGAAATCCGTTGTAAATTCTTGGACCGACACTAGATAACCTTTTTTTAAAAATATCGACGCAAACGACATTGTCGACAGATAACGAACGAGAATATTGCCTATGCGTAGCAATCGTAATTCATTGAAGCATTTCGCTATCGAGATTATGTGTTTTTCTTTTTAATTATAAACAAGTATTCTTTAGTCATTCTAGTAAACCGATAAAAGAATTCAGAAACGATTAAAAGAACGAATGGTTTATTAATTGAAATGTTACGTCATATTTTAAACTTGTTACATTATTATTTTGTACGTTGTGCAACTAGGATGCAATTAAAGATAAAACGATCGCTCATTCAATTTCTAAGGAAACAAAAGATATTTTGATGCTGGATTTATCATAATTTAATAATATAATTTTAATAAATAATAATTAATTATATAATAAATTATAATTTATTAATAATAAATATATAATTTCCTTAATAAATATATTTCCTCTTAATAAATATAATTTCCTTTTGAAGAAACACCAGAAAATCTTTCAAATCAAATTTTCCAATCCAAATTTTCATATAATCTCCAATTACATTAATCGATATCTTTGGGATAGATGAACGAACTGTTTTCAAAACGAAACTCAAATTAATACTTTCATGGGAGTCGCTAATAACCAATTCTAGTAATTGACGCAATTATATGTAACCAGTGGGTAACAACGATGGAACTTCCTCATCTGCCGGCACGATTCTCTTATTCAACTCCTGAACGTCACCAGCAGGATGACGCGCGTTTATCGTTGCCGGCAATCACCGACCATGACGTTCAACCAAACATTTTGCACCGGCAATTTATCGAAACACCACGAAATTCCATTGACTAATTGCTTCGTTAAAACGGTCTGCGAATAATCATCGTTGGTTGCTGTCTCAAGAACGGCATTGCGTAACGGTACCCGTTGAAAGTGCGACTTATGCACTGGCCGATTTAAAAGCAGACGAGTCGGCGAACGACAGAACCAGCAGAACCGTAATCAATCTTTCGTAAGATTATTCTCGACTTACCTGAGGGGCACGCTGACAGAATTCCTCTTCCGTCAGGGAAGCTAACGTAGCACCGTCCACGTTGAAGCTCTCCAGTGGCACCGAGGGCAGTTGCAGCTGCCTTCTGGCCCACTGGATCCAGGCTGCTACGTCCGCAGCACTCCAGCGTCGTGGCTCTGCAATTATTCCAATTGTTTCCAATAATTATCGATGCACATTCATTATTAGATATTATTTCGATATTAAACTTTTTACTTCGTCACACTGTTAATTTATTTGCGAAGAGGAAAACACGTTTGACGAAGCATAATAATTACGGCGCTAGGTTTGACTAATATAAATAGTGCAAAATAAATAAATTTCGTTTTCATTAGTTTCAAACAATACAATTTTCCATGTATTTTTGTTCTCTTTAGTTTCCAATTCCATGTTATAGTTTTACTACTCGAAACGTCGACATAGATTTTATTTACGTATTCGATACAATACACTTTTGTCATACTTACGACATCTATTGTCACTTCTATTCGACACTTATGCCATTGCGTACACTCATTTCTCATATAGTCGAGACAACTTTTAGCTTTGGAACACACGTATCGAAGTTTCACGACACGCGATCGATACAGTTACTTTCGATTTCACTACCGAACTTTCTACGTTCCATCGCGAAGCTCATTCTATTTCGCCGATCTACCTCGCGAACTCCTGTTCGTTGGTTGCAAACGAAATTACGGTCATTCGCACTAACATCGTGTCATCCCATTGCAACGCGATCACAGGTATCGAAAATTTTTCAATTAGTTAGAGAAGGTGCGGAAGAACCGTAGATGACCTTGAGTGAAGCCCTCAAAATTTCGTAACCGTGAAAGCACGGTGTGACTCCGTAACTTATTCCGAGCATGACATCATGCGACCAACTAATAGTCGAACCGGTCGCTCCTACGTTCACGAAGATAACGTCGAACGTTTGCCCGCGGCAAGGTAGCAAGAAGGTCTGAGTCTAATGGACGCTCACGCATCTTCTTATTGCTTATCGAGGTTACATCTATCCGTGGTTCACTTATTCATTACGTTGCGTTAGTTCGCGATGATAATTTTTCGACTCTGTTTTGTTGGAAGTATGTTCTAATAATGCCATTTAATAAGGCATAGGTCTTGCGCAATTTAATAATTATACGAAGAAGAATCATGTTACAAAGAATTAAAAACAGAAGTTCAGAAGTCATAATCCGAGTCAGCTATCGCCACATACTTCATATTTTATCTTTTAATATTCAAAGAACGTGACCAGTCATTATGTAACAACGAAGTATCGTGTACTGTATGCAGACACGTAAATTTTTTGAATATTAATTGATTAATCAAAGAAATCACTCACCGGGATGAATACCAAGAGCCACGCAGGTATTGTCGAAGTCCTTCTGGAGCTGCTGGATGGCCAGACTGAGGACAGGTTCGATCTGTTCTCTAGTCAGATCACCGACACATTCGCCGGCTTCCATGTCTTCCACGAACCCTGTCCCGACGCTACCCAGATCCACGGGTCTCAAATTGTACTTTCTTTGAAAGCTGGTATCCCTCAAAACCTCTCTGAGCAACTGATGATCGCTCTTTTGTCCGTCCTTGAACAGCTCCTCCTCCTTTTGCAGAGGATTTCGGACCTCGTCCTGTATTCTCTCAAGTTTCAGAACATTTGTTCTCGCGGCATCCGCGAAATCCTTTCTGGTACCTTTAAACAGCAAGTTTCTCAAAGGAGAACTGTTCTCGAGTTCCACAGGATCTGGCGAGGAAGAAGTACTCGATGAGGAGGACGACAACGAGGAGGAGGTGCTGGTGTTGCCACTGGCACTGCTATTGCTGCTGCTACAGCTGGATCGAGGCTCTTCCTTGAACAGGATTTCCTTCAGCAACGGGTGTCCTTGCACTGCGGTATCCTCTTTCTTCGCGAAGAAGTCCGCGTCAAGGCTGTTGTAAATATCCTCCTCTGTCCTGGGTGGTGTGCACGGCACTGTACAGTCAGTAGAATCCTCCCGGTAGCCTAGACTCTCGGCTAGGAGTCTGAAATTAGGATTGTGGAGACCGTTTGTTAATATAATATACGATGCAAATTGCAACTTCAACTTGCAACTGCAACTTTAAGACAAATTAGTATTTTATCGAAAAATGTCAAAATAGAGTTTTGTAAATTCGTTTAACTTAAAAAACTAATAAAATAGGCAGAACATGATTTACCTGGACTCCTGCAAAATAGCAAGAAGATCGAGGCTCTTTTCTCTCTTAACCGGCTGCTTCGCGGGAGGTTCTGGACTGGTCGGATAGAATTGAGCACTCTGAGGACTCCTAGGCACGTAGTATGGACTCGTCGGGTATCCTGGTGAACCTTCATGCGAGTAGTTAGGGGATAGTTCACCACCAGCACCGGGGTAAGGTGAACTCGAGTAAGCGGTCGGCGAACTGGGGCGAGGCGATTGTGCTTCCTGTTTGATTTGCGTTGCTTTCAGTGTACTCTGCGTGTTCGTAGCGGCATAATCGTCCGACAGAAGGGACAAATCGAACTGGAATGTACTGTAATCGAACGACGGCGAATAGCCGGCTGCAGTAGGTACTGTCTGTGGCATCTGAAACAAACATTTTATGATAGATTTTACGAATTTTACGTTTGTAGAAGAATTTGTTGAGAAGAATGTTCTATATTTTTTGCAAGATGACCTTCTGTATTTTCGAATTTTGTTGAATGTGGCAGTTGAAATTAGATTAATAAAATACAATACCTATGCATTCCCATATCATTATAATGCACGTATGCATAAGAAAGAGGCAGGAGAATATAATTCAATACTTTATATCGAATGATCAATAACTTTAATGATTTGACGAGAAGAAAACGAACTGTACAGAAACTCAACGGAGGTTATAATGTTTTTATTTTCCACCCCCGACGACTCACGATTTATTTCGGCGCATACAAGTGAAAAAAAAAATCTAGTCGAAATGTTACACTTTCTTCGAGAGTACAACGACGGACCAAGGGTCCATTTATCTTTCCGCGTGTTTATTGCCCGTCCCGTGCTTAAACTCGTGTCAGTTTGTTACGCTTCGTAAGTCACTTATGGCTTAAGGCGATCTTCCTACTCATCTCTGAAACTTGCGAACCGGCCGAGGTCGCGATATCGTTCTGTCAACTGTCTAATTCGAACGTTAACGTCATGATCATTTCGATATGAACGTGTAATTGCGCTCACAAGCACTTTATCTCTCGTCTTTCACTGGAAATTTTCATACTGCTTTGAGAAAATTGATAAATAGAAATTTTACACTGTGTAAGCGTAATCGGAATTTTATTATACATAATTTTATTTTACAAGAAATTATAGTCGACTATTGTTTCATTTTGATCTGTAAATTAAGAATCAATAATCGCTATATATACATAGACTGTTTGGTATCAGTATGAAGGTATAGTGACGTAATAAACTAATACAGTGGTAAGCGAGTAAAATTAGACTTGAAAGAGTACCGAAGAATATAGTACTGAAATGAGTAAACAACAGTAAAATGAGAACAAGTAAAACAAAATTTTAAGAAATTTAGACATATGATATAAAAGTTTCTAAGTTACATGAAGTTGCATAAGATTAAATTCAATGTATCTTGCGATAAAAACGAGCGTTATAGATACAGAATGCACAATAACATTAAATTAACCTACTAGCGAGTGCTGGAAAAATCATTTTCATAAATGATATGAGACTCTTGGTATATTTTATAAATACTTTTTAATTATTTATAATTATGTACGCTACATCTTACAGCGTCATTAATTCAGCGAAATATACAATAAAAATTCCTCTTCATCATTGGTGAAAGGAAGAGCACGCGGTAATTAAAACTTCATTCGGTCGGTCCACCGAGTACGTGTTCACGGGATCAAAGGATTCGATAGGATCAGTCGCAGGATATTGTGGCGTGAAAATAGCGCGGCTTTGCTATCTGGTCTCGCGATCCTCGCTGTAATAATAAATATCTGCCTTGGTTTCCTTGTAAATAATCGTTAACGACTCGCTATTATCTCGAGTCTAGGGTCGAAAGAAAGGTAAAAAATAAAGGTAAAAGTGGGCGAGTAAAGGAAGTCCTAGTGGTTTGAGCCGAAACGAAACGAAACACTTTCCCCGACGTGGTATGCCTGTGCACCTTAAGGGCCCATTTATCTTTCCGTGTGTTTATTGCCCGTCGTGTGTTTGACCTCGCATCAGTTTGTTACGCTTTGTAAGCCCATTACAACGTTCCCAGTGCATCTTCCCTACGCTCAGGCGGGGTCGCGTCTGACATTTTGACGTAGTGCCCCGCAAAGGTCGACGCGAAATAAACGATTATACCCATACACGAGGCCGCGGATTTGCACGCTTACAGTGTATATACCAACGTAGAGACACAATACCATCCCTTCTCCATCTGGAACCGTGTAACATCGCGTATACCGTCATGGCTAGAGAAACGAGGATAGAGAAGAGTAGAAGGAAGAAAGAGAGGACAGCTCTAGGAGAAGAGATACGGGAAGGCCGAGCCACAAAAGAGGACCGCGTATTTCTCGACTTCTCTCTAGCCTCCCGCGAAAGGTCCCGGCAAGAAAGAGAATGTTTATCTATGCTGATGGGATCTATGGACTATGGAATCCTCGGCCGAGCTTTCCTGAATCGCCTGCGCAAAAGAATGGGTTGCTTTAACCCCTCTGCCGCACAAGCAGGACACGGAGAGATTGGTATTCCGGAAACTGATCAACTTGTTGGAATGAAATTTTAAATGTTTTCGTTGAGTTTTACTTTTGCGATGTAGATTAGAACAGGTTTATAATTAAGAGTATCCTAGACGAATGACTGATGTTTGGCACTACAATTCCTTTTTTATAACATCTTGTTTAAGAAAATTAAATCCAATGTTATTTAACAGATTTTAAATATTTACACGATCATCGATTAATTGCTGATCAATCCACGCTTCCTTGAAATCCACCGATACCTTTTGCACACGATATAAGTTCGTTACAATTAAGGAACTTAAGTCAAACGACATAAAAACAGACGATATCGTCTGATTTTTGGTTAATTAACTGACAACATGGGTTGCGACATGTACCCGTTCGAACGAAAGTCTGGTTTTTACGTGATAGGATGTTAGGTATCACAAAATCTTCTCCGTAATGACGAGTTTTTAAGATTTCCACAGTTTCCTGTTTGGCCTTTCCTAGGGACTAGAGATTGACATCACTGGCCAACGGTGCAACTGCGATCTTTCCTTTAGTACATTAAACGCGAAATTTTAGCCGAGTTACGGATCCGACCTCATCATTTTGGAGAAATCAACACCTCTTAGTTCGATTGCTCTGTTCAGAAAAACCAGCTTCGACGAGCCGCGATTTAAGTGCTCGATAGATCGATGTACGGTTTTCTCGTCGTAATTAATTTTGCTTAAAAGGCTACTTTTTGCGCGACAAACGAGTATCTCCGCGAAGAGCCACGATAAAATGTCATTTTAATGGCTCGTGCTTGGCCATGAATCGACTTGTAGCTGTGTTTTTTGCGGAACTCATTGGGGATATTAATTGGGATGGTTGAAGCGTTTGATATAATTGGGCAAAAAGAACAGAGAATATATTACTTGTCATTTTTTTGCTTCTGATAATATCTGGAAACGTAACGATTTGAAATTGATACTGTTCTTGTTAAATATGTTTATAAATCCAATTTTTATTCTTTTCATAATAAAATATTCGTAATTCTAGAGGGAAAATATTATTTTCATAGATCACGATGCTTTTCTATTGCGTCGAGATAGAAAGACGATTTTTCTAACTCAACTTAAATTTACGACTTCGTTATACTCGTATCGTATCTATGTTTCATATTACATAAGCGATACAATTTTTCGACACTTTTTCGTGATTCGTTTATATTTATAATTCGTGACAACTCTGATAAGACGGTAGTAACTCATTGATTCGCGCTGAATCATTAATTTAATAGAAAACCTAAAATTTCTGGCGTTTCGCAATCATTGCGAAATAATCAATCTTTTTATTGTCAGCTAGAAGTTCGTATTCAACTATGTTACACAATTGAAATAACAAAATGTTAAAGAAAAAACACATTATGTTGTTAATAGATAAATCTTAAAAAATTTTTCATGCGACGCCCTAAATTTTACCCTTAAACAGCTGTTTATATTTAAACTTCCAGTCCAGCTCCAAAATAAACGTAGATAAAATGCAGATATCAAAGTCCAGTGTCGAATTTGAAGAAGATCGATAAGAAATTATCGGTTTCACGGTGATATGCACCTTCGAAGAAACAGTTTCCAGAGGATACCAGTTACCAACGTTTTATGATAACTAAGGGATTATCACAGTTGGGATTTCATAACGAACAACGTCTGAGCCAAATTAAATTTGCGCGTGATCGATAATACCCTCAGTTAAAAAATCTTGACCTTCGATAGCGTTCATCGAAGGAAGTCTCTTGTCGAATTCTGTTAAACTCTCTCGGTGCGGCATTCAATTGATTTCCGTGCGAGCATTTGGATTTGTATTCATATGTGGCGGCGAATTTATTTTGACCGGAAATCCATATCTCATGATCAGTCATTCACTTTTATTGCAAGTTTTTCGTCAAGACTTGTAATTATAAAAAGATATGACATTATACGACATTTCATTTTATTTTCACCTACCAATATAATCCATGTACTTTAAACCGAGACCGAATTATATCTAAAATTCCAAGATAGGGTTCAAGGGGGGTTTTTGACCCGGCAAGAGAACAACAGCCAGGTTCAAGGACGATAATTTTATGGTTCATAGGATCATACGCCTTGGATGATCTCTAATCCATCGTGACGTAACGAAATTAGAAAGGAGAATGACGTCAGCTTTAACAATAATTCTTTTTCAAACTTCTTTTTACCGTGATTTTTCGACGGCCACGGCGAAATTGTGCCTTACCAAGCTCCAATAAATCTTTTTTCTACTTTTATTCGGTCGATACGGTGGCTTGATTAGTCTGGCAATCAATTGTACGAATTGGATCGTTTTCTCAAATACGTTTTTTCTTTTTTTTTCAGAGGAATCAAAGCAATTTCTTTTGATATTATCTGTTATATAATAGATAACGATCTAACGATATTTTTGGTGCTTGTTATTATGCACGTATTTTTTTCTCCAGGTGCATTTGTAATCGTTTTCATTGAAATTCTAATCGTTTCTTGCGAGACGCGCGTACATTAATCTTTCATTAATCGTTTAGTCGTTCGTAGTTGGCATTGACGGTTGTTGTCAGTCTGCGTATCCACTGTGTTATACAGTGATGAACAGAAGAAAGGAAAGATAATACTTATATTCGAGAATGGATAACTCCATAAAAGTAGATCTGTATTCATGAAGTTTTAAGGTATGGTAAAAGTTCTTGCACGAAGATAAAGAATATCTACACGCTGTTTAAAAATATTGATGGTAAAAAACCTTGTGAATGAAGAAATTTAAATATCGTATATCGAGCTTTTTGTGAAATATTTAATTGAAACAAAATATTATACGTAGTATGTAATTATCATCGTATTATATTCCCAAGATGAGGATGTTCTGATTTATCTTACACTCGGGTTATTATAATATGTATTACTTGGTATAAAGTATCTATTGACTTTGCAATAATCTTATTTCTTATATACTGACGTAAAAGTATAAATTACTGGCAAATTGTCTTCTCGAGTATGAAGCGATGACGATATTGTTTTATAGCTAGTGCAACATTTCCATTTAAGTAAAGTTTTTCTATTATAAATATCTGTTGAATATAAAAATTGTTCTATTTTTTATTTAAACCAGTGCAAATAATTTCAATATCATGTGTGAAACAACGAAAAATGGACGAGGGGAACCACAAGAATTCCATCGCGAGAACTTCTCACGTTGTTTTCATCGAGTTCATTCATTCGCTCATTCACGCGCATCAGTTGCAAACTCCCCACCGTCACTTTATCTTTAAACAACCAGTCAAGTGAAGTTATAAACAATTATACCTCTCGTCTGGCTACTTGCCTTGAGTCAAGCACAAAGGAAAACCAACTTCGCGCATCTTTCTCTTTCCTAAAGAAGCAGTCTCAATGAGGCAAGCTCGGATATAAATAAGTAAATGACCATTATTCGCACAATTTAATTCTTCAGCCACTAATAGGCTGGATTTGTTTAATCTATTCGAGCCTGATATTTTTAAGTTATAATTATAAAACGATTCCCGAAACGGTTTCTAATTTTTTAACAAATCTGACTGTGAACCATTCATTTCTTAGCTTTATGTTCCATCAATGATAGGCTTATTACATTTTATCTTCGCGCGATTTTATGGCTCCGAATGTTTCTTATGGGTCAATTGGTATTAGTATCTATGCAGGATGCATATACTTCCAATTAAAAATTCTAAGTTAACAATTTTTCATGTCCAAAGAGTTTGGAATCCAATTTTTATGTGACGAGTATTTATAAATCTAGTTTATATTTATTTCACTTCCAAGTGTTAAATAAAGAAGTAGTATTCGATTAAAGGAACTAAAGCGTTAAAATCATAAAAATCGTCTAGACCATTATGGTTCTCTCGATTATACTCATTCGATAGGAAGCCACTGTACAAGGTTACGAACAAGCAAAAAATCGGTGATCGTAACTTTTTGTCGTAATACAGTTGCAGAGACAGGGTCTCGATCGCGATCGTTTTATCGTTCGAGAATATTTATGCCAGGGATTTCCCTTGCGAATTATCGTTGCTGTGACAACACACGAGTCGATCGTAATCGTCTATTCTCGCCAATTCAGCCATGTGTGTGTCGTTTGCCGGTGTTCTGCGTAATTAATTCCAGTTACGATACATACGGATAATCGGTGTCAGCTACCCTGGTGTATGCGTAAATCATACTTCGACTGTATCACATAATTGAACATAACTCCGGAAATGTCATTTTCAGATCGTTGCCTGGCGCTTTGTCAATTGGAAGTATTATTTCTGCGGATATGGATCGAATCAATGAACGACGTAACTTATTGCGAAAGGGTTGATCACCAAATTCAAAAAATAAATAAATTTGCAACGTGTATGTACATATGATGATTATAATTAATGTTTTATAATGAAAATAAATACATATATCTAAATATGTTTCCCTATCGATGAAAACCAAGGACAATCATGTTAAAAGTACTTATATATTTTTTAATTTTGAAAGAATTTTCTTTTGAAAGAAATTTACGAACTACGGTCGAAAATGCGATAGGTACTCGGTAATGGGCGAGTCGATCGAAATTGTTTTCAACTTCCTTCGCGTGTTTCTTTTTAAATGGTAACCGCCCTCCACGTGGAAACGGCAGAGAGACGATTTCGTATTCAGGAATCCAGTTCGATACACTTCCATGAACGAACGAAACGCGCGGCAATATTAATACGCTCGAATGTCACAAGATTATACCGTTACCTGTCATGACATTCTGCGCCGATCCGCATACTTCTCGTTCAGATAATTACCATCCGAGGCGACGTGGAACGAGCCGCGAGCATAGAACTCATCGGGGCCAACTTAACGAAGCCAATCGAATCTCATTCGACACCGTTTGGTCGATCGACAATGTAGAAAAGAAGGTCCGGTCTCAATTAACCTTTGCTTTCTTTTTGTTCCTGAAACGATAGCCCATCGAATAACGGTAGAGAAGTAGTTTTTCATTTGGAACGTTTAATCTGCGAGTATATTGTTTGTAATCGCATGGCAACACGTTGATGACAATCACGACGACAGCACAGATAATTGTATAATACTTGATGCAAAAAGAAGAAAAAAGTAGAAGAACGATCGATTAATCTTCTTTCTTCGGAGCAATTATGCGTATTCTATTATGTAACGCGATTATCAGGAGTTTATCTACAGGGCAGTGATGAATTACGTGGAATTAGATGAATAGAAAACTGAATAGTCGGAATTAAAGGATTTAATTGATGTTTGTTCTTTGAGAAATGGATAACGGAAACCGACTTGCTCCGCGGTTTCAATCAGCTGGGGAATTAGATTTAATGAGAAGCAAAAATTAATAAGTTAAATCGTAATCTTCATACTGTGCTTTTGATTCGGGTTATCGAGACTTCTCTTTTCTGATAATCGGGAGAATTAACCATTTCTACCTAAACTTTGAAAGTAGAGGAGAAACATTGATGAAAAACAACGTAGCATTTTAATATAAAAACAATTATGCAATGGATATTAAACTAGTGGACAGAATTAATCAATTGCAATTGTTTAAGTAAACTTATAAATGACACGAATAACACTATCCTCGCGAATTTTTAGAACATTGTCAAATAACTTGAGAAATTTTAAAAATAATTTCAGAGTATGCTTTTCACTGAAGCTCCAAGTACTGGCGTGTATGAAATGTGATGTTAGTAGTCAGATAATTAATGGAAAATAAAGCGAACGTCAAAGAGGCTGATGTAAATCTTGCTACGAAGAAATGACAGAAAACGATGTAAATAGGAATCGTCGATTACAAAGATATTTTTCTGAAGTCACGTAACCGATGGCATGAATTATGTCTTTGAATCAAATCGATTATCTGTAGACACGGCGAGAATCAAGAAATAATGTTCCATGCGAGATTCAATTATTTTAGCCTTGACAATCGATCGTAAATTTAAATAATAATATTAAATCACGTAGTCCGTTTCTTAAAAATTCTCGCAGCATCGAAAGAAATGTTATATCATCGACATTGAGAATCCACTTCAAAAAACATTTCTTGTAATTTCTTATAAATTATACACACTGTCATATAAATATCTTTTAATTTTCTATCAATCAGAAGCACTCGTAGAACATACTTTTTTCCAATTTCACATCACTGAAATAATCGTTGAACGAAGCATATTAAGTGAATTCAATTTTCATTATACAAAAAATTTAATGAAGGTCTGCATTGTTTTAATTTGTCACGTTATAGAAATCACTGAATTTTACTCACTAGAATTTTAAGATTTGAATTATTATTTATCATAAAGGGTTGACCAGCATCGTGAATGCCACTGTTTTTCTGAAGTGCTGAATGACGAAAACACTGCTTGAAAACTGAATATTGTCTTAGAAATCTCACGTGACTACGCGGGCGGTCGAGTACCTGAAACGGACGTGAACGACCGTCGCTCTGAAACACGTGTACCATCCATGACAGTTGCGTACTATCTAAGATCATCGTCCCTCACGATCATTCTACCTCCCATTTCTCTTAGAAGGAGGAGCAACATTTTTTGCGTCTATGAACGGTCTGGTCTCCGACTTAAGTAAGGAATTGAAAAGCGATAATTCCCACATACATTTCTCTCGATTAATTTTAGAATTTCTTCGTCTCTTTTACAATTAATTTATACGGTGGTATTTTTATGGTATTGAATCAGTGAATTTCTACATTGAGTTTCGATAAGCATTTTGTAGTTTATGGATATTTTAAACAACAATATTTCTCGAGCCTGACAATAAGTCATCGATTTACATATATACATACATAAGTACGTTTATTTTCTGTTTCCGAGAAATATTTTTTCTACTTCACTTACATCTTTTCTTAGAAACGATATTTATTCCTAGATTCTATACTACAGACTATGTGATTGTTAATTTTTACAATGAATCCCTATCTATTTGAGTATCACCAGTAATATCTACCTTGAACTTAAGCGCATAATTTATGCACACAACATGACTCGAAGTTATGAACAATAGCGAAGAATAAATTCAAAATTCTTTGAAGTCGGATTTGCATAGATTTTTATATAAATTTTTCATTCATGTTCCTTCGAATTTGCAATAAATGACTATTAATATTCCAAGTTTATTTCAATTTTCATGTTAACTTCTACAATGCTCTTGCTCACCTTTCCAGGCTTTTCTAAAAGGACTAGAATACTTTGACATCAAAAAAAAAAAAAAAAAAAAAAAGAAACGCATATTTGTCTTTTATTCTTCGCAGCTATCCCTTTTCTCTTCCTCGATTACAAGGACGAAAAAATTCTTTTCCCTAGCAAGAGCTTTATGAGAATCACATAGATGTTACCTTAATTATTTTCAACTGCCCCCAGCATACCGTACGAACTCAATTATGATCGAAACCCTCGATACGTCTCGATTATCGATTCACCACAATCTATAACGTACGAACCTAGGTGACCTTACTGCAAAACCTTCGACACTTTTTAATTGTAGGTTCCTAAAACTGGTGTTCACGATACTCGTATCGAACCGCTAACTAGATCACATCAATAGGATGTGTAGCATAATAAAATTAATCTAAAATCAAAAAACATAATACACGAATATCTCATTTATAATTCAACCATATAATCCAACTATGCTTAACTGTTCTAATGTTAATTCCTAGAAATAAAAAATTATCTGTTTCCCAACTAAATTAACTTCAAATTTTGTTACAATACTCATAAAATACTAATATAATATTAATTCTGTTACACTAATACAGATATGCATATCATTCACAAAACTATAAACATCCACAGAACTTTGTCTCATTTCTTCTTAAGTTGTTTGTAGGAACCAAAATGAATAAAGATCATTCCGTATGTACAACGGATACGATAAATAAGAGCAATAAGCGAGTAGACGAGAAAAATGGAGTACAAAGGAAAGACACGGTGAAACAAGCTGGTCGACACACATAAAACAGGAATAAAGAGAAACAGGTGAAAGAGGGCTAGAGGGAAGAAACGGTCAGGAACAGAATCTGAAATCAGAGTTCCTAAGTAACTTGTACGGAGTTGCGTGTATACGAACCTCTTGAGAGGTGAAATTATGCTCGAACTGGCGCATAACGATAATGTGCATAACTTATGCGCATATAATGCGAGTATGCCGCGCGAACCATCGCATCGTAGCGTTGCACCTTCGTGGCATTGCTATATGGAATGCCGCCACGGTAAACTAACTAAAGATTCCGAATGGTAATAACGTTGACTAAACACGGTCGCGGGAACGGGTCTCCTTATTTCTGCATCTTTCTTCGCTCAAGAAGGAATCCACACCTACACATCTGGTGGCTATCAATGTTCTTTCGAACTTTGGAATATAGACGGTTTTAGTACAGGCAATTCTTAACGGTTCGCTTTATAATTTGTATAAAAGAATTCTTCTTTTGTCAGAGTAAGGCTAATTTTATGAGTTCTAAAATGAGTAAAATTTTGGGATGAGACAGTGAGAAAATTGAAAAAACTGAATAATTTAAAGTCAGTTTAACAGACGAATGTTATTAGTTAACTTGATAAGTGCATAATTAATTTAAGATTCGATACTGAATCCATTGAAACAGGATAATGATGCCGAAAACTCGAATTTAGATTACACGTATTCGATGTAGCAGAACAAGGATCACATCGACAAAGTTGTGTAACAATACAAAACGAAATACCCGCCTGGTGATTGAAAAATACGGACTAACAAGGCGATATTCGCGCTAAGAACCGTAAACCCTTTCAAGTTCTCTGCATAGTTAAACGACGTAGTCGCAGACATTAAATAATCAAACGTAACTGTGAGCCTATCGCAGTTCCTTATTCTCACGCTTGTCTTTCGTCGAGTTCACCAGCGAGACTTCATTACAATGCTACTTCGCTGCATAGAACAAAATAGCAAAAAGATCATACAATTTCAAGCCGATCAAGATAGTGGGATAGAAATTCTTCCCGATATGTAAAATACATTATCGAGATATTTCTAATTTATAATATAAACAATAGCATGGGGTAATAAAATAAACCGCTAGATAAGGCATAATAATATCTCAGAGAGTAGATATAAACGTCACTTGAAAGAAATAATTTTATATGGATATCGGTCGTATACATTATTAAAGAAGATATTCGAGATGTTCTTCAGTTTCAGAGCTATTTCACAGATAACGTGAATTCGTTTTGTTGAACAATGTTATATCTCACGTCGTTTTACTTCTTATCTAAAGACATAACGTTTTTAATATTTAATGTTCTGCACATCTTTCGATTCATAAAGTTTCATTGCTTGATTTTTTAGATCATATCATATATGTAGTACCGTGAGTGAGAGGCCTGGGAGTTGGCGGGTGAACCGCGTGGAATGTCGCGAGAGCCGAGGCGTTTGTTTTCGATCGCGTAGTTTTGGAAAGAGGAGGCCTACGTGATCTTGGCGACGAGCGGTTGCCAAGGGACGGGAAAAAAGGAGTCGAGAAACAGAGTTTGCGAGTGGCGTTGCCGAGAGAGTGTTGATTGCATTTTGTGAAAGTCGAGTCGTTATCTAATTATTTAGTTGTGCTGTTTTCTGTACGTTTGGTGTGAATAGTTCAGGTTGAACAACAATCGTCTTTTTCTGTCCGATTAACATCTGTATCATCCATTCCTTGTAAATATATTATATCACGATATTACATATATATTATAAACATATAGTATATAGTCTAAAAAAGGTTCTAAAACAACGATCGAATATTTCAAAGTATTCGAGTTGTCCGCGTTTCAGGAAGGATCTTTTTTATTTTACAAATTTGATCTCGTTAGAAGGGCACCTTGACCCGTAATTTGTAAATACAAGTTAGGCGGCGCGGCACGTCGAAAAATGGCGGAATCGGGAAGAAGATGAAGCGGGAAACGTGGTCGGCGAGAGAAGACAAATAATTAGGGACTTGTAATAGCGTAAATAGTAACATAATACCGCATAATGGGGGCATAACGCAGCTTCGTAATGCCGTCGGTGCATCACCATGAACAAGTTACGGCAGGTCTGGCTTTGTCCGCCATGAGCAGCCCTTAAGGCCGCGTTATTAAGCGTTTTATGGAGCTCGTCGGATCTTCGCAAGGCCCTTGTCCTAGAACGGCTACGTGGACGTTATAAATTTGACCTGTTGCCAGTACGAACATCCAGGTGTTCGTACCGGCTCAACCCGATATCGCAAACGATCCTCTCGTGTTTTTGCCATGAGAAAACGATAATATGCCTCGTTTGTATGATGATTTTGCGTTTCTATCGTTTTTATGCACGATTTACCACAGTGCTGTGATTAAAAAGAAGTTTTGAAGAAATAGAATAGATATTTTCATTTATGTTTGAATATTGGAGAATTATAAATGATATTTTAAAAGTTTACCTACGTTAAATAAGTTGTATTATTTTAATGGAAATTATTTCGCCTGTTCAAATTTAAGCTTTAGTTGTTTGAAACGATATTACAGTAATATTAAGATTGTCTGAGATTGTAGTGATACTTGGCTTGCGGAGACTTTGATGCGTGGATAGGAAAGATCGCCGCATGTATGTCCGAAAATAACATTTCCACGTGCACATATGTATCGAAACAATGAGTCATAAGACATTACAACTTTAAGAAAACTCAAACATTTACTGCACCGTATACTACCTACAAAAATAAATTATCCGAATGGAGAATACCTGGCATTAGAATTTAAGCAAACGAACTGCCTATCGCCCACCGGAATTAGGTATATATTTTCTCAAGAAACAGGATGCTGCCTAAACTTCAAAGCTCAAGAAATGATACGCTTCTTCCGTTTACATATGGAATACAATTTTAACTGTTATCCTTTACATTTAATTAATACTTTGCAAGTTAAAAAGAAAAATTACTGTACATACAGATTTTATGATTTGAACAAGAAACGTCTTACAAAGAATAATAGAAAACTGTAAGATTTTAAAGGCACTTAAATCCTTTCAAACGAAACATGTTTCTCTTCAATATGGTTGAAGACGGTATAACGAGGAGAGTGCAACCACGCTATATGTTACAAGATTTTATAGGAACCATTGAAACTGAAACGTATTTGAAACCATATTCGAGAAACGGTATGTAAGACGCACAATAACGCACTCTCCAGCCAGTTTGTATTTAAAACCAAAAGTAGAAAAGTACTTCTCTCGAGTGATCGTAAAATCTCAAAAAAAAAAAAAAAACAACAGAGCAAAATAATGTAGAAGCTACTCAAGATGATCGAGTACCTCGTTCCGGATAACTCGAGCATATTTGAAACAATATGTGTACATTGTCATGGAGAGAAAGAGAGAAAGAGAGAAAGGAAGACGAAAACCTAAGAAGTCAATATATTAAAATCTTATCTCGGAAAAATAGAAAAAATTTTTCAAACATTACATATAAGTTTCCAGCTTTCTAGAAAATTTACATTACACTTTCTCTTAACAGGAAAATAAATCTTTTTTCTCTGTACTCAATCTTCTACTTTTCTGGAAATTTAGCGCCTACCGTCAATCAATTTCATCAACTCTGTTACTTTCCTGGGAATTTTATTTTCTGCATTCATCGTTCGAAAGAAATGAGAAAGGACAAGATGCAAGGTGGCAGATAAATCTTGGTAAAAGACGCGTGAACAAACTAAACGGCACCAGTGCCGCTATTACTTTACGCGAATCAGCTTGGACGTAAGCTTTCTGCCGCTAAAACGCGGTTCTGCGCACGCTACCTCGACCGCATAATCGAGTCTCGTTAATAATTGCCTCATTATTGCGCACCGTTGCGCCGCATCGCTTGTAGCCGAGATATTGGCAGTGTTCGCTATTAATAACACTTAGCCGCCCACGCATCGCCATTGTTGCGAGTGGGTCCCGCGCGTTACACGTGTGCAACGCCGCGATCACGGTGCATACATTGCGATCCAGCGTCGAGGATGCACACAGCGGTCCAACAAAGGCGCGAAAAGCTCGCGTTCCGCATAATCCAACGATTCAATTCTACCGATGCTGTGCAGGGGCCTCCGATCCAGACCGTATTCATCTGCCGCGCCGCGGGCCTTTCTTTCTATTTCTTCGCTCGTTCAGCAATCGAACCGATCGCCAAGGAATGCCACAAATCAGCGGAAAGGGGGCCGAGGAACGTCACCACTCGAATTAACAATCGTGAGAATAATGTAACGAGTCGAAATTGCTGTGTTTTGATAATTGAATATGCAGGATCGTTCTGACGATTCAAGTTTCCGCATAGATGCTGTGGATTTTTGCGAGCATAATGTTATGTGTATATTGTAATGGCATCATAGTGTATCGTATTTTATTGAGGAAGTATTGTTCGTAAATTTATGTTTTAAGATATTTGAAATTTAGATTTGAAGGCATCCATAACTGCGTGGGTATTCACGAAAGAGCTTTTAGCATATACCTTTTTATTTTAATTGAAGAACACTAAATCTAAGAACACCAAGATTTTATGTCTTTCTTAGCAAGGTGTCAAATGAGGAAAACATTCATTCAAATTTCCCTAATTAGCTCTTACAGATTAATACGAGACGAGCTCACCATATTTAAACGAATAAGATACAATTTTGCAATCATCGATAACTTACCTAAACCCAGTATCCTCTCGATCTACTATGTGCAATTTCACGAGATTTTGCGGTTTTCCACGATGCAGTCTTCGTTCATTATCTATAAATTTTCTCATTTTCACCCAATCGTATGAAACAATAGCTACTTAAACATCGTCCGGTAATCTTGTTCACCGCGCGCGTATATAAATAAACGAATACGATCATTAATTTTCTTAAATGGAGCAGTAGTTTGTATCGCGTAGTTGGTCGATCGTGATCGACTGTAAATCGCGACTAAGTTTGCGATACGTATCGATCGTAACGATCGTTAAATAAGAAAATCAGTGAATAAAGATTTGTATCGGGAAAAACCGTCTCATGAAGTCATGAGTCGTATATCTATTGTTAAAGAATCACGAGCCACGACGCCGATACAATCTACGACTTTTTATGCATTCCCCAACGTGATACGCGGTTTTTTCCAGGCGAACAAATATAAATATAATTCTTGAAAATTGTTCCGCCTGATTGACTTTGCTTTGTTCTCTTTTTCTTCGTTTCTTACCTTCTTTATCTATCCTTCTGTCTTCTGCCGTTCGAAGGAGATCGTAACTTCAATAGAAAAAAAGGAGCAAGACTCGAGAACGAAAGAAAAAGATGTGTATACATAATAATGTCTATACATATTAAACGAGTTGCTTCGATGCTCGCCGAGTTCCGGATATAGGAGCACAAATCGTTGTTTACGATAAGATAAAACCTTGCTCTGCTTTTAAATTAACTACACGGAAGAATGCCGATCACCCACGTCCGCGGTAGAAAAAAACCCGGGGAATCGAACGTATAACGATCGATACAATCGATACACATCAAACGAGCGCGTTTACTAAACGATTATTGATTCTTGATCAGGAAAAAAGAAAGAATAGTCCATGGGTGTTTCGGTATTCGAAAAGTGACTACTGTTTCTAGTCTACGATCTTTCCTTTTTTTTCTTTTTTCAGTTCGGCGAGTAGTATGTTATTCGTGACGTATTTCTATTGGAGAAAGATATTAATCTTTTGTAGTTTGGTTGTACCGTGTTTCTAGAAATCGAAAAACTTTAAAGCAGACGGACTGTTTCGACTTTCGTAGTTCAAGTCAAAATTGTGTCTTCTTGCTGTCTCGTTTACCTTTCGAGTTGAAATTTCAATTCGTCCACTAATTTTAATTCAGCAATTGAAATCATCAAGTGATCAACCTTACCCAAATCACCCCAAAGAAAAATTAAATTTCCATGAAATCGAATTGAATTTTTTACCACACGTCACTCTCATCTATCTAACCATGATACCGTGTCGAGATAAAACGTTCGCCACCCAACTCTGATCCCTTGTTAAACATTAATATTAACACCCATAAAACACGATGAATAAGTTCACATTCGTCACTCAACCCCGATACGATCAGAGTCACGGAAACATTACATATTCCGTTGATTCAGAACTATCGCATTTTTCATTTAATATTTGTATCAGTGTCCGTCACAACGTGTCGTATTACCATTAAAATGCACGTTGACGAGCGGTTTCAATTTTATGTTCCCATCAATCCACGCCAGTTGAGCGTGCAACTGTCTCGATTCCCGCGTGCTACAAGATCGCTAACTCGTGTCATCGTAACGTCGCGGGCTTCCATATTCGCGGTAAAAAAGTGCATGCGTAAATCGCAATCACAGGTGAGTTAGTCACTCTTTCTGACTCACCCTGTACATCAAACATGCGCGTTTTTTTTCTTTCTGTTCGGTTACGTTGGCACGCACGCACTCGCTCGTTTCCTCCTTCTTCTGTTTTTTTTTCTTTTTTTTTTTTTTTTTGCACCCCGTTCTCGGTATACAAAGACATTCTATCTCGTTCACGTTAGATAGTATTTTCGATGGGAGGAAGAAAGACAGAGTTAGGAAGTCGGTCTCGTCATGTGGGACCGCGATTTGGAAAACCCGAAGTGGCCGACCTTGGAGGTGCCAGGCCGTTCTCCACGCGGGAGAAGGACAATCTCCAACCTTCTTTCTCTTTTCCTCTTCTTGAGCTTCTCTCTAGCTCTTTCTTGCTGCCTTATTTTTTCCTTTCCCTTACCTCATTTCTTGTCTCCCTATTCTACAGTATCGTCTTGGAGTCTCTCTCGATCTTTTTTATTGCACCATGATCGTCCGTCTTCGTTTTCTTCTTTCTATAATTTATTCTTCTTCCTTGCCTTTATGGTTCCTTCCATCGCTTTTTTCTCATTTTTTTTTCTTTCTATTCGTTCGTACCGTGTCTATCTTAGTTCTTCTATAGCGCTACTATTTTTATTTTTTTTTTTCTATCCCGCGAACTTGCGTACATTCGTGTTGCTTGTTTGTTGCTCGTTTGTTCTTCTTAATTCTTTTCTAAACCGTACAACGAGTAAGAGGATAGGATATTTTGATCCATCATTTTCTTGGACTGTCCTTCCGCCTCATTCAAAACGACATTCAAAACGACGAATAACGAAGTCGTTCAACTATTTCGAGCGCTACGTAGCGAAGAATGTTATGAGTTACGGTTCTTCACGCTGTGGCTTGCGCAATATATGTACCGATTGAAACGTTGACAGGGTGAAAGTGGCGAGGAGAGGATGGAGACCTCTTATTTGCGTCGAATTTCTTTGTATTCCGCGTATAAGATACGTATAACTTCTAATATCTCGATACTTTACCGTGGCGAATCAGTTACATCTTTAACTTTAAAATTATTGCTTCGTAATATGTTTCGTCTTGAACCTTGATTTAGTAATCCATAGTTGTTTCGCAAGATTGCTATCTTCTATACTTAAAATTTCTAAAAAATATTTTTAATCGAATATTTTAATCGCGTGTTATACCAAGCAAATAATATATCATGCTACTATTACCCATACGGGGATTCGTCACCACACAATCCACGATTAAAATTCTAATCAGAGTAAATAAGGTCTAGGCGAATTTTCACACAATGAACATTTCGTTATCGTTCGAAAAACATCGAACATTTTAATTTCCAATTGCGAACGAGCACGACTGTCTAAAATAATTCCAAAGGCAGTTAACCGGCCAGCAGAACTTGTATAAAAGATTAGACAGAGTAGTTTCTTTTCCTTTATTCAAGGAGGCATCGTGCGGCGCCTTTCTCTTTGCGCAACCGTTCCATTTCCAGACAACAAAAGCCAGTCGATGCTTCACGTATCGCTGAGAAAAAGGTTTAATAGGATTTGCTAAGCAGGTAAATGTCGAACTACATACTTGAATAATTTATTTCGCCCCGTGAACCGTATCTGGTTAATCTCGATTGAAAAACCTCACGTTCGATCCAGCCACCGGCAGTCCAAATAATTAACAATTTTTCCGCGAGTGTTTTAAATCAATTTACAGATGATAAACAGTTAATTGTCCAACATGATCGCGATGTTTAAACCATCGGGCGTCACATAAAAAATCGCATTGCGATAAATGATCGTTAAGCAACGTGGCAAAGCGTTGAATCCCGTGAATCACCGCGTAAATTGTTTCGTACAATTTTATCGATTTCCTAATAAACGCCTGAAAGATACGCTCATTAATTATCCATAGTTCGGCCAGAACACGCGTTACATCCGCACTGCTTCGCTCCTCTGGAAAATTAAAATGCATCATTTACGTTAATTTCCAAGCGACTTGACCGATTGAAATATTTATTCAACGCACGACTTTCTCTTCGAGCCTTTCGACTCGGTTTAAATGGTCAAAGTTTCATACTTTCCAATTTAATCACTCTGTTGATTTAACGACAGCAATCCGAAAGATTTAGAAATGTGAAAGAATCGAAACGGCCAGCGCAGACTCAAGAATACTTGTCCGAAGATAAAGTGAACCGATCGTTGTTGTCGATTAGCCGATGTGGAAATGGTAAAACATAATTAAATGTTGTCGAGTGATTGACCATCGAATATTGTTGTCACGAAGATTCAGGATAATGTCATAAGATATATTGCGACGTGAACGAGCAAAGTGCAAACAGTAATACGAAGTCTTTCTTTGTTTCTCGATTTTCGATTGATCAAGGTTCAATGATATGTTGTAGATTCGAAGACCATAAAATGCACCTTCTTATTTTGCCGAACATGAAAGGTTTGAAAGACATCTTTTACGAAAAAGTATATTTTAAGTATTATAAGTAAGCAAAAGTATATTTCAAGGTAATTATTTTAGGATTAAATTGAAATAAAAACTTACACGTAAAAGTTAAGTTTCTTTGTGGCCATTTCGAAAATCTATAAGTACATCGTGCATGGACATAAATCGCATCGCTATTTTATGCTTCACTGTTATTATTGAAGCGAGAATAAACTGTCGGAGGCGCAATCACCCGAGGATACATATTTCACTTGAGAACACTATTTTACGCGATGTGTTGATCGTGCCGACTCGTTTCGCGCCAGTTTTCAGAGTGGCACGATAAATCGTAACATCAAGCAATTGCGCATGTACACCGCAAGGAAATACACGTTCCTCAATTCTTTAATAGTTTTTGCGAAGTTTAACAGCAATAAGGAATAGGTAATTTCATTTTTCGTTATTACATTTCGTTATTACATGTTAAATTTACATTCCCGTTTAATTCTTCGAAGGAACTGAATATTTTATAATGAAAGAATAATATTGACGAAACATCGTATTTTAACAAGTTTGTTTGTGCTTTAAATAGAAACAAACGATCCTTAATTAGATTAAATTCAATCCGTGTAACACGAAAAAGCTATCATCTACTCACAAATCAATCACTGTCAGACTCACCTCGCGTTCGCAACTATAATAACGATAATAATTAACTCGAACCAAGATCAAACTAAAACAGTAGAACTAATTAAGGTCAACGAGATTTGGTTCACGAGAAACAGAATAATTCGATATCACGTCTAACAAGTAGTTGGTATAAAGTCAGTTTTATATATACTGGATTCGGAGAATTGTTCATCAGTGGAATAGCATGTAGCATATGTATGTACGTATATAGCGTTTATTTGATAAATGACATTCGATGAACGACAATTAGTATTTAGGTTGGTATTGTTTTCCTTCCGTAAGTAGGTTGCTAATATTCATTCGAATTCATGTTTGTATACACAACATGAATAGATTGTTTTACACTCTAATCTCATAACGAGCAACTTATTTGGACATAAAAAATTGTAACCTAATCTTAACTCTATCATGAATTCAAGCTTACTCTTGACCCCTTTCACGTCTATGTGAGCTACTGCATCAATCCAGGTTCGATCTAGAAGTCACATTCGACGCATATGGTCCCACCATGAATGACGAATATTCGTTATTTATTTATTGTTGAATGGCGAATGTATAAATCCGCCTTTGCGTGTTACAACGCGTAGCTTCGTCTGCGAATCTGACATATGAATTATAACCGACTCGTTGCTCCGACATTGAGTCAGGGCCGCCTTCGATTAGTACTGCTCGTAAATGGATTTAATTAAAGGATCGCGGCCGCTCTACTCTATTAGCCGTATGAAATTCATTGCTTTTACGTTTCTTAAACTGTGCTCGTTTACGCGCATTGTGCTCAAGCAGCACGATGCTGGTACAACACGATGAAACACGCGTTTCAGAGCGCATTTGTCAAATCGGGGTTCACTACTCTCGCACACGACCGGTACATCGTGCTGGAAATATGGTTAATTAAGAACGGGATCGCGCATTGCGAACAGGACGAGAGAGACTTTTCTTATGAAGCTTCGCTTCGTGCTTCGTCGCGCAGCGCCAGTCTCGAATGTAGGCAAGTAGATTTGGGTGGGTGCACATGGACATGTATGCGTGCAAGAGGGTGAGTAAGTAGCGTACGGACGCTTCTACTTAACAAGCCGCGCGAATTACGTGATTTTACGCTGGGCTGCGCGTTAAAAATGTCCGAGCACCGGCTGATATGTGAAATTTGTATCGCGATATAAAGAAGGAGTTAATTCGACGAAGGAATACATTCGAACGAAAATCCCCCCCCCTCTCTCTCTCTCTCTCTCTCTCTATTAACTTATTAAATAGGGAGAACGAATTGACATTAAAAAAAATCGTATACTATCATTTAGTATTACAGTACTTTCATATGACTAGAAAGCTTTGATACTATGAAAATGAAGTGTAACACCTAGTATGACTACATTGGAAAATAAAGGTATGTGTCAATACTGTTTACAATCATTCTATATAGTAGAGAGGATCAATGAACTATTTGTTCCATAACTATTTGTTGTCTTTGCATAATTAAAGAGATACAATGAAAACCAATTTGTGAATACAAACTATATGATTTATTCTCTTCCGTGTTTAATAACCCTTTTTCAGATAAATTAATTACAAAAACACTGAAAAGAAAACGACTATGGACCACATATAATTGCTGGACGGATTACCTGTCGTGTTATCGCTGCGTTTCCCGTATCTAATTAACATAACCGCACACCGTGGAACGGCACGTAACACGCTGAGAGTGTTCACAAAGCCCCCCATCTATTACCATTTACGCAACGGGTACCGATCAGACCGTTATGACATAATTTATTCGTTAATAAGCTAGTCGCAACGGCTGACGATTCGCCATGAACGAAAGGCGAGGGAAAACTCGGGGAAAACGCCGGAGAATGTTGACGCGCGTTACACGCCGTGCATTAACAACGAGCCGCACTGTTAAGTCACGTTGTTAAGTCGTGTTGTTAAGTCGCGCCTTTAATTGAGGATACGGTGAACAACGGTGAAACCAACGAAAGAAACAGGTATAGGCGGCCTGATCTCGAAACGCTGCCGTTCAATGAATACCGAACTTTTTGCATGCGAAGCAACACTCGGTATTCGTCGTGCATTCGGACGATCCGCTCCTTCTTCGACCGAACATACGTAATTAGGTTATACATACGTTTCGACTGAAGATCGTCAGTTCGTGCTCGATCCAGTTGATTGATGGTACTTCCGATTTGGATATTTTCTATGCACGTTTGACACTATGTAGGACCTTAAGCGTCAACCTTCTGACTACTTTAGCATTTTCCCTATCTTCCGGTTAAGATATTGCTACAAATATATTTTCAATCTTCTACTTTGAGGATCGTTTCTTCCCCTTCGGTACAAATGATCTAGATGCTTTTTCTTGTTTCGTGCGAGTTCATCACCACAATTCTACAGATCGAGAATCGAAGATGTTACGATACGTAAAATTTATGAAACGAAGGATCTATGAATCAAATACAAAGGAGCAGTGCATTAAATACGACGTACGATAGAATAATTCGAGGAATTTGTGTTTTGCAGATCGAAGATCGATGAAAAGCATATTTCCTGTGCTTAAATTATATGTATTCTATTATATATTCTACAAATTAATCCGAGAGCTTCGTAAATGTGGGATAGAATTTTAGGTCAATATTGAATTCTAAGGAAATCTAGAATTTCTTATCCGCTAACGGTGTCAATTTTAAAGTAGTTTTTATCCTTTTACATTTCATTAACTTCTACTTTGCTTCTAGGTAAAACGCAAGCTTCGTGTAAATCAGTACTTATAAATGCACATATATTTAAAATTTCTTATTTGAATACTCGTTCTCAAAAATATTTCGACAATTAAATTTCTCGAAAATATTTGTCTCCCGAAATAATGGAATATCTTATAGGGTAACAACTAGTTGATATAAACTGACGCTATCATCGTTGCGTCCACCGATAGGTCTTTTATTCATTGTTTATACAGATATGAGTTCAATTTGTGGCGAGCTTTGTACCCATGTATAGCGTTTAATATCATGGTAATAAAGAAGCTTGAAGCATACGTTTATGCAAACTGGCAACTGTTTTACATATTTTTATTCGCGGAACGTGTTTCCATGGTTACACACTACAAATTTAACATGTATTTTAGGATATTTTACTACTGATAACTATCACCCTTAATAACGAAAAATTACAAACCTGTCATCTTGAATAAAACAAATTTCTTTTTTTAACTACTTATCAGACTACTATCGGAATCCTTAGTTGGTGTTAATTTACTACATATACTTATTAACTTGACATCGTGATATTACTTACTGGAAACTCCTAAGTAATTTTTTCATAATACACGCAAAAATACCATGTTAATTGACAGCAAATTACGCGTAAAGAGAAATTGCATTTGGAGTATCATAGATGCATCATAGGTATAATATACATACGTGAATGTATTATTAAATCAGTGAACGTATTATGCTAAAAAATCTCTTCAATCTCTGCGCTGATAAACCATGAAATCGTGACGTTTTCGATCAGCGTTTCCTCAAAAGCGCGTCCACTAGGTTTTCAGTTGATAACAATCGACATATTGCAGGGAACGGACGCTAGACTGCGGATGATCTGGGATTTTCATCGCGACATAGCTTACGACATTGGACAGGTAGATCGATCGGTTTTCGGTGGTACGTAAAGCTTTTCCCGGGCTAGGGAAGAAAAGGTGGTATCCCGCGCATTCCGGCGGTGCACGTGGCACGTACACCTACCAACGAGTCGCGTTTTATATCTGCCGGTAACGTTCGCGGCATATTTTATACTCGCTGACTTATGTTTAATTCAGCGGAACACCGTGGCTCCGTAGCTCGCATACGGACAGAGGGATCGGCGAATGCGGGAAGATTGAGCGTAGATTGGCCGGGTCGAGGGAGCAAACGTCGTGAAAAAAGAACGGCCGGAACGGGTTAAAAATTGAAAACGCGGCAATAATTTATTTTCGCTAACATCCGAGCGCGCCTTCCATGTCGACCCGCTCCACGCCTCGAGCATTTCGATGCGCGATCGCCTTTGGTCTTCTCGCCCCTCTGACTTCTCTCACCTACCCCCATGTATTTCCTCCTTCTACGTTCGGATTAGGCGAAGAATCTGTAGAAAAAATGCTCAACGGAGAAAAGATTCTAGATGGATGAAAGCATTAATTGTATTGTATGTGATTTGTTCTTAATTTATTTAAAGGGGACTGACTGAGATTAATCCTTTCACGAGGTATGTCTCGTGTCTTTTCACTGACAGTGAGATTCCCAAAAACGTCTTGCCCTATCCCGAGCGACTTCGCCTAAACGATCGGTCAACAATTCGACAGGTAAAGTCCACAACACATTCGCGACTCTTGGTTTATGACGTTTTTATTGGAGAGGTTCTGGTCGGGGCTTTGCCATATTTGCGGTCGACCAACGCTCTCGCGCCCGATAAAGAGTCGACGGTTGAGAAAGAGCGATTCGCAGGAAAAGGGGATGACAAGATACGCTCTCGGAAACGTCTGACTGTCGCAGAAAATTGCGAGCTGGTGTAGGAGGTTCTCTGGTCACAATTTTCTCCTGTTCGTCCCACGTTCCGCCGACTGTCGTCACACCCGCGCTTCACAAAACACCGGTGGGTGGACTGTAGTATTTGCTACATCGTGCGGTGCGTACTGCTTTAAATATAACGCACGTTACACGCTCGCGGGACACACGATGTGTTGTCGTAGCGTGAATTCATGCTCGGATGATATAGTGACGTTCGCTCGAAAAGTCCGGATGATGAATTGATGACGCTGCGCGACGGTACTTCGTGCGACTCGTCGGCACTGTTTCCTTCGGATCGAGATCCATCTTACCGCGGGACGGTATTGTAGAGCCAGAGAATAGATGTTGTGGAAATTATAATTGGTCGGATAGGTTCCATAGACGCGTGAGGCTTTTCGAGAAATTGAGGTAGATCGGTGCGCTGCGGCATGATGATTTACGTCCCTAATATTTCAAACGACTTTGGAAAAGTTGTAATTGATCGACGTAGCGATTTATTTGATAATCTGTATTGGTTTTTCTGAAACTTATCATCAATATTTTATGTATATACTCATTTTATTATATCGTATACGAGTTCTGAAAATGTAGACTGTGCTATCTCTTGAAAGACAATCAATAAGATAACGGGTTGGTGTGGTCTTATATCAATAGCTAGTATTATATGTGTAGGTGATTATAAAAATGACCTAAGCTATATATTTTTCGTTTCGAGATATCTACGGTTTTGCGTCTGACGCATGAACTGAATTCAAACAACTGCAGCGGCTCAATTTCTATTACTTTAGAAAAATAGTTTCAGATTATAACAAATAGACGCAACGCAAAGTAGCGTAAAATCCATAACGTTAAATCCATCTTTTTTAGATTCTTGATAAGTCACTTTTATAATCATCGGCACATATGAAATTTATAAAGCCCATGAAACCTAATCTTTGCGCCAATAATATTATCTGTGTTACGTTATTACTTCTTTCTTCGTGTTATCGTCGATTTACAAGTCGATATGGGTTCGATAATTGAGAAGTTTTGTTGGTGCAATTATGCTCGAATCTTAATTGCGGCATATGCATGAATCTCAATCAGAAACAATTCCTATCTGTAATTTTATTCGCAATTATAAATTACCAAGAGAAATCACAGTTTGCAAATGCAACTACCTTATCTATGCGTATCAAACTATTTTATTGTTAAACAATAAAACAGAACACTGATCCCACTTTGAATCACCCTAATCTCCCACGGAGAAAGGAAAACATCCCTAAATTTAAATATAAAATTGCGAGATCATCCAAGAGAAATATAAAAGAACGTTTTGAACGATAAAATCACCAAGAGGGTTCTACGAGGACCGTCATTCTCGTTTGATATTTTTTTACCGGGTGCTCGTTGTACCGTCTTACGAAAGTACGCGCGTATATGCATCGAATACGGCCCGAAGAGACGTTCACCGTCGTATTTTCTATCGTAAAATCGCTGCGAACACTGTCGCAAGAACGGTCTCGTTCGAAACAGCCGCGATACTTAGAGCAGAACAAGAGCTCCGCTCTACGATTGCATCGACATTGCGGAGGCGAATGTCTCCGCGACTGGACTATCGTTCCACCGACAACGATGCAATCGAGGGCACCGATCGATGTTTCCTGCGAGGCTGCTAAAGACATAACGTTCTCATGTTTACGATACCTGGCCGCGACGATAATTCGCTGGGTAAGGGCGTACGTAGCCGCGCGAACGTATTATTCGCAGTTTGTTCGCAAGAATATGCTCGCGCGACAGGCGCGGCCTTATTCACCGTGCTGATACGGTTTTTACGAACATCGAACAATCCATGGCAAAGGTGTTACGTGTGTGTATGCGCCTTCGCAAAATTTCACACTCGTTTAAGTCTCGATTTTGTTCACGCGCGTGCGATTCCTCGGAGGTTGAGAATGAGTTGATCTTTGGATTCGTGATCGAAAGGTCAAACGAGGTATCGACCGAGAATTATGAAGACAATACGTAGAAGAATCGTATATTCGGTGCGAGCTAGTATTTTGACTCGGATATAGCTGGATCTCAATTGTTTTATTCCAAGACTTTTGAGAAGATTTAACCTTTGCATTACGAAAATTAGATAAAAGGCGTTATCCATGTACCACGAACATTCCATCGTGAATAGATTTTAGTAGAAGAAATTATTCGTAATTAGTAATGGCGCATTATTCATAAGAGTTAGACAGACAAAGGAAACTTGAAAGCCTATAGAATATTTGATGAAAGTGGCCAGGAAGAATGTCTTTAGAATCGGTAGCACAATGCAACATTCTCCGGAACTCTCTTGAAATATGATATTTCTAGCTCACATTGGAAAGTAATATTAATTGCTCTCGTTTTTCACGATTCAAACGAGATGTAGACTGGCAACAAAGTAGCAGGGAAAGGCAAAGAAGATAAATGATACGGCAAACGCGATAAGAGTGTGAAGAAACAATAAAGGCCAGAAAAAGTGTTCCTGAAATATGATAGGCTAATAATATATCTTTGAATTGGATATTTGCGGTTTCTATTCTCTGTGTAAAGTACGAGTTAAACGAGAGAAAGGTTTCGCGAAAGGTCAATGCGAAAATTTGTGCCAGAGAATCGAAAGAAGTAAAAATAGTAAATCCTCCGGCAATTTGATATTTTCCGTATACCGTTCGAAAATAATCGAATGCCATAACATTACATATTTTGGTACTGTCCTGTGCTATAAATAGACGGGGAGTAGCAGAAAAAAGATAAATGTAAAAGTTGGAATGAAATTATTGAACTAGATGTGGCATAACCAGTAAGTGATATAAATGATTTACATTTTACTTTTTTCGCATATATTTGTATAGATTCGTTATTTACAATCAACATTTATATTTAAATCATATTAGCATGCGATAAAGGATGTACGGATGTATATGAGGTTTTTAAATAGGGAGAAAGGTTTAACGAATTAAAAACATAAAAGCGTCGGTAAGATATGAATATATGTATATTAAAAATTACACAAATTCCTAGAAAAGATAATTCACATTTACTAATTTTTCCTACATATTTCTTCACCCATCGATTTATCCGTCTGTATCAAAACATTCTGATACTTCCTGATATTTCAAACAATGCTGAAACAAAAGATCTAATATAATATCTAAAATATCTAATACACAGAGAATCGATATATTTCTATTGGCTATAAAGTTTAATTAATCGAGTGTCAACGCAACGAAAGCGAGCCATGCATGAAAGAAACGAAAAGGCAAACACGAGAGAATTCATGTCTAGGAAAGAGAAAGGGTTCCAGCAGGCGTTCCTGGAACGTGGTATGGATGGCATCCTCGGAAGATAATACTGTATAGCCGCATACGTAGACGAGTACACGACGCGACGATTGTGCTCGCGTAGTCCGGCATTATAATGGATTCAAACTAAGGGTTTGTATTGAGATATCAGTATGTGGCCGGGCACCGGTAATGGCCTCCTGTTCTAAGAACCCGCCTCCTGTGTATCCAGAGCAGATAGAATATGCACGGTACTCTCTCTTTCCGCATGTGCAATGTGGGGTATAACTATCTATATATGTAACCGTGTAGCTGTAATCTCAGATTTCACCCCCTCTTTTCCTTTCTAACGATGCAAAATGAATTTTAATGTCGTTTATGGGAAACGCCGCAGAACATTATAATTGAATCATTCCGAAATCACCTCGAATTTAGATGAACTTTATTCTTCCTACATTTAATAGTTTATATTACTGTTTCTGTAGTATTATTCGGGCAATTCGTAGCTAAATTTCCCTGTATCTTTACTCTTGGAACACAATTTTCGTTCGCAAGGTATCCAGATCGCGCCTTCGAATAATTAAAAAAGATGATACTATCTTCGGCAAATTTCAAACATTAATCACATTTTACAAAAATGAACAAAAATGAAAGGAAAGATCTACAGTCGACGCTACGTTCCTAAAGTCTCACATTTCATAGATGTCGCGTGGAATCCAGGATTAGACTAGATCGAAATCGCGGATCCTTATTGAGATATCAGTGGGTGACTGCGGCAATGGTGGGCCTTGATTCTCAGAAGCCGTTCATGTAGCGCGGCTCGCGTGCCCTTCTCGCTTCTGATACGCTGCATCGGTCTCTATCTCGGCATCATAACTTATAAACTTGCATTCATGAACGAAAAGGTGAGAGGGAGAGCGTGGTGCCGTAAATTCTGGCCGCGACGCCGTGTACGTGAACGTGTAGAATTAAAACTCGATACTATAACTCCTCGACAGATTTTTCTTTTTCCACCGACGGATCTGACGTTTACGCGTCGGCCCGCCGTTTGACTCAACCTTGATAAATATGAGTTGGAGCCCGCGCAATGCTAGGCTACAGGTGTGAACTCTTTCAGGATGCATTAAATCTTGCCAGGCGGAAGACGTCGACCAGAGGGATTCAACAGACGGACTGGCGGTGCTGCTGGATCAAGGAAATGAATTTCACCGGAATTTATTAGGGTTGCTGGAGAACGATCGCGTTAAGAGATCGTGCGAATGGTCGGGATCGGGATTATTCTGAGTCATGTGAGTCAGAATTGCTCGAGTTTGTGTGAATTTGTGAGAATTTGCGAGAAGTTTATGAGAAGAATCATTTGTGGAACACTAGAAAAATGTAATCAAGATTAGTGGGTTTGAACTTAGAAAAATATTTGGCAGAAAATACTGATATCTATTTAAAAGAATAAAAGATTCACGTTTTCAGATACAACTGCTAGAAGTAGTATCAACACACCAATTTGTCTATTATAGCATTTACGTTCAAGTATGTTAAATTTCGTATCAACTTTGCTACTTTCATATGATTATAAAAACGTAATACTCTGAAAATATAATACAATATTTGATTTCAAAAAATGCTTCATTGGAAAATAAGGGTGTGCCAACACTCTCTGTAACCACTGCAATTCAGAGGCAGGAAGTACATGTTGCGACGAAGCAAAATCCTTTCTTTA
Organism: Bombus huntii; assembly: GCF_024542735.1. Lineage (NCBI taxonomy): Eukaryota > Metazoa > Arthropoda > Insecta > Hymenoptera > Apidae > Bombus > Bombus huntii. Next base: position 14,904,610 of record NC_066245.1, on the reverse strand, counting down.
TTGAATATCTTGAACCCCGTGAAAAGTGTTGTAGATCTTTAAAAGATTTATAGTCTATTAACCCCTTAACCTACGATTTACGTTCGAGAATTTTGGGCCGAAGACGTAAACAAGCTATTATATATAATATTATATATTATATTTGGCCCGATCATCGTACTACGGGCTATGCCCGTAATATTTACGTTTGGCCCGATCATCGTACCACGGGCTATGCCCGTAGTTGTAGGTTAAGGGGTTAACTAATAGACTCATTCGTAGATATCTAACATTGATTATCATGGGAGGGCATTGTTTCTGTACCCAGAACGAATGAAGAGAAATAGAGAATGAAGTGCGGGAAGACAGGAGCACACGAATTTTGTAATGTCATTAAAAAGAGAGGTCGCGGCGAGAGGTGTAGCATGGAAGAAAAAAAAAATAAAGAAGAAGTGGAAAACAGTCACGAGCGGACGAGCCTCAGGTATCGTAAATCACTATCGACCTATTCTATTCAAATGAAACTCGTGTTCTCCCTCTGTGCAACGTCTTTTACTCCCCCCTACCGTTATTTCTTTCTCTGTTCGTACAATGTATCCATGGATTTTGTTTTACTTGGAATTCCTGCGTTAACGAAAGTATTAGGGACTTATCTGATATTCCGAGCTGGCCGATTACATTTGCGATTAAATTGGAGCCATTTGTTTTCATTAAAAGGGAGAGGACTAAACTATGTTGGGGCACTACTAATGAAATCGCATAACCCTTTCATGGTTCATGTAACAAAATAACCCATGAACAAGTTTTAATGTATCATATATAATTCATTGCGGTGTCGCCTGTTAGTTGACCTCGTTACGTTTTTTAGGATATTTTCGTCATTTTCTACTATTAAAAAATTTCTTACGATTAAGGAAGATCTTTGTAAAACAGTACAAGCTTTTTTGTTTATTAAAATTATCTTAGGAATATTTTGTAAGATACACGTATAATCCTAGTTTTAGATATTACACGAATAATAAAAAGACATAGAAAGCACAAGACATACATATATATAAATATAATATATATTAAACACATTCATGTAATCAAAATGCTAGTTACATAGTATGAGAAGGATCGACTAGAACCGATAAGAGAAAAACGAGAGCAGAAACGCAGCGGTATAATAAAGGCTGATTCTAGGACTGAGAGAAATCATCCAAGGAAGACTTTCTAGCTAAGCCAAAAGCGTCCGTGATTTCGATCGTCTTAAATCGAGGAAACGCGTTCTGCGCGCGTATTCAAATTACCACCACCGCCGGATCGTTGGAGCGTGAGCACGAAAAACGAAAAGAACGAAGAAAAAGCTTTGAGAATCCGTCCATTAAACGTACGTAAAGGCCGGCCCGTATGTAGGCGACTCGCGGACAAGAGTATCAAGCGGCCTAACGGTAAAGCCATGTATCGAAGAAACTCGGTTGCTGCACGACTGCCTACGTACTTACCTACCAGAGACACGTACGTATTACGTATATACCTTTGCATTAATGTGCGTGCTCGGGTGCGTGAGCACGGTCACTTACGCGTAGAAAATTCAACCAAACAAGAAAAAAAGCTAATTAGCACGAACGTTAAATCTTCGCGAATGACCGGCTACCGTACATATTTTACGATCTTTGTAAAATAATGTGAAGGTATAACTGGACTAACATTTATACATACAAACATATGCATACCAGTTAACATTGCTATCATCAGCAGCTCGCTTTGATTGTTCTGGAAATTCGTAAAATTCTTGAAATGTGATTTGCGTGTTGACCTACTTTGTTTTCAGCGAAATTTGTAATATAGTGCAAAATGTAAAATGTTGCAGTTTACAGAGACTATTTATATGATTTTTAATCGTCGATGACACATTATGTCGTTAAATATTCGTATTTTTATCATATATAGTACATTAATTAAAGTTTATTTACTCGACGAATTTTCATTCGCCGAAACTAATCTTAAGATACATACATCTACGTAATTATTAACGTTATTATCTTCGACCAAACAGTTTGGCAAAACGACGCATAAAAATAATTATCACATTTTAATAACTATACGATTTTTCAGGATGAGAAAAATAATTCTTGCGAAACCTAACACTGTACCGTATAAGTAATATCGTCATCAATCTCTATCATTACGAACACGTTAATAGTATATATATACATATTTATATCATAGAAAATACGTAGAACTTAGTGACATGAAAAAAAGAAGCTCCATTACCAACTTCCGTAACAACAGAAGAGTTTTCTGATAATTTTCTGATTAATAATGGGATAATAATCGCAAATGTCGTAACAGGAATTTATAAAAATGTTCTTTGTCTGCGTTTGTATTCATCCATTGTAATTTTCACGATTTTTACACTGTATAAACCAGAGAGTACGCAAGAGAGGAAACGATAGGTACAATGCAATCTTGAACGTTTGAAAAAATTGCAGACATTGATATCCCTGGCACGCGTTACGTGATTAACAAGCTCTTGATGTTTGCAGTTTCACGTCTAACTCGAAAACGCATGCATTCGCGATTATAAAAGTAGAACGAGGGGAAAGCCAATTACCGCAAGCGTTTCATTCGTACAAGCGTGAACATCCTTCTCGCGTTAGTTGCACTATCATGAAAGTTAACAAACAATTTGATCGGTTGATTCGATATTCGACGCCCGATATAATATGATTAACAGGAATCAAGGTAATAAGAGTTGAAAGCAACGATCGACGCAGATGACGTATTGATTATTTTTACGGAACAACTCTGCCGAAACATTTTGAAAAATTAGATTTTAGCAGAAATGAAATCCCAATAAAATATATGATTTGACCTAATTTTAATGTAAAATTTGTGCAACCGTTAATAATTGTACGTAAAAGTTATATTCTAATATATAATATTTAACTCGCGTATTAATCATAAATGACATTTAATTTTTATAATAATACACTCTTATTAGATTGTCCTAGATAAAATCAATTTTACCATGTAGTCGTAGTAAACAGAACGACTGAGAGAAAATTAACGAGCGATTATCATAATCCTTATTAATTACTGTTGTCACGCGTCCACGAAACCCGTTACGTTTAATACTAGAAGAGAAAAATTCAACGACAAAGACCCTTGTAATTACGAAACCATCGAGGACGTGACACGGCTGTAACGCTCACGACGATCGTAAACGAAGGTTACGAGTTTCCACAGACGTTAGCGAATTTTTCACCGATTATTCTTTGCCTTACCATCGAGTCGTACGCGAAAATAGGATTTATGGACAACTCGCGAACGCGTCAAACGTTTCGCACGATCGCACGTGAAAAAGAAAGGCTGATTATGATTATCATTAGAGGGTTTTACAGTGTAAGAGAAAATATAATCTCTACGGTATAAGCGCAGTAGTGTTAAATGAACACCTCCAGGCCGCGATAAAATGATGATTCTTCTAAGAATTTGCAAACTCTGAAAATATTTTATCGCGCCTAAAAGGACATGAGCGATAATTAATTTTTCTGAACAACCACGTTGCATGTGTTTTCTTAGATTTACATAATTTGCTTAAGACGTTAACCTTTGGATACTGCTGATTCGATGTTATTAAAGTTTGATATTTTCCAAACTGCCAGTATTTATGTAATTAATTTTGTTCTTCCGCAATAAGCAATTTACCAACATGCACAGCCGAGTAGTTGTATATTTTTCTTGATAGTAATGTTATTAAACCATTCGACGATTTCTGTTTTCTCGGTGTTTGCAACTATTACTTTATAAACAAAATCAAAATTCTTAAATGTATACAACGAAAAAATGATATCGACGAAATGCTAAAAACACATTACCGAGTAGAATGACGAAACACGATGAAGTATGTATGGCATTCGTCAACGAGTGAAGAAATTCCATCATAGCATGGAGATTTTGCTGAACTTTCTTTCATGAAAACGGTACCTACTCGCGCAAGGAGAACCGTTCTAACAAAAACAGCGCGTCGTCATAAAATGGTAAAACCACAACACACTGTGGTAACTATGACGCGGTAACTATTTTGCATTTAAGGCTGTTATGAGAATAAGAGAAGCAAGTGCAACAATATCTATTTGCTTTTAATTTCTCCACTTTATCGTCCAATTTCACTAAGAAAATAAATCTAACAAAATTGTAAAATTGAAGAACGGAAGAATGCAACTACAATTAAAATTTACGCGTGAACTCGATCGTCGTTAAAAATGTTTTCCAAATACTTTTTCTAGTGCTTTCCCCCTATAATATTTGTGCACAAAAAAAAACTGGATGTTTTTTCGAAATTTAGAAAGTCGACTTTCATACAATCTCTGTAGTCCACCTACCAACTAAGAGTTAATAGAAAAACCTTGTCCTTTCTACTCACGTACGCTAATTTCAAACTAAACGTTGTTCGTCGATTACGTACTGGCATTCAACTAATAATGCCGCCCATTACTATTCCGTTCAGGTCGTGGCTTGAACCTTCGTCTCGCAGTTCGAGTACGAAGACGTAAAAACAAAATCAGAGAAGCAAAGAAAACAGGGAAGGGAAGAAAAAGAAGAGAAAAAGGAGAAGAGGAAAAGGTATACGGAGGAATGAAAAAAAAGGAAAAAGAAAAGAATGTTAGTTTTGTAGCAGGTACGGGACAAAAGCATGAATGGACGAGCGGTCCCGCGACGATTCTTAATTATGTTTGCATGACACGTGAGTAGTTACGGATAATGTTAGGGCAGACTTGGGTAATTGAAATGCACCCGCGTAACGCGGTGTAACAGCTGCTTATTGTTCCTTGTTGGTGCATGCACTTTTGCTCCTTCTATCTTCCTCATCCGGATGTGCGTGAAACGGTCGCTGCTATCGCGGAATCCGGTCGCACTTGGACGTCTTACGTTCGAACGTCACAGAACATTAACCGTAAGTATTACTCACCGACCTATTCGCACGCGCATATTTGAGGTCTGGCTATTTACCTATATGCTTTCTAAAGATGATACAGGCTGCAAGAGCCGCGCGCGCGTCTTGCATCATGAAACTATTCATTCGATCAATTAATTGATTTTCCAACGTTATTAATGGTCCTTTCCTGACGCTTGAAACGTACGAGAGCTGCTCATTAACCTCGATCGACTGGTGTATCTCGTATATTTCGCACACGTGTTCTGCGAATATCTTTTTTCACGTGATATAATTATGTTTGATGGTCAAACGACGCATATCGATAGGTAAATTCATTTTCAGTGGCGAAGTGTAAGGTTTGCGATTAAAGCGATTGTGGTAATCGATTGCTTGAGTTTTGAAATGGAACTTGAGAACATTGCACGACGATGTGATGCAATTATGTTTGGAAAAATGAATACGGCAGACAAGCTGTGTAGTAGGTTCATTAAAATATGTTGCGACCATTGTTTCTAGTTTAATTAGCTTAGTTAAACTGTGAGAGAATTCACTCGGTTCGACGAAGCATCCTACAATTAGTAGCACAATCACACAAGCTAACAGTAATTGCAATGGATTTATGAAATTTTAGTTGTAACGATGTAAGTTGGAATTATTCTATTTGAAATACATACATATTTAGGGAAATACAATCTAAATTGGAAGAGAGAAACGTTATTTCAGAAGATTTGCTGGCAGATAATGAAAGTTATACCTATTATGTTAATTAAATATCGAATGAAAATTCTAAAGCATCTAGACACGAAATTTTCTAATATTATCTTGTATTATACATATTTCTTCATATTTCTTTCCAGTCAATAAATTGTTACTAGTAGCAACGGATGTAGGCATTGTTATATAGAATATCTGGTAAATTAAGCAAAACTATACTTAAGATAACAAGTAAATAGTAATCTCACGTAATTATATGTACTTACTAAGTAATAGCGAACTGTCCCTAGGAAAGAAATTATTCAGTTATGTATAAAATATAGTTTCTCCACCGAGAAATTCGCCGTTATAAAAGTTCGAAATTATGCATAAAGCCATCAAACAACTTTTCTAACATAGAAACCGCTACAGAAAACACAGAAAATTATAAAACCAAAGCTAAACGAAAGTTAGATACTAACTGTTTAGTGGCTTTCTTGTAATTCTTTCTTCTAACCTAAAAATTTCATTAAAGGAATAATGTCCACAGTATATGTTTATAAGATATTTTAATCAACTGGTAGTTTTCTAAAATCATGACATCTATTAAACACTACATATAGTGATATTCCATCGAAAATGGGAAAATTTTCAGCGCAATAAATAACTAACCAACGAAGCATATTTTACAAACTGAAACTTATATGAAGCATTCATTAATTCTGGTATACGAGGATCACGTGAAAGGGATAAAGCAACGATGCTAGCTTCCAAGTAACTAGGAATGGATTTGTTAACATCGAATTAGCGTCTGAAATCCGTTTATGAGATGCATCCACGCGTACGCGAGCGTTTTGCTGGGGTCAATTGTCGGCAAGAATTCCGTGTAATCGTATAAGATGAAAAGGTGTACGTGTAATAAACGAGGTGAAAGTAAGAGACGGGCGCCAACGTAGTCTAGATCGAGACAACGAAACCTTGAGTGTATCACGATTCGACGAGCAACAACGTTTCGTAAATGATCACACGCGGTATTAGACGGTATCTTATCGTCGTTGATTCCTGCAATTCCTTAATTAATAACTCTGTTATCTCGCTACATACGACGCTGACAGACACGAATCTACTGAATGACTGAATAAACACACAAATGGAGAGTACGAATTATCCCCTTATACTCCTTTGATAATGCGAAATTATTATTAAACTTTTCATATTTTTTAACTAGTTTTCAATATTCGACATTTTGAATCGACAGATACCCAAATTACCAATATCTAGAACACTGCATCGTGTCCGTGCAAAGTCCCTAACTATCCACTTTACCACCTCCATTGATTCCCAGTAGTAAGGGTCAACGAAAAATGATCGTCCACTAGAACACAGACATTCCACGTAGCTCGAAGAAGCTATCGCGATTTATCGTCGCTTAGGACATAAGCATCGCAGAAAATAAAGTGGAACAACGGTCTATTCTCGCGGATCGGGTATTAAGAGCATGTGCACACACGAAGCGAGCAAATCGTTCTGCAGGACGGGAATCCCCGGGAGGTAAGAGCGTTGTTGGTGCGCTGCTCGCCGCGGCAACAAAGTATATTTTAAAGGCGGTACCACGAGCCGAGAGGAGAAGAACGGACGAGGTTGAGCGACAAGACAAAGAATATCAGCTCGTAATGGCCGCTGTAAATTTCGCGTTACCGAGGCCGAAACGATACACCGGCCGACAGACAGACGGATGGACGTTCACGTACGACACAACGCGTAAAGGGACGCGTTCGGTCCCAATACAGTGGAGAAGAGATTGTGAAAAACGCAAACTGAGGACCATCTTCTCGTAATCTCTACTTTCTGCCGAAATCCATCGACCATCAAGGATATATCTCGATTCGTTAACTCTACCATGGCCCTTGGATCATTTTTAGTCATTCCTGTTTTTCTTTTGTTAAAGGATTCTCTATTTTTCAAAGAAATAATAAGTTATCATTAACGTAACCTCTCCTATTACATACTAGAAGTGATATTTAAGGAATAAAATGATAAGGAAAGTTTCGTTTTCTATAAAATTCAAAAATGCTTTTCTCGTGGAACAAGAAGGCGGTTGGGTGGAAGAAATTCCAACCACCATAACAGGATTAAGTAGGAATAATTCCCCGAAGGCGTTGCACGGGCCGCAATAATTCCACGGCGAAGGACACCCTCGAGAGCCGGCTTCTTGGGCGTCTTTTTGCGAACAAGTGTCACTGAACGCAATGCGGTTTGTCTGTGACGTGTATTATCGATACATGGCGAAGATATTGGGTTTTGTGAATTTTTTAAACGTCGTTTAATGTTAGCGTCAACGTATGGTAACGATATGTTTAATATAAGGAGGAAATGATGGGCGGATCAATTGAGCTTTTGAATAATGGAATCTTGATTACTGTAATTATGTGTAATTACAGAAAATTAGCATTATGATGGTCCATGTTCCATATTTATTTAAGAAATTAAAATTGGTGATATTTTGGTTAATGGTTCCTTGACTGACCGTGTTCGGAACTTGATAAATTGCCCATTTAAATCATTTTATTTCTGAATAAAATATATCTGAAGATCCCAAATACCGATTAAAACATAGTATGAATATTATTTCAATAATTCTTTATTCGGCACTTAATATATTACATGCAAATATTCAATTATATGCGTTAACGTATATGCGTTATAGGCGTTTAAACAGCCGAACTAGAATATATAAGATGAGTAAATTAATGAATAAGATTTAAATGGATGAATTAAATTTTAATAAAAAAATATATAGGTACTCTGCAACAATATTGCTAAATATCGAAATCGTAATTGCGTTTATCATAAATTAACGTCAAAAATAAATCAATCGTTGCTAGCACACATTCAATTCGCCAAACTATCTCATCGTATCTTTATCACGATTTTCTTACAGCCAATATCCAGGTATATCGCTCGTATTTATGCAACTGGCGTTTCAATATCATTTCACACACGGAGAGTCGTGAGAACTCGCGTGTTTTCAAGTTCCTTAGAAGCTACTTGCTGCTTTCTTTCTTTTTATCGTTCCCTCCTCTTCTCGCGGTCGAGCCGATCGCCGCGCGTAACTTTCTCGATGCGAACCGGAGAAATATCAAGGGGCGATCGACCTTTGAAAAGTTGCCTTTCGAAAATCGGCGCTCTCTAGCCTCGGCAAAGCCTCGACCTCGCTCGATTTATCTCTCTACTCCGCGGCATATAAAACGCCTGTGTATTGATCATTACTACTATTTGCGTCAATGCTGACCACCCACGTGCACGCACCGAACGCTGATTAATGCCTCCGATTTCGGGCTCCAGATCGTTGCTAGATCGTTGTAGATCGCGGCGGGCCGACACGCGAGCTGGCGTCACTTTTGCTACACGTACCGACGTACCGCTCGATCGTAACGGTTGTGCAAGGCCTCGCGCAACCACTTTTCAGGCCTCCGCGATACGGCCTTTCTACTGGTATTTAAAGATGCCATTGATATTCGTCAGTCAGCAATAAAATCGGGCGTTAGCCGATTTAATTTATACGAATAACGACAAATTACCTTACCTCATTTCATTTGACGAGAGAACAGGGAATTTTAGCACAATTTTTTTAGTCGGGTCTGATAATTATGTTAGCATATGACACGACAAACATAATAAATATAAATAAATATGATAAATCCAGTTTTGTTGATTTTCTCATCTTAATGTTATTTTATAATTAAGAAATAGTCTGAATTGAATTGAAAATGAGAGAAGATATAAGCCCGTTAAAAGTAATTTACAAATTAACAAATTTTTGTAAAAAAGAAACCTAAAATACAGCTATTAAAGCGAACAATATTTTAATATCGTCCATAGTTTATCATAATCTTTCAGTAGGCATTATAGTATTATGACAAGCAATATTTTTAAAATTTGAAAAATATGCCAGTACTAAATATCACGTGATCACTTTTCAGACCTTGGTCAAATGACCTTCTTATTGGTGTCTAGAGATACCATTGATCTTCGGTGTGGTTAATACCACAAACTCAGCCAGCATTCGAGTGGATTTATTAATATCATGTAAATCGATACGACTTTTCGTTTTGTCTTGAAATCGAAGCCATGATTTGCGAATTTCGTATGGAATAATGGGTAATAAATTTTTTTCCAATTTCATTACTTCCAATAAAAACAATTTCATTTAAGTTTAAGAAATTAATGATGTTTGACTATGAAAATTGAAAGGCGGTATTTGTGTAAAACTCAAACGATAATAAAGCCTCGACTATTATATTTTCTCGGGTCAAAATGATATAATTCCAAGGTACACGCTAGATTACGTCAGTGATAATAACTACTGAAATGATTCTCGCGAGCGTTAATTTCCCAAATATGTATTTCCAAGCAAAATTAGATAGGAAAAAAGGAGTGTTAGGAAGCGAATCTTATTCTATACTATGTTCTCGATTCGTTATGAACACATTTCTTTTACTTTCTACATAGACCCTACGCGCGCTAAAAAAATCTTTAAATACGCCTAGATTGCAAGACTGCTATTTATTGAAAACTGATCCCTCATTCTTTCATTTACTTATAAAGTATCAAACGAAACAGCATTGTTTCGTATCTTTTAACATTCATATTCGAAGCAAGTATAACATCTCTGGTAAATATTCTGATCAGTGGTATACGTATATCGATGTATGTACATATATCAATGAATCTAGCGTTGGTAGAACGAAAAATCGACAAATCTCACGTATGTAAATCGGCATTGTTCGCAGGACGTTGCAATGATCGCTGTATTGTGCCGTATGCGTGTAAATCCGTGCAACCCAACTGAAAAGTTCGCAACGTTCGCCGGAGAACAAAGGGGGTAGACACCTGAGTAGCACGCGGGGAAACGCGGTTCCGTCGGTGCACTTAAACATTTTTTCGTTGGAATAATACCGGCGAATTCTTTGGTCCGTTTGGCCCCGAAGCAGCGTAAAGAACGGAGGGTGAAGAACGAGCAAAAGGGCGAAAGGGGACAGGCGCGATGCGGTTCCAGGAAAGTCGAGAAGGTCACCGCGAACTCTTTCTCGACTACCAGAAACCAATGAAACAATGAATCTACCGAAAGAATCCACTCGAACTTTCGTTCTTACTATTATTTTACTCGAACAGATGGTTTAAAAATAACTAAAAACAACGATCACTCGACTGTGCCAATTTCTTTAAAAAAAAAAAAAAAAAAAAACGGTTTGATATTTTTATTTTGATATTAAGATACTGATTAGTTAAATCTATATATGCCAAGTTTCCTATTATCTGTAAGTCTTTTAATCCAATTTCGTATCTGTTCTCTATAAAATTCGACTAAAAAACATTTTATTATAGGCATAATTATCTTTTGTGTATAAAGCAGCAAAGACCGGATTTAGATAAATCATTGGTATTTCGTGAGGCAAATAAAATTTTAAATGACATACATTAAACAAAACATTTAATTCGAAGAAGCATCTTCTGATTTAGAGATGAGAAATAACTAGGCTCCAGCGTCTTATTCAGAACGCCTACTTGGTCTTTCCTGTTTATATAGCACCGCGTGTCTTCAGAGTCTGACAATACCTTTGTGGCGGCACTCGACAGCGCAAATACCACCACTCAACACTAACTAACACTGGACAACGGCAGCGCAGTGGTTAGCGGCTTAGGTTACGAACATTCGGGACCTAGGTTCAAATCCCGGCGCCCATAGTCCGATTTTTCTTCCACAACATCTAGGTAAATAAGAAGAAAATACAGCAGTAACCCCAGCAGCGACATCTACAGCCAGCAGCTACAATTATCACGGACAACACTTACACCTCAGCTTGTTCACGTTGCGTCCTCTGAATACCATAGAAAATCCACTACTTCTTTCATCGCTGACTTCTATCTGTTTTTCCTCATATTACCAAGCGGTTGTTTCTAACTATAAGATATAAATTATTTCTCTAAATATCAACAAATGAATTATTACGAATATATTTGCTATTCTTATGAAAATTTCCCTAGTCCTCATATTTCTGAAAATACAGATTTCTGTGATAAAACATAACATTTACCATTCCCTGAGCTCGTACATCGTCTACTCAGGATCCAAATCGTTCGAATCGCCGTTCGAATTCGGTCACGCTCAGCTACGTGCAACTCATTCAAGGACTCCGGTTATATCGTTTATCAATACGGTCTAAGAGAACTCTATTAATAAACACCGCGATTTTCTTTTCCCCGTGCCTCGACAACGGTACTCCTCTACACTAAGACGAGCAAGATCGTAATTACAATCTCGCGAGTCCAGTTATATAACAAACGCGTCTAACGTTTCGATGTTGCGTATCTCTTTTGTTCCTCCATTACGTACTATGCGTCTGTTTGACACTAACTAAAATGTTAGACAAAGGTCAACACGCGAAAACAAGCTACGCGGATGGCGTTCTTCGCATCTCGTGGTGACGCGGTACGCATCGTGAAAGCGCGATCAAAAATAAACGATGAAGAAAAAAAAAAAACGAAGTCGAATCCGCAAAAGTCGCGTCATGGAAACGAGTCTGGTGCAATTACTACGAGGCCTGCTATCCTCGGACCAGGAACGAACGACCAACCACGCCCTCGCTAATGCGAGACCGGGACAGGATTTCGAATTGCCTCGGCAAGGACATCAACTATATACAACATCCGACACAAAGACCGGCTAGTGAGATTTTTAATTACACCCTGTTTACGTGGTCAGCCGTATGTCTGACTGCCTGTTTGTATGTCTGGCCAGCTCTAACCGTCTCTTCTCCGACCAACCGATTTATGATGCATGAACGCTATTCACCATGCTTAACTCAAGTTTCGACGATCTCTTTTTCGGATAATTATCCGGGTGTTTCGCGGTTGTTCGTGAACATAGAATTCCGCAAAAGATCTGTGTTACGTAGAAAAAGTTGGGTATGGATATGGTGAATCACGGTATGATGAAATAGACTTCTTTTTGACGTATACTTTAGGTGTGAGAAAAAGTTTTACAAATGGTTACGATGAACCATGATCGTGTTAGATCGTTTTGTATTCTATGGACATTCGTGATGTTGCAAACATATATCATGCGTAGTTTGAAAATATTCATTTTTCAAATTCAGAATCTTATTTATAAATACGGTGTTTAAATAAAAGGTATATCGAACGAAGGTCGTCTGAATCAGGAAAGTATTTATGCTCCTAAAAATCGTAGCGAACAACGTACGCACCTGTGTTGTGTCGCTGTTTTATGAGTAATTTTACGAGCACAATAAGATACAATTTTCATTATAGGCAAAAATGATACGCGAAAGAAACTTGTACGGATATTGTAAAAGTGTTAGGATTGTATATCTATTTAAAACTGTAGAAGGTAACACGTAAAATAATAAATGATAATAAATTAAAAAATAAAATAATAAGTGATGTGTATCGAATTAAATTATAATAGCGGATATTGAGAAAGCTTAATAGTGCGTATTATGACGTAAACGCTTCAATGCTATCACGCAACATTACCAAAAGTCTAAAATAGGGTTAGGAAAAGATGAATAAGTTATAGGAATCATCACCGTTAGATGTACATGCAAAATGGATCACTGAATGTACTAACGTTAAATATTAATGTATAAACGCAAATGTAATTATAACTACCATGGTAAAATATCGCGTAAAAGAGATCGACAAAACTCGATACACACCAAATCGATAAATACATTAACATAAACACAAACAGAGTAGATACTTTATTATTCTTAAAATTTCCACATTAACTTTGCCAATGATTGATCGAGTGCAAATGTCGAAGTGAATACGGAATGAAGTATCGTATTCAAGAAGAGGGAATATTTTAATAGGAACAACACTCCGTTCTAACAGTTCGTTAAATGACTTTAAGAAGGCTGAAAACATCGATAACGTACAACTAGCCTGTCTTAAAAGAAAACTTTATGTGTACAATTGAAAGACGAAGGTGGCAATGCAGAGTAGCGAAATTTTAGATATATCTAATACGTGAATATGGTAATGTAAAATTCATGTCGTCGGGCTTTACAGACCTCTTTCGTGAATACATAATTCTATTACAGAATATACGCATTAACCACTCGATGAAATGGAGAAAAAAATGATTTGAGAGGCGAGATAAAGCAAGCCCACATGCGTAATAATTGTCCGCGATATAAAAGCGGAACTACGATACAAATTTCCTATGAGTGACATATAGAGAACTGTAAAACAGAAATAGGTCGAACAGTTACGCACAGCTCGAGGAAGAAACTTCAAAGAAGAACTGCAATTACGTCTTTTTCGAGCGAAGTAAAAATAAGTTGTGAAAGCGAAATTCCTGACCGCTTCTTATTTATTATTATCTGCTATATATACTATACTATTACCTGCTATTTACAAAGAAAAAAAGAAAAACACCGACGAGCAACAAACAATTTTAGCGACTACATTACACGACAAGTTTATCGTCAAGTTATCAAGAATGAAAGGAACCAGATAAAAAGGAATGGATTAACCGTTCTCCCCTATCAATTCTCACCTACCGCTTTACCTCGATTTTGTGTACATAACCAGATAAAAATTCTGTATGCTTTGAAAATAATCCGAATGTCATGTCAACCAGAATATTATAACTGAAAGAAAATGGCAACTTTTATATCGAGTATCCCGAGGAAGTTTTAAATTAATAATTAAATTTTTTATCGAAATGAATTATCTGTTTACTCTGCTTTATCCTGATCGAATGAAATAACAAATTAACCGAATTAAATATTGCAATTACAAAAGTATAACAGTAGGGAAAACTTGACCCTAGTTGATCGAGAGACATCTAATTATGTGATTATATTATGACCGGTAATTGGTACAGTCGTAAAATAAAAAATGCATCTCCTAATGAAATTTCGAGATAGGGAAACAGCACATTTTGCTTCGTTTTTACTGCAAAATTTTCCATTACGTACCAGTTGAGTGAATTTCTCGTATCTGACTATCATCTGTTTAGTTGTAGTAGATTCGAAAGTTAGCCTTCCGCGCGACCGTCTCCGACTGTTTGTGTCTTTCTACAACAGGGCCGTATCTAGTTAAACAAACTGGGACAATGCGTTCATAACAGCGAAACTGCATTTTCATCAATCTGCGCGAAAGATAGTTGTATTGAATAATTTCAATTATATTCAACCTCGATTAAATTGTAGAACAAACAGGTCTATTTTGACTCGTAGGAAATTATGAAAGAAGAACGCGACGTTCATTTGTATAAAATTCAAAAGACACCGGATGTATTTTGAGTGACATATTATTCAAAATAATTAATATGAATTTACGTGTAGCTTTTGTTAATAAAAGTCTATTTTTTACTAAAATAAAATTTATGAATTATATAATATTAAATGGAGTATAGGTTTACAAATATCTTCAATTCGTAACAGCATTGATAATGAATTATGTTAGTCGTTTAAATGAAGCTCAATTGAATCATAAAATATGTGTACAATTACTTTAGAAAGAAGTACACTAGTAGAAATACTAATAAAAGGACACTTTAAAAAGAGAAGTACGAGTATGGAAATTCGATTTGAGTAATGAAACTGCAGTTGTATGAAAATGCTACATTAATCGTAAAATTTCTAACGCATATAGCAAAACAAATGATGATAAAAATTACGTGTTTGTACTTTATATGCTGCTATATATTATTTACAATACACATGTCTGTATGAGCACGAAAACGTTCGAGGAACAAAAATATTATGCAAGGTGTTTCCTAGAATCCTGGCTTTTATCCATCGGTGTAGATATTCCAGTCAGATAAATTTATCTCGCTGATTTGCAAATACATCTCGAGAAGCAGCAATTTTAGAGACAACTAACGAAAGGACAGATGTTACGTACGGACACAACTTTAATCTTCGCGGAAAAATTATCCGGGTCCTCGTTGACAGGTCGACGACGTTTTTGCTCATTATCGTCAACCAGCCGGCTTAGAATGGCATTTCACTTATAAAACACCCGTTGCCTTTAAAGTGGCTCGCTTAAATTAATTCTAATTGCCGTGCGTACGCCTTGCATGCAAATAAGTTTTACCTCAAAGAGCCTCGAGAGTTTTGTCAGAATTCACTATTAAAAATCGCGTTAGTCCGTTACCCTATTGTTTTCGGAGAATAGCTAATTTTTGAGAACAATCATTAGTCAGTAAACTACAATATATTTTGTAACGTTTTATTAATTTTGAATAATGTTTCATTATCCTAGATTAATTAAAATAGATAGAAAGAAAATAAATATCGTGACTTCTTCTTCTAGTAAAAAATTTTAATGTTGTGTTTATTGTTCTACTGATTTGTAGCTTATAATTATATTTCAGTTGAAATTTTATCTTTTAATCTATCTTATTATACTTTATTTTATTTTATATAATGAAAATATATTGTTGTACATCTTGAGTATCGAGTTAATGTATTAGTTAATGTTATAGCATGTAGTATGGTAGCGGTTACAAAATTTGCACTTAATTATAATTGTATTCATGGCGAGGATACTGTACGTTTAAACAGTGTCAGCTTTGGCGCGAATTCTCTCCTTACTATTACGTATGTATTCAGAACACGACATCTAATTCAAAACATTACTTCGCGTACAATACAATTTCTTAAATCTATTTTAGGAAAGGGTTTACATTTACGATATTTTTATATAAAATTTGACAGTATATTAGCGTTTTTTTCTGACTGAGTAACATTATAGTCTGACAAAATTTGACTTTCTTGAAAAATCAATATGATATTTACATTTACTAACCTAAGAAATATCTTATAAATGAAATACAATTCTACACTCCTCCAAAAGTTAGATAAATAACAGGAAGCAATTGTATAATTAAGATTTATTCGATTTGAAATAGCTATTCAAACGCAATATACACACGATCAAACTGTTATTGAACGTATCTATCCACATTTTATAGCTCGCAGCAAGTAAACAAAAACAAATAGCTCACCGTTTCCACCATGTCGAAGCCACCACTGTATACCATCGTCGTATTCGTCGGTGATTCTCTTTGTGCTATTACACTTTTGACGATTTTTTCTCCGTCTGCCTATTGACGCTGCCTTGAAGGGTAGCAGTCGATCTCTCGAATCGAACAGAGAGATCGACTCACTCGCTAGAGTGGCTCCAGTCTTCACGTGAATGTAACGCGCTATGTAAGATTCGCTGTATCGTCTTCTCACCCAATGTTTTGTTTTCTTCGAGTCACTTATCGTTTCTTCTCTTCACCTTGTTCAGTCTCTATCTCTTTCTCTGTTATGTCTCGTTCGCTATGTTTCCTCGCGCGTTTACTAACCTCCTCGACTTCTTGAGGACTTCGTTTGCCGCGTGCGACTGACTGACTGACCGAACAGCGAACGCGCGGTCGCCGCGAACGAACTTCGAATTCGAGCGTATCGAACTTAGCCGAACCTAGCCGAGTTTCATCGAACACGACTCGACCTACTATCGTGCGCGCGCCTCTCTCGCGCGCCTTCCTCGCAAAACTTCCGACAATCCTTACGTATTGGCACCCTCTGCGGAGCCGATCTATTCCTCTGGGTCACTTGAACGATTATCTTTAGAAGTTTCCTCTTCCTTTCTTATGTCCCATCCCTTCCGTCCAACCGCCAATTTCAACGTGATAACCTCGAGAAAGTAGCGAGTACAGTACATTCACTTGACATATTCACGTGTTTTTGAGGTTCTGTCAACTCACATATCACTTGATTTTCAAATTTCTTCAAATCACACTTATGTTATACGACAATTACACGAATTCGAGGTAGGTGAAGGTACTTGTTCAGTCGATTATAGCGATTTATACGCGTGGCATATCTCGAGTCACCTTTGGTATGACTGGTCTGAACGAACGGCGCGGGACGAGTTCGTTCAAGCCGTCGACACGACCTACTAAAGATTCCTGCGCATGCGCAGTATTCTCTCCGTTTTTACCGATGATTCTATAACTGTAATTTCTTAATAATTTATAATTATTAATTGTAATAATTTATGAAATAAAAAAGAGACCAATCTTTTAAGATAAGCGTTAGGACTTCATTTCAACAAATAGATAGTTTAAATAGAGCTATACTTAGACAATTACAAGCATCGAAACAAAATTTTATGACGTATTACATGTTAACGTGGACATTACGATAGGGAAACGTAGGACATATGAAGAAAAAGAGAGATATGAACAAAGATGGTATCATAAAGGGCGAAAATAACCGATGAAAACTTTTGTTATGCCATTCTTTTCGCATGGGTCGCTAGAGTAGAATCCGCTACTAGCCTTGATCCGACAGTAAATATCCCGGTACACGCGTAGCGGACTCCTTGGAAACGCACTCTAACGATTCGCGCGAGAGCACGCAGGTATTTGCGTGGGCGATTAGTCAGCGATTAGATCCGCGACACGCTTTATGGAGGAAAAGTGGACACAATAGCCCTTTCTGACTTATGGCGGTGCAGGACGATGGCGCCATTGGAGGATTGTGAAACGGATTCCAGGCCAGACATTTGTAAAACTTTGCAAAGATCAAACTATCAATAAAAAGCCGGAAATTACTAATTGCTTATGCTCGATCATATAAATGCTAAAGATAATGGGAAGATGTTTTTCAAGAAAAACGGTGATTCGATTACAAGGAACAAAAGGGATTATTTGGAAAATGAGAATATAATCTATGATGAGACAGGAAATTAATTCGAGGACCACAGTAGATTTAAGGAATATGTACAATAGTACACAATGGTAAAAAAGCATAGAGATAATCTGTTGCACCCGTACTCTACGACAAAAACCACTCCATTCAGAAAACTTTATTCTTTATTTGCGTTGCTTTCTTTGATGAGAATTGCAATTTGCTCATTCATACCATACTTTACGAGACCTCAAAAAAGAGAACCGATTTGAAACGCATTGAATCTTGTGAAAAATAATTTTGCAAGATATTTAAGCGTCGTCGTCATGGCGTCGTTTCTACTATTCTACAATACGTACGATCCTACAAAAGACGAAATGCTCAGGATTCTTCAAATGTTTCGTGGCAACACTAGCAAAGACGCGTGCTAGCGCGCATTATAGATCATGCGATCGTCGACTAATCTGGTCGGAAGAAAACTTTTAGCGCGAACGTAAGCATGAGATAAATCGGTTTACTAAAAAAAGTAACGGAAATCGCAAATTACCGTTACGCTTTTATCCACGGGAAAAGAAAGAAGAAAAAATGATTAACTTAACTTTGCTAACTTTGAAAGTACAAATTAACTTTTAATTATATCGTTCATAATGTAATTCTGATTAGAGGAAATGATCAATCATGTGGCAACGATCACTTTGGTTTTTGTATCTACGTGCGTCATATATGTAAATTTGTTCCTAAATTCTCCTTTTAAAAAAGCATCGAATGAACTAAGCTCGCACGAAAAATCGAACGATTACGTGTGTCTTTCAAAAAAGGTAGGTAGCATTCGCTTCTCTCTTTTTCTCCTCTTAATTCTCTTCTTTCGACTGTCTTACCTTTACATCAGTGACTTTCTAACGTTTTATCCAATGAATCACAATCGATTGTGTTTAATATTATGTGGATCGTTTGCTTGGGTTATTAAATATTTCAATTAATTAACATTATTTTGATTGAATATATAAAATTCCAGCTACCTAATTATGACATTACGGAAATAGATTATAAGAAGATGATTATTTTTAAACGATTACAAGAGAATAGGGCGGTAGCAGTTGATCCAAATTTTTGTTTCACGAGATTCTGTTTTGAGCAGGCAAAAAATTCTTATGCAAATATAGGAGATACATACAAAGCGTAATGATAAATTTTACCGCTCTATTGATCTATCTATTTCAATGGCTCTTACTACCCAATAAAAACACTTTGAGCGTTATTGTAAAACCGTTCACGGGCTAACGATCAGGTCTACCACTCAAGTACGTAGTTTACGTGACTGCTCGAATCAGTCTTTCCCCATTGTGAAAGTCTGTATCCGGCTGGGAAATTAATTCGTTTGCATTTGAAAAAATCGACTTACGTTCATTGATGCAAATTATCACGCGCAGATACGCTTTTCTCTCGGGCATTTCGTATAATTTAACGATTCCTTTTTGTTCCCACCACATTTGAATCAATCCCTTGCTAATGTAGATTGATTAAAAAAGTTATAAATGAGATGTTGCGTTAACGTAAAGTATTACCGTCGATCTTTAATACGTTAAGATAGCAAGATTAAAAAGGCTAAATTACTTTAATGGGAGACCATCTTACTTATGATTGTTTTATCGTCGATTTGATTGGATAAGCAGAATTGCGTCATTGGGACGGAAATCGGGGGAACTTGTTTCAGTGAAAACAGTCTCGGTCGTCTCGCGGTCTGTTTTGTGCAGTCTGTTTCGCAGGAGAGGATCGTGTGAGAATGGCAGAAGCGAGTAGAAAATAAAAGCGGTCGACTGGTAGTGACGTCGGTGTTCGCCGCGTTAACGTCGTTCAGCTGTGAGAAAGCATGAGAAAAGAAAAAACGAAGAGGATTTATGTCGGGAAGGAAAGAACTGCAGCTCGTATGCGACTGCTCAAGTACAAGGGCACGTACGCCCTATTCGCAATCTGCGACATTTGTGGCGGATATGCGGTATAAGTTGACATTCAGTACATTTCTTCTTCTCTTTTTGGAAATGGACGAATCAGGCTAGAAAGCGTACAGACTTAGAAAAATTGAAGAAACGGAAGTGGTTTCGTCATTATATACATCTTCTTCGATCCAAGATCAAAACAAAAGTAACAAAATAAAAATATTTAAAGATAAACAGTTAATCTGTATTTTTTTAATGACTCGAATAAAAAATTGAAAGGAACAAATCTTATCCCTCTCCACGCTTCATTAAACGAAAATGATAAACGCCTTAGTAATCAAGAAACCGTTTAAACCAACTTACCGATACATTAACCTGTAACCATTCGATTAAAGTTCGGAGCAAGCCATAAAACAAAACGGCGAGACATTATCGTATCTCAGGCGCGGCGAGGCTCGAGAGGAAAGTGAACCAGATCACTTTTCCTTTCTTCAAAATTTATCGTGCTCCGGTCATCTGCTAGAATCTCGGTATCCAATTATCGTGATGCCATCGGTAACCGAGGACAGAAATAATTTACGGCCGCCATTATCGTGGAATTTTCACATGTTTTCGTCCGGCCGAAAGAAAATCATTATTTCATCCACGATGAAACATTATCTTCCGGCAATCGAGCAATAATTGTCCACCGTAACCGAGTCGGTCCCGAAGATATCCCATTGTTCGAGGGATCTTGGCTCGAGATACCAGAGATTTTTCATCGTCCTGCATCTTCGTAACGTTCGCGTATTGCGACCACCCTGTGGTATCTTGCATGAGGTCTCCGTAGCATCTTTAGGCCCCGTACACACCCGTATACCGATACCTTCAAAAATTGTGGCTATTGTTTAATCGTAAAAAATATTTCGGATCTATTCAAATCTTAGAATCTATTAAAATCTTTACAATTATTTGTTTGGATGACATCTTCCGTGTCACATGGACAGTCGATAGTACTTACATGGTATTTAACAGAATTGAAATTTGTACTTTTCAAATATCAAGAAAAGTTCTATTACGATTTGGTAAAATAACCATCTCACAATCGACTGCGTGGGTTTTTACCAACACCTGTAATCGTCTAGCAGAAAAGACCATTCCCTTTCACCGGGACTAAGTAAGCGTTATATCTTCTTTTTCAGGCGAGTTAATAGCCGACGGCGCGCTTAACAACCATTCATCTAGATAGTATTGCAATGATCGCCACGTCTAGTTTCTCTTAAGCAGCTAATTAACAAACCAGTCGCTTGTTACGCCCAGCAGATTCGCGTTTCGCGTGGTTCATTAGACGTTTACGTGTTCCTAGCACGACTGTTCCTTAACCGAGGTGAGCAACCCGGCGTATGCTTTGAACCGAACGAAAAACCATTCCATGGAAATGTTTCACGCCATGGAATGAGGTGAAACGTGGCTACGATGACGCCAAACGCCATCGAAAGTTATTAGTTTCGCACCTGCACCTGATGACGCAGATTCATGGCGAAACGAGTCGGCCAGCTTTCGCTAGATAAAATCACCAACGACAGGACGCAGATCGAAAAATCGTGTATCGAACGGGCGTGAAAGCCAGGGCGAGGTAATTACAACTCAACAGATAATACCAGCCATTATCTGACATATTTGCGGCGTACGATGCGGTTCGCGAAAGGTTACGACACGCGGCATTGCAATTCGTATCGTAACCTTTCGAAGGTACTGTTGCAACCTTTCAGAATATGCGTTCTTTCTATCGATATACGGTTTATCATACAAATTAATGCTCTGCGGCTTTTTAGCGATCACCTTAATTTATAAGATGACGCGATATTAGACTACCGTGACTGTGTTCCTTTCTGGATGGAAGTGGTCTATATGCACTTTAATTTTACGTTCCATCTCATGTGGTTATTTTATTAACGAAAATGCTGCTAAGAATTCTCATTAATACCAATGAATGTCTTTTCTTTTTAGATTTATCAATGATTTACCCCATATACTTGCGCTATTAATGAAAGTTCTTTCATTTGGAAGCCAAATTAATCGATTCCAGTTTTAAGAAATACCTCTTGATCTTAATAGATTATTATAATAGATCTTAACAGAAATCAAATGATTATCCCCGGTAGAATGGATCAATTCTGCAAGACTGGATTATCTCATGTAATTAAACAAATTTTCTAACAAGGGAGTAAAAAAATGAAATAAACGCAATATTCGTTTTTAGCGAACGGCTTTTAGTAATTTAGTAAAGAACTGCATCACGGTTCGTTGGCAATGTAACTACATAGGGTGTTATGGCATGTCTATCCGCACGTGAGTCATCGGTGTTCGCACATAGCTCCTCGAGTCATAAGTTTCTTAATGAGCATTCGGTGTTAGAGAACGAAGCATAAGAAACAGCGTGCCATAATCTTTGTGTTATTGCATTAACATTAAATTTATCAGTGATTTATCGTATTCATACGAAAGCTAAACGTTATGTCTCATGAAATTCTGGGCTAAAAGCTAATGTGACAGTAATGGGCTTACAAACATCACAGTCCTATTACACCCCGATTGTGCTCTGCCCTCTTTTAATAATAATCTACTGTGCGTAATCTTTCACCAGAGTGATGTTTCACGCGTGTAAGTTTTCCAAAGACACGATAACCCGATCAAGCCGAACGAGACGAAACATTGAAATGATTGTTGTGAGTCGATCTTAAAGCGATCGGCGCTTATTGAAGAGAAACCTGAGTAGGGGGTGGAGAAAAAAGATAGGAGTACTGTAAGAAGCAGAAGAGGAGGAGGGACTGAGGGAGGGGGAAGAAAAGGGACAAGAGAGGAAGAAAGAGAGAAAGAGACAATGGCAACGTGAGAAAAAGAAGAACGAGAAGAAGAAGAAAACGGCGAAGAAGACGAAGGCGGAGAAGAAACGTTGAACGAAAGAGGAAGAAGATAGAGAGAGGGGCGACCACCTCCTCTTCAGGGTGCTCTTACCGTGCGTAAATATAGGGCACACCACGTAGCCGAGTGCACCGTGGAGGGTGACCTCGATAACCCTTGGTACCCGAGGCAGCCGTACGATGAAGAGGAGGCTGAAGAAGCGGGACGAAGTGGAGGGCGGTCGAGAGGGTGGGCAAGACGAACGGGAGAGAAACAAGTCGCCGAGCTAGCGAACAGAGGAAAAAGGAAAGCCAAGCAGGGAAGCTCGACCCGTCGAGCCGTGCGAGAAAAGGACCGCGCGAGAACGAACGAGGATAAAAGGGAACAGAGTTCGGAGGGAGGAGGAGAGGTAGTACGCTAAAGAGACGTACGTTCCCACACGAACCCCCCAAGATGCGTCCTGGCATCGTCGGGCCTGAACCCCCGATGCCCAGAAGCTGATAAAAACAGCTACAAAACTGCCTACCGGTGTTTTCTGCCTTTTGCTCCTGCATTACTCCCACCGTGATTCCCTCTATTCCCCGCGTCGCCGCCGTCTTTCTTCGCCACCTTCTTCGCCCCTCTCTTCTTTGCTCCTCTTTCTCGCCTTTCGGTAAAACACGAACCAAGGGGAGAATGCGATGCCGTTGCCTTCGAGCTTGCGGACCCCGAGTTATGCGCGCTGCTACCTCGATTGACTCGTTTTCCAAATGCCCGCATGATGCTAATTTCCTGCTTCATCTACCGTTTAGCGGCCGTTTCTTCGGAATACCTCCCTAGAGCTAAGAGATTTCCGGTCGCTCCTATTGTGGTTCGATTCCTTGTATGCTTGAAAAAAAAAGCAGAAGGAGACGATTCCAATTATTATTACTCGATTTGTTAGACACGTTATAATAATTTTAAGTCAAACGTAGGGTAATGCATTTCGAAACGACAGAGATGAAATCTCCTCTATTGTTATATTCACGATTCCAAACTTTCTATTCGTATAGGATTATAGCGATTGATCTCGGCTACGAGAGACGATAAATATATACGAGCAAGGACGTCTTTAATTATCCGGCGATTGGACAGATCGGAGAACCAATTTGCGGTTTGATGTGTGCACCGAATCCTTTTCGTACTGAATCATAGAAAATGTGTAGCAATACACGTGGAGAGCTGAGTCACAGCCTGTCATCTCTGGAATCGTTGGTTAAAAAGAAATAGCCGCGCTGTTCCCGCGCATTCCCACGATAGATCGGTGTCGCAATCGCTACAATGCGCGGCTCGATTGCGCACACATGGAGAATCGAATCGCAATTACACGGCCTCTGCTCGATCGTCTCTCGTATACGCTACACCGATCGCGAACTTTCGTGAAAATCTCCCCACCGATCAATGAAACGATAAATCGTTCTTGTCCGTTGATGGACGATTTTGCTCTTCGCGGCTTGATTAGCAGTCGCTCCGGTTTGTTACTTTATCCCTTGAGATCGTTGTTCAATCGATGATACGGAGGTTTGAGTAACCGTGAAACTTCCAGCCTTGATAGGGTGTCTGTTCGTAACCGGATCATGGTGACGAAAATTAATGTTTGGGAGCTTAATTAGACTGGCGTTGTTTGTAAAAGGATGTGTATGCTTTGTACGAAAATGATTAACTTTGCTGAGATATCGAATGTTCATGAGGGTACTTAACACATTTGCAACCGCTGACGTAAAACTATGTCTTGTTACAAGGTACGGTTGATCGCTGTCGAAGTAAAATTGCGTCACCTTACAAGAGTATAGGAAGGTGGTAGATGTTTATATAAATATATGTTACAAAAAGAGAAAAAAGGAGGAACTTCGAAGAGGAATTCGAAGTAAATTTTAAACCAACCAAAAGGGAGAACCTTTCATCAAATCGATAACATTCCATTATACCATTATTAAGCAACCGATTAATATTTATCCACTATTCGGCCTTTTCTCCCAACGCAAATGAATCATTCGAACCGCGATATTCCTATAAATTATCCCCCTCCCACACCCTGTTACGATCCACCCTTTAACGAAGAGAACAAATACGTTGCAAACTGTGCGGCTATCGGTTCGCGAGGAGCAACGTGTACGACACAGAACGATCGGCGTAGTAAGCACGCGCTGCAGCAACAACAAGCCGCGGCACAATCTGTAAAGAGAAGAGAAGAAATGAGAACCTGACGAAAATAAATCTTTTGGTCGAGACGTCGGAAAATCCCCGTGCAGAGCCGTACCTCTTCATCTTCCGTGGATCTTCCGTACGGTGCGCTCGTCGATCGATCCTATCTCGCCCGTCGTCGATCGTGGAAGTGAGCCAGCCTCGATAATGCCGCGTCTACTTAGCAATTCAACCAATAAATTAAATATCGAAGGAGCCTGCAAGGAACTTAAAACGTTATCGTCGAGTTCTCGAGCAGCATCGTCGACCAGTACACGTACGCAGATCGGTACGCATCTCGCATTCTCAATGACTGCCATTAGCTGTAATTATCCGCGAGAGAAAGAAAAAAGAATTCGCGAAGGCATCGCGAGCACGCGTGGGTGTTCCACTCTTACAATCGTTCGGCGCGTACGCACACGCTTCCTCCTCTTTCATCGTCAACTTCTTCTTGTTCTTCTTATATTCCTCCTCCTCCTTCGGTTTCTTCTTCTTCTGCTGTTGTTACTGCTGTTGCTTCACCTCCACCATATAGGCAAACCGGGCCTGGATACGCTTGCTCTCCGTTAATTTATTTAAATTGCCGAGTACCAAGTGGCATGTGGTACCAAACGATTCGAGCCGGTATTGTCGGTGAGCTCTCTTGTTATTTATCGGCGCGAAATTCCGTTTCAGGGATTTTCGTGGCAAGCCTGCCGGTGAAACCTGCACATAGGTTTACCACGTTCTGCCTTTTATCCTCGAGCATGGTTCGCGCTTCCACCATTAAGCCACGGTGAACGCTATTGCTCATGGGCCATGGTAGTAACGGTGATGGTGAACTATAAACAGTAGTTCGATATCGAAAGTGGTAGACGCATTCTTGTTTCGATCATTAGGAACGTTCCAAAAAGAAAAAGATATGAAAAGTAGTAAATAATGAATTTTTATTTATGTTGATTTATAGTTTCGTTTAAGGCAGAGGCATCGTCGTCGTATGCATAGGATGAAAGGTTTCTTTGTTAACGAACGGATTATTCCGCTGCTCATATATGATATTTCATTATCGTAGTTCGTTCTTCAAGTACTAACGATGTAATACATTATTGTGATAATATTTTCCTGGCTAGTATATTCCTCTGGTAATTATTCTTTATTCAACTTGGAATAGTTTATTAAGCATTTTCAGTAGCAGTTTTATCAAATGATCGCTGATTATATATTTAATAGGCACGTTCAATTAAGATACAATACTCTTTCGTTATCTTGAATTCTTCACATGGTTTCTGTGGAAAACTAATTATACGACTTTTATTATACAATTTTCCTTGCCTTTAAGGAATAATACTGAAATGAAACAATCGATTTTGGTGAAATTTATGTCACTGAATATTGCAGAATGTGCCATAAAACACAGAACGATAGTGCCACAGAGAATCAGATTTTCAAATACGATACTTTGTAAATACTAAACGTCATTGATGTAGTTAAATGTAGTATATATTATTCGATTCGCATCAAACAATCAAGCACTTGCGAGCGAAACTTAACTGTATAACGATAGTAACGTTATACGAATACCACATTTATCTTGGAATGCAACATCGTACGTTATGAACGCCAAATGGTACAAGTAAGAAAGGATGCACCGCGTTTAAAGTCTGTTAATTATTACAGTTAAATCCCTATATCTTTAGAACTAATTACACTTTCGTTCCAGATACACACATAAAAACATTTCGCTTCTTCCGCACAACCACAGTTTATTCTACGTTTTGAATCATCATTATTATTGCAAGTGACTACTATATCAAAGAATTTCTCCATAAAACTGAATGATATCTCTTTGTAATCGTTATAATAGTTTTATGTATTATCACCCGAAAGCGATCGATTTGTAGAAAAAATGAGAATCATCGTCGAAAAGAAAAAGTAAAAAGTTTTTCGATCTAGCCCGTCAATCTAACGATTAAATCGCGAGCGATTTCGATAATTGCTTTCTGAGTATGTATATATATTCGTGACGATGAACAAAGAATGTCTGCATATAGTAAAATTATAACGAATGCAACATGGATCGAACGAAACAGGTTGAACAATAAAAAAAATGTACGCGAAGACCCCTATGATTCATCTTTTGAAGGAAGAAGAACAACGTGCCTCGAATTAATCCATTATTTTATTTGCTTTATTCTATTTACGTTGCCTCATGCTCTGCCTATGCAACAGAGTAAAATGAACCACTTTTATAAATAAAAAGATTGTTCCGTTATTCTATTTACTTTATTTTACATATTTACGGTGTATATGCAACTCCGATTCAGGCGTATATACAACGGCATAAAACGAACTGTTCTCATAAATACTTGGTAATTATATTGTATGACCTGAAAGGATTATTTATTGTTTCTGTCAGTAGGAGAGGAAGGTTCCTGTCACTTTCTACTTCTTCATACTTTACATCCTATCTAGTCAGCTGTCCCTAATGACTGTTAAATACGTCATAGCGTGTGATTAATATTCCAGACCGACCCTCGACGTTGTTCTTGCCGAAGAAAGGGAATACGAAGCGCAAGAAAAAAGAAAGAAAAGCTACAGTCCCTTTCCTTTTCGTCTCTTTTTTTGTCTTTTTTTTTTTACTTTCGCTTTTTTCTTTCCCTTTCTTATAAAAAAAGGGATATCCTGCAAACTACTTTGATCCAATTTTAAGTTAGTTGTATCGTTGTTGACAATAGTTGAAATCATGTGTCATGCTAATCATGCTAGTGAAACAAGTTTATCTTCACAGTCTGATTATTATGGTACGATGACGGACGTTGTATCTGGAATTATCTTGAATAACAATTTCCGTCCTGTTCTACGGTGACACGAATAAAACGGCCATGGTAAGAAAAGATGGCGGCGAATGCGCGTCATAAACTTTTATGGATAAAAGCAATAGCATGTATATATGTATATATATATATATATATATATATCCTTATTAATGCACGATTGGGGGCTTAATCACTGAACAACTATTATATATATATATATAATTATATATATATATAATATAATTATATATATATAATTATATATAATATAATTATATATATATATAATATATATATAATATATAATATATATATATATAATATATATATAATTATATATATATTTATATATAATATATATAAAATAGTTGTTTAGTGATTAAGTTATATATATATAATTATATATATATATATTATATATATATTATTATATATATATTATTATATATATATTATTATATATATATTATATTATATATATATAATATATATATATTATATATATATATTATATATATTATATATATATATAATTATATATATATTTATATATAATATATATAAAATAGTTGTTTAGTGATTAAGTTCCCAATCGTGCATTTATAAGGAACTTGTATTAGTTTAGTATGAAAGATACCTGAACAAACAGTTAAAAATAGTATATTACTACATATTTTACATCTCCGATGTATACGTAGCATGATTGTTAAAATTTATTGACTAGGAAAATCAGAAAGTACGTTCTATTTATATCTGCCATCAGAAATACAAAAGATCTACTAAAAAAGATTATTCTTTAAATCGTTCTTCCCAAATTCCTCGTTTCTCGTTTGTTTTATTACACTGTAAAGGGATAAGTAATACATATCTCTATAATTTCTATCTACTTATAAACTTTTATATAACTTTATACACAAAGCAAAGAACGAAAGCTTATTACCTATAAATTAAACCTTATAAATTATTCAGAACGAAGGTACAATACTGGACTGAAAGAAAGGATACGTTCGTTTCCCGAAACATTTTTATTATTATATTATCCATTTACAAACAAGGCTTCGTGAGTCCTACGATTAACTAATACAGTTAAGCCGGGAAATAAAGGAGACGGATCTCAGGAAAATTGGAATTCCATCGAACTGCTACGACCGATCGACGGAATATCGCGCGATAAAAATTAATATAACAACGTCGTTTGCTACGTGGAATACGCAATGCCGCTAAATGTCCAATAGGAAAATACCCGTCAACGTTTCAACCCTTAACGCGGTAGTTAAGTAACCAAGCTTATTACTAAGCGCTACCATTATCATTGAGCTACCATACGTACGAACGAAAGTCAAACAAGACCCAAGGATCGTGCACCGTGCATACGCTTCTAGCTTTATTATATAAAAAAGAGAAAAGGAACGCGACGCACCAGCGGCGAAAGGTGCTCGCGAACCGTACACACAATGCTCCCTTCACGCTTCTCTGTATACCCTTGTCTTATTCTCTTATATTCTCTTTTTCTTTCTCTCTCTCTCAAACATTTTGTTTCTTTTATATACATACACACACGTGCACACACTCTTTCTCATGCTCGCTCTCATTCAAAGATATACGTTTAAGTTACCACCTTCTTCTTAAGCAGCATCGTCGACAAGGTCGTGGTTAAGTCGACCTTTGTGGGTGGGCCCTGCAAATCGATCCGCGTTTCACACGTAAAACGCCGCGAATCGTCACTGTCTCGCAAATCGTGACGAGGCGCGTCGCCTCCAATTAATTACCTTAATTGCGACGAACGTTACAAATGTTTCAAAGAGGTACGGCTCCGTCGAGAGAGAGATAGAGAGAGAAAGGGCCCTGTCGCGTCGTTCGGCCCTACCCCGAGAAACGTTTGCAAGGCGTGGAACTGATCGATCCCATCGCGACTCACATCGCTCGAGACTTTGTATTGATTTCGTCTTCGATGTCGGACCTCTCTGCTGAGAGATACTTCTGATGCTTAAAACACGGAATAGATATCATTGTTTGTCATTAGAGGCATTCAAATTGTAGCGCAAATTTCCGAGAAACGAAACGATGCAGGATAAGAGAAATTCTGACACGCGATAAAGCAAGAAATTTCGATAACAGTCGTTAAGGAACCTCCGTGTTTTAAGAATTAAGTCACAGTTAAAATGTCATGCTCGCTATTAGCTAGATCGATTAAATTAAAGTATGTAATCAACCTACAACTATTACACGTAATGCAATTACAAATAACAGAGCAGAATTTGACAAATTTCATCCCAACATCAGGTAAACGTTTAATCTACCGATGATATCTTTTAAAGAGACCTGTAAATAAATTGGCAATGAATACATACTTATCGGAGGTACTGCTATCACCGCATCCCTCGAAGCAAAAGTATTTCAAAGTAGATCGGTCTAAATTATCACATTTGCATCATTCTAAATTTTCACATGAGCGAATTAATTTTATTTTATAGATTATATTAAATTTCTTTCCTTTTCGTAAGCTTTACCCTACCACTTCGGACACGATTCTAGTACCATTTCTGACCAGTGACTGCAACTGTTGCGCAGCTCCCTGAAACATAAAGAATCAATAGGAATATCATCGAGCTGTATAGTTGAGGAGTATTATTTAAAAAAAAACTGACGAAAACTGTAATAGATAACAAATTCATCTTTCTAAATTATGTGCGCTAGTCGACAGAATTCAATTACGTTTGGGTAAACGTAATTGGATGTAACGTGACAGGAACGTCGGGCTGGTTGCCATCTGTTTCCTTCATCATCTATCACCAACGAGCGTGAAAAACGCGAACAGCGAGGAAATTAATGAATAACGAAAATAAGAGAACAACTTACGCTTATCGCAGCACCGAGAAATTGACTGAATGCTCTGGTAGCACCAAATAATGCGTTATTTCCAGAATTATCACCGGCTGACTGCGCCGGCGTACCGTAATTGGAGAAAGAACTGAAGAGAGGTGGTGGATACGTAGAGCTTGGTGACCACGTTGTAGTGCGTATCCTTGGTCCTGAGGTTGGTCTCGGTGTCACCGTCTTTTTCGTGGTATCCGTTGGTCGGGTTGCAGCAGTAGATGCCGGCCTTGTCGTAATTGTCGAAGACTCGCTAGCAGGGGACGCGGTCGGAGCAGAGGTGACGCTCTGCCCGAGACTCTGTTACAAGACCAGCAATTATTTTCTTTCATCGCGCCCCGCTCTTTGTTGCCTCGCGCTTCGCCCTTGTCATTCGATTAACTATCGCCGAGCTCGCGTCTAACTGGACCAATTTGTAAGAATTATATCAAATTGTTTGGTGTCGTTAAACTTTCCGTTATTACACTCTATGCATTTTTGCAATTAGAAAAGAATATAATTCCAGGATATCCGGATACCTGTAACCTTTTTATGTAAGAAACAATTTGAATAATATAATTTAATCATAAAAATTGATGTTCAACTATCCTAAAGTTTCCCAGATCAGTTTAATTATTTCAAAAGTTCTTTATCTTCAGGTTACTTAATTGAGTAAGCTTAAGTCGGATAAAAATGGTCGTTCTAAGCAAATTGATATAAAGACTATAGTGATTAATCAAAGTAACGTTATCTGAAATCAATAACTAAATTCTACGAATCGTATATTTGCAACATGTGCTAAGTACATTGCTGTTAAGATTTCAGTACGTTACAAACTATTTAATTGACAACACTTACGGCTAACTGGAGTTGCTCTCTAATATTATTGGCCGGAGTTGGTGGTTCTATACCTTGAGCTTTCAATAATACCGCCAACAAAGCGGCGTTACTGACTTCTACCGTCGGTGATGGAGTTGTTGTTGTTAAAGCTCGACCGCTTAAAATCGCTCTTAAAAAGGATTGATCATCCTGAGTTAATCCTGGCACCTTCTTCGAACCAGTTTTATTATCTGTAACAAACGTAACGCCACATCTGATACCAATCGTTTCCGTGATCGTATTATTACAGAATTTCAATCAATTTTATATATCATATCCTACCGTAATTTACCCTACATCTACAAGTATCGTTTTACGACTTACCCTGTTCAACAGCTCGCAGAAGCTCAACTATGAACTTTGCATCTTCTTCGGGAGAATAGGTCGACGTCACCACACCAGGCAACCTCGGATTTGGATTATTAATCAATGGTTGATCGGTGGTCGAGATTGTAAACGGCGTGATCACTGACTTTTCCTGTACAATTGAATATGGACTGTTTACTTGAATTTTCGAAATGTCCACAGTTTTCAGAGTCGTACTAGAGGAAATTGTTGTCGTTTCTAACTTTCGCGTGGTTTGGATTGGTTTCGGCATGATATTAATCGACTTTTGCGTGGTTTTTGGCACCGGTTTAGCTTTTACGGGCTTCGGAGTTGTCGATGATCCGAATAAACCTCCACCGAGGAGAGCCTGCCACAGAAGACCACCAAAGCCTAATGGCGCCTGAGTGGTGGTTCTAGGTCGAGGAGTGGTTGCTAGTTTAGCTTTAACAGTTACAGGAGCTTTAGTGGTGCTGATCAAAGTCGTTTTAGCCGTGGTCGAAGGAGAAGCCGTGCTTATTTCCACGCTTCTTCTGGTACTAGTGGTTGTAACTGGTTTCCAAGTCACTTGCACGGGTGTCAAACTACTAATTACTGGTCTTTGACTGGTTGGTTGCTGTGTTTCTACTGATTTCCGCGTGGATGTTGAAACTGTAGACGCTGGAGACAAATCGATTATTATTGGCTCAGAAAGAGATGTCGTTGCTGACTTGTAAATCGAATTTGGCGAAGCATTTTCGATACTGATAGCTTTTGGTGATCGAGTCGGTCCCGGATTTTTCAGTGCCAGTTCCAAAATCTGAAAATAAAATATAAAAAGAAAGTTAGGAAATGACAATTCTGTTCTACACTGCGCAGATTTGATAATGCTTCTCTTTAGGACACCGTATATACGTGTATATACATGTATATGAGATATTTAAAACTGGATACCCGTGAAAGTATGGTATGTTTTATTTTATTCATTTATCAGAACGTAAAACACAATCGAATCAAAGCAAATTTCACGTACAAGAAAAGGTTTCGCTTTCCTATACTTCATAAGTCTACAGGAATATTTCCAGGAAAAATATTCTCTTTATTCCCACTACAATGAGGACTAATTTCATTATATGATAACGATGTGCGTACTAATAGCGTTATCGTCCAATGGGCTATTTATTGCTATTATATTAATGCCATCTACGCACGCATTAAGTTCTGTCGACAGACAACGTTAACGAGAGATGACATATTAAACGGCTGTTGCGAGGAATAGAGAAGGCCGCTGGCAAGGACGTTCCAGTCCATTCACCGTGACTGGTCGATCATATGATTGCGATCGTCGCAGATCCGTCATTATGTCTTTCCGAGAAGGGCGTGACTAAAGATAATTTGCGATCTATCGAATTTTTCGTCTTGTACGACTTCCACCGTTGCAATTTTATTTATACGTTGGGCAGAAACACGAGAAAGAAGTTTGTTCTAAAAGTGAGAAAAAAGAGAATCGACGTGATGTAGCTTAGAAGCTGAAGCTCGATCTTATTAGAAACAGAATACAATTCGTTGCACAGTCATATAAAGGAGTGAAAGGATCGTTTAACGTTAGCAACGCGACTTGTTCCTTGGTTTTCCCCTCGAACGATCGTTGCATTTTGTTTTCAAGGAAGATCACAAGTTTACTAAGAATCTTATTTTTTAAATTTCTTCTACTTCATATTTTTAAAGAAACGTGATGTTCTATGTAGTATAACATATGTCGGTCGCAACAATTTATTCATTTATGTGTATAAAATACAGTAGTATCACACTTGATCAAGGTCGAGATATAGTAATATTGTTTCAATTGAAATTTATTTATTAGGATATACCGAATACTTCGTTTTTATATTTTATGCACTACGTAATTTATTGTACACATTACTTACCTTATTTGCCAAGAGTTGCTCCACTTGTGTCAATGTCTTCTGACTGGTACTCCGTGAATTACTCTGTAACTATGTAAAAAAATATATGTATAATATACATAATATTTTATAGAAATTCGCGTAGTTATTAGGAATACGTATAAAAATTTATCTACTTACCAACGAATTCAGGAAGGCCAAATCATCGAATGTAGTACCGAAAGCATTTTGCTGTCGCGTATTCAACAAATTTTTTGATAAATTAAGTGAATTTATTTGAGAAGAAGTTGTTGTTTCAGAAGTAGCTCCTGCCTGTGACGCAATCATCGCCCTTTGAACAATTGTTGGAGGCTCTGAAGTGATGATAGGTGCTGTCATCGTGGTAGTTGTTGGCGTCATTGCAGCCACTGTTGTTGGGGTCATTGTTATACTTGTAGTGGTAGTTGTTGGTGCCATCGTAGTAGTAGTCGTTGTTGGTGCCATCATAGTAGTAGTTGTTGTTGGTGCCATCGTAGTAGTAGTTGTTGTTGGTGCCATCGTAGTAGTAGTTGTTGGTGCTACTGTAGTGGTAGTAGTAGTTGTCGTTGGTGCCATTGTAGTAATGGTGGTAGTAGTAGTAGTAGGTGCAGGAGTCGTGGGTGTAGTTGTAAGTGCAACAGGCGTTGTTGGTGGTGGTGGAGGAGGAATGGATCCTATGTTACCTCTTGGAACTCCAATCGTATTAGAAAATGGAGTAAAAACTTCGACGAATGGATTGATCGGACGAGCTAAGGCTGGGCCATTTGGTTCTGACAAATCGTCCTGAGAACGAGAGCCATATATATAATGTCAACGAAATATATCTATAATAAATAATATGAAATAATTGAAGTATAGAAAAAGTAATGCTTTTTCAAGGAAGTACGTAATTGTAAGTTGATTCTGAAAAACAGTGATTCGAAGGTAAAATTTAATTAATACGAACCAGTCTGTTTGATGTCACTGAAGCTGTTATTATCGGCGAGGAGGTAGTAATACCAAAAATTTGGTCCAAAGGATCCCTCCATGGGAATCCAGGCGGAGCTGTGACTTGACCCCCTGCTTGATTGTTCAGGAGATTCTCAAACGATGGTACAGAAGGTGATGGTCCTTCGTTTGCAGCAGTCTAAAGAAAATAATATACATAGATATGTATATAATTTAGAAATTCAAAATTATTATTTCACGAATAATAGTAAACTTTGGTTTGCAGATTTTAAATATTTTACAAACAAATCAAAACTACCCAAAGAATAATATTTCGATAAAATATGCAAGATGAAGAGAAGAAGCCGTTGAATTCCTCTTATTCCTTTAACTTACAGCTACTGAATTTATATTCACACTGAGAACGCGCGGGTTAGAGGTGGAAGCCCCATCGGTCCAATAATTGACGAACTTGTCCTGAAACATTCGACGTTGCTCTTTTTTTTCGCTGCAGAGATATGTTGCAGCGCTGAAAGAATCAGCCGCAGCATCGTTGTAAATCATGTTCTGTCTCTCTTGCTTTCTTACCTGTCCAATGTACACGGAGCTGCGTTGACCTCCGGCCTCCTTCGTCCTGGTGGCCTCGTCCCTCTCTCGATCCTGGACGATACGACCGCCCTGCGAATCGGTCGGCGGTCGACCGGTACTTACTATCGGCGTCACCGACGCTGTCCTCATTTGCGTATTCAGCAGGGCATTGCTCTAAACAATGCGAAACCATACCCTTCGTTCTTTAAACCTTTCAAAACAAACTTACATCTCAAAAACGATACATGAGAAACTTCTAATAGCGAAACTTCGATCGATCGTTCTGATTTCATAAATAGGAAAAATTGTAATCATAGCAGAACTTCATATTTTTTTTTTTTTTTTTTTTTTTGTCGAAGGTGAAGAAATCCGTATAATAAAAGTGCAGTGGTTCTCCTCTGCTTACCTAGTAACGCGATAATAATAAATAAAAAACGATCGATTAATATTTCGCTATATTGTACGGGCCTCGGTAAGTAATCGGTGGGAATGAACGATGAATGAAAATGAAATATTTTTCAAATCCTGTTCCGAAGAGTTTATCGAATACCATAAAATTATTAATTTCTTTCTTCATTTTTCTCATTTTTTGTTTCCCTACTATACCATATTTCGCATAGAAAGTTTAAATTTCAAATATTACAATTTTCTCAACTGAAGTAATCGACAATGTAAAGTGCACTTCAACTTCACTAAACATAAAGTGCGTTTCAAAGTGCGCGGTGCATAAAAATAACAAACATGCGACATATATAAATAATTATTCACAAATTTACAGTGAAATTATATACAACTCCCCATTATACAAATTAAAAAGTTTTATGTGGGATAAAAAAACATGTTGAAGTAGGCATTGGATAAATTCTTTTTACGACGATACCGAATCGAAAGAACGAATTAAAACAACGTGAAGTAAGAAACGTAAAGAATTGAAAAGAGAGATAATAGATATAATTAATCCACGCGAAATTGGAAAATTAGTACTACCAAAGAATCTACTTTAACAAAACCAAAGCGTTAAACAAGAAGCAAGTGTTCTGTGCCATTGTTATCATAAATATTACGACATTATAAGTAACGAAAAAAACTGTCATAAAAAATTTACATACACACGTGTATATGAATACAATGAATACAAGACATAAAGAACGAAGAAAAGATGTATATAAATGAAACATAAAATAAATCAACAAATCGAATCTCAAATATTTACAAAAAACCCCAAATATCGAAACAATTACGAATATTTACATCCTGATCCATACATCCAAACGTTGTCAGACTTTTCCAAAAACAAATTTCACCCTTTTACACTTTATGCAACAATGACACAATAATTTTTGAAGCAGAGGCAAAAGTAACACGCGAAATGAGAAAGAGACGACTGGTTCACTTGGAGTAAACCGTATATTCGCACGAGTTCGAGCGATGCACGCACGGCTAACGATCGATGATGATGAACAGGTGGAATAAGAGATACCATTTCGTTGGTGCTCGGGACACTAGCAGGGGTACCAAGTGGTCCCGTATTATCGGGTCCACCTCCATTGGGGCCGACGATCGCGTTACCAGTAAGGCCAAGATCAACGATGCTGGGACTTTGGACGTTTCTCATTGGTTCAGCGACAGGTCTATCGTTACTATTGTACACCGGGCCTCGATATTGATTGTAAGTGCCTTGGTTAGCCTGGTTATAATACGGTCTGGGTGGTGGCCTGTTAGTGGTAGTGGAAGTGCTAAGTGAGAACACAACCTCGACCGGGTTCCTAGGTGGATCCGGTATTATCGTTCCATTCGGGTATTTTCGAACCAGCCTGCCGTCCGGGAAGATACCGAATATCACGTACGGGCTGTCCACGTTTCTAGCATCGATCAGGTTGTCCTCTGGCCGCTTTCTCACGATCGTTTTGTTCGGGTAGATTCCATACACTAGGTAGTCTCGTAGAGGAGCTCTGGTAGTCGAGCTTAGGCTGAAACGTGGGGCAGGTGTCAATCTGCTGCCGCCGAAGCGACCTAAATAAGGCGTCGTGGAACTCTGAGAAGCTGGCCTAGGTGGAAGGCTAGTAGCTGTCGGCACGGTCGTTCCAGGGGTAGCTTGCATGGACACGGTTGTTGCTTCCGTAGAAGCAGAAGTTGTATTCGTGGAGTCGTTCGTAGTACCTCCTGACATTGTGGTCGTATTTTCCGACGAAGCAGTTGTCGTCGATGTTCCAACTTCGGTAGACACGAGATTCTCTTCTATATTGACCGTAGTAGTTTCCGTCACAGGGGTGACGGTGACGACGTCCATTCTCGTCGTTTGAGGTGTCGATGTCCCCCCGTCAGGAACGCGTCCTGTACTCGTCGACGTCGCTGTCTCAGTCGTGATCGTCGTCGTCGTCGTTTCGACCGAAGATGAAGTGGTTGTAATGAGGGGAACGTCGGGATACGATGAAGTGGGAAATTCTGAGGACGTTGATGAGACGATCGAAGTATCTGGGATCGTAGGAGTTGTGATCTCGGTCGTTTGGCCGATTCCCGAACCTGCCGTCGCTTGGGCGGTTGCTGATGTCGTATCCTGGAAACGGGCAACAATAGTTGGAGATTTGTTCTCAAGATTTGGAGTCGTTTGGGGGACGTTTTCGCTGGGTGCATTAGTAGTGGTTTCCATGACGGGAATTGTAGTCGATGTTAGCGAGAATTGGTTAGTAGTGACTCCCATATCGTCAATAGAGTTAAAATCCTGCTGCGAAGTGGTTGTCATCGATGACGAGGTGGGTTCGGGGGTTTCGTTATCAGCGCTTTCGGTGATCAAAGATGCCAACTGAGTCGTGGACTCTGTTGTTTGGTTAGTTTCCACTTCTACCTCATTTACACGTTCAACCAATTCTACGGCAGATGCCAATGTGGTTTGTTCGAAGGATATTGATGGTGTCATAGTGATCGTATTTACAGAGGAAGAGGTAGTTTCGGGAGCTACGGTAGTTATTTCAGGTTGAGTAGTAGTGCCAATGTCTGTCATAAGCCGTGATGTTACGGTTGTGAGACTGGTTAATGGTACGGTGACTCCTGTAGGTTCAGTGACACTTTCTGTAACCCGTTCGGAAACTATTTGAGGGTTGGTTGCCGTGGTCAAATTAGACGAAAACAAATCGAACGTGTCAGTGGTTAGCTCGAAATTCATGGCGAATGTGGTTGTCGTTTCTGAACTTTGTGTGCTGGTGGTTGTCTGTGTCTGAGTCGTGGTATTGAGGCCAATGTCAGCATCGAACGATCCGCTAAGCGACAGAGTGACTCGTGGCTCAGTTTCTGTCTTAAACAAGGGGGTCGTCGATTCTATGATCTCGGCAAGGGGTCCTAACGCTACTGGTGTGGTTTCGGTCTGTACGCTCTCTACTTCGTCATCGGGCATGTTACTTCGAGGGGTTGTTGTCAGTGTATCTGTCAGATTTTCAGAAGATACGGTTGTAGTAAAGTCTACCTCATTCTGTGAGGGATCAACCGGAATAGTAGAAGACTCTACATTTTCTGACATGGTATTTAAGGAAAAAGACGATGTCTCTGCAACTTGGGTAGTGCTAAGTTCGTCGTTGGACAAGCTCGGTCGGTATATCTCGTTTCCCATTAAGTTATCTAATCTAGATGTGACGTTTGAATTTTGCCCGGCTATTTCTTCCTGATTATCGTTTATCTCATCCGAAAAGAGTGTTTTGGCAATGGACATTAACTCTGTTAGTAAAGTGTCGTCGGTGGAAGTGATCGTCGACACAGTAGTTACATCAACACTTAACGGGGAAGTCGAAGAATCATTTGAATCGCCTACAGTGGTCGAATCTGTGTTCGATACTGTCTGAAAGTCTTGTGTGATTGTTGTAGATGTTATTGTTGCTGGTGTTGTGGTTGTTATTGCATTTATTTCATCCTGCGTGTTGACTTCCTGAGTAAATACCATTGTGGGTGACGAAGCAGCAATTGAACCTGCGCTTTGGGTAATTACTTCTTCGATCGTTCTTAAACTCGATTGCTCCGTTCTAACCGACGACGGGGTAGTTGTTCCCGATTCTCCTTGATTGATCGTCGTTTCATCCCTCAATTGCGACAGGGACTCCAAACTACGATTACTACTCGAATCTCGTATCACGTTCGATGTTTCCGTCGTGGGAGATAACATCGTCGTCGAATCTTGACTCGGTACCGTGGTCGTAGACATAGTTGCTTGCAATCGAAACAGGATATCTTGCGCGAGATCTATCAGCCTGGTTCGAATAGTGGACGTGGGTATCGCCGTAGTTGTCTCTATATCGATCATATTACTCGAATCTGCTTCGGTCGTTAGAGCATCGGTCGAGCTAATATCGGCTGTCTGAGTAGCAGTGGTATCAGACAGCGGTATGGTATTAGTCTCGGGATTTTCAAACGTTGTCGCTGTGTTGGTGACAGTTGTCGAAAAGGTAGTCGTCTCTATCGTATTCTGCAAAAGATCTATTCTTGACGTAATATCGATATTGCCAGTCGTGCTCTGCGTTGTCGTACTAACAGTGGTGGAACTCGTATCACCTTCGAACTCGGTACTACTACCTTCGGATGTAGAACTAATAGTCGTAAAAACATCCGTGGTAGAACTCACGGGTTCCTGATTGGTCGAACTGTTATCTGCCGACATGGAAGTCTGAACATCTTCCGCACCTTCGACGTTCATCGTCGTTGCATCTGTAGACCGCAGAAACGATTCTGTGCTAGTTGACTCAGTGACAGACATGGAATCGACGTTGGTGGAAGTTTGTTCCGTAGTGAAGGATGAATCTCTACCGATGGAAACTCGTTCGGTATTGGAAACCGATTCTGTACTGGTGAAAAGTTGTTCGGTACTGGAGGGCGATTCTGTGTTGGTGGAGGCTTGCTCGGTACTAGAGGACGATTCTGTGCTTGTGAAAACTGGTTCGGTCGTTGAAGGGGTTTCAGGGGCTCCTGTGGTAACCGCGGGGATGGAGTTGTCCGGATCCTCGGGTAATCTCGGGGTCTGTGTGCTGTCCTGAATAGTGTTCGCGGTGGTGTCTGATGTCTGTGGGCTGATAGTTGCTACAGTGGGGCTTGTGGTGTCATTGTTAGCGTTATCGCCGATATCGTTAACGGCGGTGGCGTTAAAGTCTACCTGGGAAACACTACCAGCTTGTTGTTTTTGTAGCTGTGCAATCGCGTTTCCCTGTAACTGTTCGTTCCTGATGCTGGCCGACTCCAATGCCTGATAAAGGGTCAAGAATCTCGGCTCGCCAGGACTTGAGACATCGATTGGTGGGGCCGAACCGGAGTTCTAGAAACAGAAATTACGTGCGTGCATGGGGTGCTATACATTAAATTCGGTGCCGAATCGGAATTGGTGACTTCCTTTTATGTACAGTTTCTACGTTGCGTCAATCGGTGTATTTACAATGGAACAAGGGATCTAAAGTACGCGTTGTTCGTTCAATACGATCGACAGTTGAAAGGTAAATCGATGTAAAACGAGGGATTATGGAAGTACACCGATCATTTCGCAGATTAATTGATCTCATAATTGAGTGAGCATACACCATCTCTTGGTAGAAATACGAACTAGCCAAGGAAGAGGAGAAACCGAGGTTGCTTTAATGCATCAAGAAAACACAGCTGTTAGCAAAGGAACGGTGAGCTAGAAACTCGTTTTCCGAGCGAAGGATCGTTTATACGGGCAATAGAGACTGGTTGCCCGCTCACTTTGATTTTTTCCTTTTTATCATAGCTGTTAATCCTCTCTCACAGAGGTCTCCAGTGATATGTCTTTAACAACAGTATCTTCGAACAACATTGAAACGTGATTTCATTTAACGGAGATTTTAAATATTTTTAGAAATTGCTAAGACCTGATAAAGAACGGGTTAAGGATAACAACGATCAAACCGATTCAAAAATAACATATATCATACGATATTTGTAGATTTCCACATGTCAATTGACAAATGTATTAAACAATATGAAACTAATTTGAAACCTGAATTCGGACAACTTGTTACAGAAAACCGAGATCGAGGCTGCATGAAGGAGAAGTGAATTCGTGACCTTAAGTCGCGTATCCTTATTTTCGTTCATAATGATTTTGATCCACCCACATGTCCTAAATACCATCCATGTTGAGATACTTTTAATACAAACACATGACGCAGCGTTCATTTACTTTCACTCGTTAACGCTTCGAACGCTGTGAAACGCGGATCACGAAAATTTGCCTATGTAATCGGAATGCGCTCGTATTAGAAAGTCAAGTCCCGTTACGTCGAATTTCAACAAAATGTTGCTTCGTTGGGAGTATAGTCACGTTGCGTCTATTCAATTTTCATAAGTTCGTGGATATCATCGTGAGAGTATTCATCGAAGTCAGAATCGAGCAAACCGACTTACATCGTAGTCAGTACAGTGATACTCTTTCATTATGATTTTCTGGATTTATAGTTTAGAGATCAATAGAAGAGTGTACTTTTGAACTGGCTATTGCTTCTCAATTATGGCATTTCTCTATCTACCTTTAATAATTCTGATAGTAATTTTGATATGATTCGAAAGAATAATTTATGGACGCGATTAAATAAGAACGAACAACCGCATGTCGCGTGCGATCCAAAAACCAAAATATTTATTATCAAAGATATATATATATATGTGTGTGTGTGTGTGTGTGTGTGTGTGTGTGTATAATCTTGTATAACACAATATATGCATTATGGTGTAAGTAAAACAACGTAAGTACCTGTACATATTAGTAAATGCAAACCCATGATAACAATTAGCATGAATCACAAAACTAAAAATAAACGTTAATCACATAAATGGTTATGTATTTTTTATTCGTTTTCTTGTGTTACTTATAATCTTTTTTTATAATTTAACCATAGAAAAGGTTGCGTCTTCTAAACGAGAATTGTTCACACTATTGAAACTTATCGTGCGATACTCGTATCTATGTCGACGATATAAAATTGTACTAGCTGTATGGAATGGATAAAAAGAGATAAAAAGAAACGACTTTTAACATTATTGATAATATTTTAAAGAAAGCTCGGCAAGTATGATAATCCTTTGCGAACGATGAATCGTTATAATATTAATGAAAAGAAAAGATGATTAATAATTATTAGTAACGCGTCTGACTAAGTACAATCCGAATGATTAAATCAACGCAGTTTATTCGTATCGATGTCATTAGAATCGAGACTTCCAGACGGAGTTGTGATGACACCAATGTGATCGGTCCACGATGGTGATGCGACTGCTCCGATCTTCTCGGCTACCTTCGTGGTGAAAACCTTTTAAGCACAGAAAAAAACGACCACACTGACTCACTGTTAACCACCTATAACTTTCTTCTTCTGCCACGTAATCTTACCTCGGTAATCATCGTCACGATCCATTTCTTTCACATATATACGACCTTCCATAATTTTTTAACGCTACTTTATAGTTTTCATTTATCGAGAACGAACATAATATTCTTAAATTTTCTCAATAATATCCAATAAACTTATTGTGAAAATTAAGAAATTTGCGGTGCAATGAGATATGATGAGACTAAAGAGTATCTTGCTCGAAGAAGTTAGAAAATGAATTTGAAGAATGTAGGAAAGTTTAACATGTTCATAACGTTTAATCTTTTGTGAATACTTCCTGAATGTTGTCGATATCTTTTTAAACATTTAATATCTTAACGATCTTACCTCTACGGGTGTAATTGGTGTAGTCGACGAACTAGTAATCGATGGCACGGTGGGCTGATAAATATTATTTTGTTTTCTAACGAATAATTCCGCTCCTTTGTATCTCGCACTAAAGCGGGGTGGTTGTCCACTGGGGGTGACTCTGGGTGGTGAATTCTGTTCACAAACGACAGGATCGATTACTTCAAGTAAATAAACATTTTACCGACCTAAATGGAAATTCTTTTTTTAAATAAAGTTTCGAATTATTAACAAAACGAAAGACGGTGGACATTTTATTTTTTAAACAAATAATCAAGATTAATATTTACCACGTTGTTAACGTTACTGTAAGATCCGGAAAACACAGGCGTCTTGTTACCAAGGGAACTCAGCAGCGGTGCCACCGTGCTTCTCAGTTGCTCCAGCAGTGTACTGTTTCCGCTCAGAAACGTGCTTCTGGTCGGATTGAAGACATTCGAGTTACCGCTGTCGCCGTTGCTGCTGCCGGTAATTCCTGGCGTCTCTTGCGCCGTCTCGTTCGCGATCTTCAAGTTTACCTGTGGTCCCTGTGCTACCGATCGAGGAGATACCGTGGAGGTCTTTAAAGTGGCGTGGTATTTTGTCGACCTCGGTGTAATGGCGATTCCTACACCGTCGACCTTCGTACTGGATTCGGTTAAAGTCGTGGGAATTTCTGAATGTCTTCGATAGGTCGCGGTTCTAGGACGAAACTCGATCTTTCTCGTCTGTGCAGATAACCCCTCCGTTGTCGCCGATTTATCGTCGATAGATTTTACCGAAGATTTTTTCTTCGAATATCTGCTGGTAGCTACGGGTAGTTTCGTGGTAAAGGTTGCTTGTTCATCCGTCGTCTTCTTCTCGAAAGATTTCTCATTGGTTCGTTTGCTGTAACGAGGTCTAAAAATGGGCTTGGTAGCGCTGGTAGCAAACTTCGATTTTTTTGTAATGTTCTCTTCCTGGGACGTTTGCGATTTGCTCTGTGTGGAGGAGTAGGATTTCTTAGGTGTCGACGTCGTGAAACTTTGGTCGATCGTTGCAGACTGCTCTCGTAATTTATTACGTGATTGATAGCTATAGGATTTCTTCGGTTTGATAGTAGTAACGGGATCGATAGTCTCGACGCGTTGAGTGGAGTAAAGCGAAACCTTCATGTTCTTGATCGGCGTCGAATCTTCTTCCTTCGACTTCTTTCCTCCACGATCACTGGCTAAACGAACCCTCGTCGAATCGATGGTTGTCGCCGATCCCTGTTCAGCGGATGTGATCATGGACGGGTTCGTGGTTAGCGCGTACGGTCTGGTCGTTTCCTCAGCAATGGCTCTCTCTTCGATCGAGATCGAAGTGACCATTCGCTCCGCAATGACCCGCCCCTTCTTTAAACTGTACGGTCTGCCGGTGACCTTTGAAGAATCATCGTGAGCTTTCCTCGAACTAGGAAGTTTCAAGGTTTTCACGCTGACCTCTTCCTGAGTGCTTTCTACGGAAGTGGAAGGCCTGTTGCGTCCCGGTGCTGCGGCAGCGGGCTTAGAGTATTTGGCGACCTTGCTCGTCTCATCGACCACCGGCACGCCGG
The DNA here is from genome assembly GCF_024542735.1 of Bombus huntii. NCBI lineage: Eukaryota > Metazoa > Arthropoda > Insecta > Hymenoptera > Apidae > Bombus > Bombus huntii. Next base: position 14,859,721 of record NC_066245.1, on the reverse strand, counting down.
TTGGTTTCCGTTTGCTGAAAGAGGAGGCCGTGGTTGCGTCGAGATCATTCTCCTCGATGTTCAACTCTGGCTTCACTAACCTCCTAGCCAGCTCCAGTTTCATCCTCGATCTTTCAGCGAACAGAGCGGCTGACGATTTTTTCACCTGAAAGGGTCGTTCAAACAGCTCCGTTTTAAGATAGTGGAAAACCGCTGTCGAGACTGAAGCCGGCTCCGGAAGCTCGAGCGGGAACTCTGTTAGTGTACCACGGTCTCGACGAGCTTTCCATCGACAGGAGACGTTCTCAAGGTCGCTCGGAAAGCATACACTCGCAACAGGTCGGGAAACGAAGGACGGTACCGATTCGATTATGGGAAGACGACATAGCACGCGGCCGATATTTTCCTACATGAAGAATAGGAGCTTGAGGAAGCGTAGAAACGAGACGATCCAGGCCGCCATTTGACTCGTAACGAGCTCGAGCCACGATTTCACTGTACTGGACAACAACTGGAAAGTTTAATCAATGTTATCAGCACACGCGACTCGAGGATACATTTCATTGAGTGCGAAAGAAGGAGAGCGAAGTGTGAAAACGACCATTTTGTGAACGATCCATAGAGACGGTGACAAACGCGGTGACAAACTAATCGATGTACAAAATAACATAAGCCTGGCTCCAATGAAGCTTTTTCTTATTTCCATTAATCGTATGCTATAAAAATGAATGGTTAACTTCGTACTAATGTGAAACTATCTATCGTTCCAGTGAGGAAAAAAAAATCATGTATCATCTAACAATTATTCGAGGATGGTTCTTAAAAGCGCCGATCAAGCGATTAGCTGCGGTGAGGAGGTGATACAATTCAGTTTCCCGTACAGTCATGAAAGTTCTTCTGTGCTCTTTTTATACTGCAGTCTGGTTCGGTGTAAATTATAGCGATTGCAGAACAAAAGGAAACAAGTTTGTAGTTCATAGATCCTTCGTTACTTGTTTTATTCATGAATAATGACAATTTCGGGCATCGATCTTAGAAACATGGGTTTCTTTATCGACGACGTAAAATGAAATTATGCATGTTCGAGAAAATCAGTTAAATTAATCGATTTAATGAAATGAAATAATTTTTCGATATACTACTTATGGAGTTACTCTACATTCTGACCATCTATTATTGTTAATTTTGTTTGATATCTTTAAATACAGTTTTTACTTGAAGACAAAGGATTTTTACAACAAACTCAATTTCGATGTAATTACGAGACTGAAAGTCGTTCATTTGTTCATGGTTTCGAACAGAGGTAGAATGTATGATCCTACAGAATAAAAAATTTATTGACTCTGTAACAAATTGCGTTTCTCTTCTCTTATGTTTACTTTCTACCACGTTTGATTCTTTTTCTACCTTTCGTTCTAAAAAATTTACTGCTGAACCTCTGATATCATCGGAATTAAAGATAATAGAAAATGCCGAAAAGAAATTCCTTGAAAGTAAATCTAACAACTTCTGATTGTTTCGAAACCGATGATGCAATTAAGAAAATTATCATTTTATGTGTCATTCATGTAGATCTTACTTTATTATTCTAATGTGCTACCTACGAAATTTTCCCAATTTAAAAAATTTTTCAACCATTTATTCCTGTTTCCATTTATTATCATACGCGGTAAATATAAGAACAAATATAAGCGACAAATGTAGCAACGATTTAAAGTGAAAGTCACGAAGTTAAGACATCGTGGGGTATATAGACGCTCGGCAAATACTTAAGATCATTTTCACAAGAACAAATTTTACTCTGCATTCACGATTCATTATTTTCACATAGAATAATTTCTTTTGGTTGCTTCATCCCTGTCATTAACCATTCCTCGTGTCTATAATGAACAAGAAATTTAGAAGTCTAAGCATCAATAAGATAGATATCTTGCATAGAAGACCTCTTCCAGTAGAAGACGCAACTCCGAACTCTACCTATCAAAGTTACCTCGCTGGGAATAAATCGGGACGCGTTATGTTCAGGTAAGTCAAATAAACCTTCACTTTCTCCATCGAGAACCCAATACAAAAGCAACTGAACGAAAACCAAAAACCAGTTTATAAACTGCGTAATGCACGTGAGCCCTGAATAAGTCGGGCTCGATAAGTAAGCACATTTTCGCGATAAACGAAAGTAAAAATAGAAGTCCACTTTCGAAGAACGTTTCGATCAAAGTTTTATATTCATTTGGACCTTGAGAGAACTCCACGTCGAGGATTCGTCGTTCCTCGTGTTAAAGGATATCGTTCGATCCAGTCGCGTTTGGAGATGAACGATATCATCGAAGCAGTTGGTTACGATGATGTATCGCAAGATCTCAAAAGCATCTGATTTTACCAAAATCGTGGGGACGATGCAGATTTTTCACCAACCACCAGAGGAAAGCTTGTCTTTCAGTTGGCATTTCTTTCCCTTTGTTAATCGCGCATCATTGTCCAGTCTTAATTGGTCGTCAATGATGATACAAGCAAACGATTACATAGTTCGTAGACTTTTACCTCACCAACAAATTAGCGTTGATTCCAAGGCGAAACTTTAGTACACATATTCGTACGTAAGTTGTTTTGAAGCTTTTTAAACATTGCGAAAATAGTGAAAGAAGAAGTATCTTAGACGATCACAGCATTTGCGAATATACAACAGAAGAATTATTTCTTAAACTATTAAGGATACAGTCGACATATAGATTTTTACTGTTCTTCGCAAAAAACACTTTTAAGCAAACAACCTTTCTTAGTTAGGTTTACGATAGTTTGAGAAATAATTATAAATCAATCGTACTACGTTTACACACATATGACGTTTTCCGAAACTGCAGCATTTTATATAACAAAATAGTAGCTAAATAAAATTCACAATGACCAAAGCAAAACAGAACGAAACAACGTATTTAAGAATTTTCAGATACTAATGACATCGACATAAATATAGACCAAGCACTTCTATCGGAAGATAATCGATAAAACAATAATTAAAAGCCGCTAACCGTTAGAAACGAGACGCATTAGAAACGTTTGCATTCGGTTTCTCCTAAAAATGGAAGAGAAGCTCTACGAACGCATCGAGGAGATACATAGAGGATGGTGGATACATAGAGCACAAGCGATCACGTAATACAATGATTTATCTGTAGTCTTACGCGTCGCAATCCTGTGCCATTTATCAACGTTAAGGGATTCACGACTAAAGTTTCATCCGTCAAAACATTTGTTGAAGCTGCGGTTTCGAGGTCGTCAGGCTCGAACGCCATCGAGTTGTTCCTCGAGCGTCGACCATAGATATTCCTCTCTTGTTCCTACACGAATTGTTTTGACTTCAAAATGCAAATTACTGATTCCTTGACTATTACGATAGAAACAGTACTAGTGTCTATCTTATGAAGCCGTTGGAAAAAAATTCGCCAAAAGATAAGAACGGTAAAGTGGTAATTGTGTGGTTTGTTACGTGCATGCCGATTAAGTTGTTTAGTGTTAGAAAATGTATAATACATCGTCCCATTTCGTCGCAGTCACTTGTCGTTTTTTTAATTTTTTGTTTAGTCCTTCAGCGGTTGACTGTACCATTATTTTACAACAACGCAATAATATCAGTCAGTGTCAAGGATTACAACGTCTACGTATTAAGGTACTGTCGTAATGAAAGCTGTAGACTGTTGAACTAGAATAGAAGCATAGAAATGTATGTTACACTTTATTAATTAAAAAACAAGAGAGACTTTATTTAGATGCTGTAAGCTGATATGAAGGGCACTCTAAACTCTTACCTCCAATGGCGTTCTAGAGGTGGTTTTTGAGGCTGGTATTTTCGTGTTGGTACTCTTCTGAAATAATACTTTTCGATTAGAACACGCCATATTCTTTCTAGAATTCTATCAATCAGGATTGTAACGCTAATCGTTATACGCGTATTAAGTTTTTGCCATATATTGCATATATCATATGTATATTGATTCGGAAATAATTTTAAATATTTCACAAGACATAAAAGAAACTATATGTGAAACGTGTTTAAAAAGAAGTAAAGTGTTATATGTAAGTGTTATATGACTAGTCGTTCGCGTGTAAGACTTATTACTTATTACACAATGAAATTAATTGAAGTAATGAGACAGTTGAGAAATCGTTCGTTCGTAATGGGAGTGACAACGCTTAAACATTCTTTAAAGCTGAAAGCATACAATTTCTTGTTTTAAGTTCTCTATTCTTTGATCAATGCAGTTTTATTACAAGTACTATTCATAGTGTCACCACTCCCCTTGTAATTCAATAATTACGTTCAAGTACACATATCTGTCTCTATAAAGCTATCTATATTTCTTTTTATCCGATAAAACTACAAATTTATAGGATATTTCGCTACTGAAATGTAAGCTTAATTCCAATTAAAAAATCCAATTAAGAAATAGAACTCACCAACTGAGTTAACCTCGCCTTAAACTCAGGCGGGTAATTATCACTTTCTTCAAGCGCCGCAATCACCTTGCCATTTCCAAAGGTTTTGTTGCCTCTTCTGTAGCTCTTTGTCGTGGTTTCAACCACAGTGGAACTCTCGTCCGTCGTTTGCAGCTTCTTGGGGCCTCTTTTCGTGCCAAACGTGGAACTTTCGATAGTCGTTATAGCTTCGGTGCTGGTCGATTGTTCGTTGGATGGTACCACTTCGTTCGTCTGATCCCTTGGCGAAGACACGATCGTCTTCGAAATATTTTCAGAATTAAAATGAGCTGGTCGCCTCCTGAGCGTCCAGCCTGGATTTCCATGCGACTGGGAATCGTTTTTCCACGAAACGGTTTTTCTAGACTCTGTCACGTTTGCAGATCCTTCAGGCGAGGGTTTTCGACCTCTGAACCCTAGTCCGTGATTGAAGAAATCCTCTTTCTGTTTTCTACCGTGACTTCCGCTTCTGCCTCTTCCTCTACCTCGTCCTGATGCTTCGAGGGTTGAAGCAGAAGTCGATAATGGTCTTGATGTTGCTCTTGGACTTGGAGTAGTCGCTGATCTTATGGTCGTACTTGTTATCTCAGAATCGGTGGCTGTTACGTCGGTAAAAACTGTTGTATCTGGCGCAACAGTTGTGGTAACATCTGTTTAAGGAATTTTTATTTATATAATTTCTATTATAAAATTCTATTTTATTATATTCTTCTATATATCTTCTGTTATAAATTATATTTCTATAATTTTTATTTATATTAGTTATACAATTTATTATTTATATAAACAAAATGTAATATTTTATAATATAATTTCATTCTTTACAGCTAATTGTAATTACTTAATTAACTGTTACGTATAAAACTGGATGTTTCACCTTCAAGTAAGATAAATGAACCTTTTTATGTATCATTAAAATTATTGTACCAAAATTCAATCTACAATCAGGTTATCAAATATTCTATTAACAGCAAGACTATATTTAAATTATTATTAGTGATTAACTAATTATCTCACCCATAGTAATAGGTGTGGTAACATCCGATCTCGACTTGCTTCTCGATCTTCCACGCACATCCTGAGTATCCTGTCTACGACTGTCGATAACTCTTGGAGTAACATCGGGAATTCTCGGTCTCCTATCCGAAGAGTTTCTTTCTCCAGCCACCTTCCGCTTCACATTCCTTTCTGAAGCACCTCCCGAAATAGGTTTCGTATTATTTTCCACATTTCTACCTCTAGACCTTGATCTAGACTCGTTCACAGAATTCTTCTTGATCTCGGAACCTCTGGAACGATCTCTGGAAACCGTATTCCTTCTCGAACTAACAATCTGTTCGTTAGCTTCTGTCGTCGTAGAATCGCTGAACTTTGAAGATCCTCTTGGAGAAGCAGATCTGGATGATCCAGAAGCCTCGGAGTCGTTCGACCGTCCACGACTTTTCGATCTTTCGAATCCTGTCCGACTGGATCTGGATGACTCCTTAGCGTCCGATCTTCTCTGAGAAGCTACATCAAATCCAGTGGTTACATCCGAAGCTGGATCTCCTGTTTCATCTACAGTGAGGGGAATGTCGACTCTTACACTTTCGGATTCCGATAAAAGAGGATCTGGACCTCTTCGAGCAATAGAATTATTCTCCGCATTGTTCACCTTCGATCTACCAGATCTGGTACTCCTTTCAATCTTCTCTGTAGTCGATCTACCTCTACTTTCTCTTCTAAACGAAGCTGTAGTGGTTTCAACGTCTCTAAATTTCTTACTGTTGTACCTTCTAGACGTAGGGATTTGTGTCTTTAGATCTTTCATCGAATAAGTCGTTTGAATCTTTCTTCCGGTTCTAGACCTCGAAGACTCCGTGGTTGCCAGGAACACGGATGGTCCTTTGTTGTCCAATCTCTCAGTGACAGTTGAATTATTCGCTCTTCCATTAGACGTTCTTCGAGAAATCCCTTTGGGTGTTTCGGATTTTTGTTCATCATTTTTTAACTTTGTTCCTTTGTTGCTTTCAGAAAAATATCTTTTGCCGTCTCGTCTGTTAATCGTTGGCTCTACCCTTTTAGTTTCCTCGAACCTTTTGCCTGAAGTTCTTCTCGACTCGCTTGTGACATCTGTTGCTGTTAAAACACTTCCCCTTTCGGTCGTTCTGATCGTTCTAACGGTCGAATGTTCGCTCGTGTCGAACTTTGGTTCTGAATTGATCACGGAAGCTTGGATCGTTTTTTCGAAATTCGAGAGCGTTTCCGATTGCGCTGATCTGTCCCACTTCGTTTTGGATCTCGATAGCGGCGAAGATGATACTGTGGTTGCTTCCTCCAGTGATTTGGAATTGAATCTCAAAGTGCCACGATTCGTAGCCTTATGATCATCGATCTGAACAAATTATGACCATTAGCATTTATTATTTTATACTGTTACTAATTTTTAATACAATAGTATTTTTATAATACTGAGATTAGTATTGAACTACTCGCAAATCCAAAAAGTTTGCTCAATTTGCCTAAGACAATTTTCCCTCATCACATTCAAGTCTCTTGGACGCATTCTAACGGTTTAACACCGATACGTCACAGCGATTTAATTGGTTAAATTACCTGTTCAAACAGTGACCATTAACGTAACGTGCCTGCATTCCGTGTTTAAGTCGGCGTTTTAAATAAATTAACTCTACACTAAGAAATTCATTCACTATCAGACCCAGACTGCTTTCGACTTGGTTCAAACATTCAAATTTATTCAAATGTATGCGTTACACGATCTCCATCTTCATGGTTAAACTTCATAATAATCGTCGCGACAACAGGGAAGAATAGATCGTTGATTTCAGCGTTTATTAGACCGACGTTCATTAGATCCTGGTTAGTGAAAATTGTCGTTTAATCGGATATTTCGCTATTAACTACCGGTTTTGAAATTATAGAACGATCGATTTGCAGACCACAATTTATAATGCATCAGAATGCGACGAATCTCATTATCTATTTCCATAATGCGACGATAACGCGACGATTTCGCGTGTAAAGGATGTTGCATCAGCGGTTCGGCCACGATCGCGATCAATGATTCTTTTGTAAATCCTGTTATGATGATAGTCGACATTATATACATATACAAAGTAAATATAGGATCGCCGAGGAAGAACTTTATCGTGTTACAGGCGAGCTCCGATGAAGAATGTTGTGCCACGTAATAGGTGACATTTGCTTTGATGATCCTGACGTTGATGAGACAAAGTTAATATCCTTAATAGGCTAACAGATAATTTTAACACGCGTGCACTTGTTTTGTTCCATGTAATAGGATGTATTAATTATAGAAGGTGCATATGTATATCGATATACAGGGTGCCTCAAATTCTTTTTCACAAACGGTACTAGAGTGGTTTGCTATACTAGAGAGTAAAAGTAAAAGGAAGATATTATAATAAATATATGTATATGCCGACACTGTCAATGAAAAGTGCGAGGCAATATTGATATTTTTAGTTGGGAAAATATGTGGCAAAGAAAAAGCGGGAAGCGAAGGAAAACAAACTGCTGATGGTTTATTACTACATCAGGAAGAGAGAACAGGTTCATGAGATAAAGTTAAGGTGAAAGCATCGTGCTTGAGCAAAATGCAGGAATATTTGCAACTGCTTTGACTTTTTAGAACAGATTATTGATGTTCTTGGAAATGTTGCAGATTAGATTGTGAAATAGTAAACGGAGCTAATGGTTCTCTATGATGCTCTACTACATGCACTGTAATTATTTCTTATTTAGAACATCATAGAGAACCATTAGCTCCGTACATATAAGTGTACGTACGTCTTCAAAAATGTTAAAGTTGAATTAGCCAAGCGGATAAAAAATCTACAATATTTCCGTACTATGTTGAACTATTTCTACTGAAATTATATAATTATTGAAATCATAGAGCTATTTAAGCTCGCATGAACCGATATTATTCTGGTTATAGTTAATCGAGTAGTAGAAATGGCAGGAATTGAATTACTCTATCAAATCGTGAAAGAATATGCATTAAATATTTATCAGATATTCGCCGAGAATAGTTAAAAAAAATTAACAAGTTGACGTTTCATCGTTTAAACAGATAACTAGTATTTATCTTGAATTACAATTCTTCCGTGCCTAACGACAATAAACGACGTTATAACTAGATTCGTGATTTCATTTACTAGTCGTTCAGTTCGGACACTGCTAATCGTACCTTCAGTCACGAAATTAATTTGCCAAAAAAGACGCAAATTTTGATTTCCAATTCCTAGAGAACCCACAATTTTTGTGAATTTAATTACACTTTCAGTTGAGAAGATTAATACAAAAAAAACTATCTCTTTGATCTTTCTATATTAAACTGTGCAAGAAATTAATTAACAAATAACATATCGTGAAATAGAATTCTGAAAGTAGTATTCGTTGCTCGACTGTTATTTCCTTTCCGAGTAGTTAAACATAACATCTCAAATAACAGCAGTTACTATAATTTTCCGTTGAGTTGGCTACGTTAGTTTATTAGTCTATTAGTTACACTCTTTCAATTGCAACAACGAATCAATGCGACTTCTTCAGATTTCTCAACAATAGTACGATAGATAGATAATTAATAAATTTGACTTTTAAACGATACAATTTTCATAATTAGAGTTTAATAGATAACTTATTCCTCTAAGAATGAATCATTCCTTGATTCTTTGTACACGTGAAACATTATGATTAGAAACAAAACTACTAGTGCAACATTATGATTACATTAACAACGATTCAAGGTAAACATTATCATATGTTAATATTATTCTATATAGATCCTTCCTAAATTATTTCCAATAGAAACTAAGCTTAAAATCTAACATTGCTGATACTCAGAGTATCATCGCATCATACCGTTCTATGGGGCTAATAAAATTCTTTTTCTTACAACAATATTTGAAACAAATATCGTTGCATCACGCAATAATGACGCATTGACGATAAAAAAAGATAGTTCTACCATTTCTGCAATACTAATAACCTCCACAACCACGGGTCAAGTGGCTGTATTTACCTAAGAATTTTTTAAGCATTATAATACAAAGACAGTGATACTTCGAACGTGGCTTGGTGTTCCAGTTTCGTTTATCCTTATCTGTCCGTAAGGTACACGTAGCGTGGAATCGACACTGAAAGTAAAAGTCGGTGTTTCACGTCACGTTACCTAGTCAAGCATGCAGCCGAACTCGAGAACAGCCTTAAACGCGGCTGGCTGAATGCGCGACTAACTACTGTAAATAGACCTGCAAAATAACGTCTCTGCTGAGTTTCCCAAGCACGAATCACTTTTTTTTCTCGACATTTTTGTCAGACCAGCTGAAATCAGCTAGATAGAACGATTCGACAACAAACCGTTTTAGATAGATATACTTCTCCTCCTTTAAACAAAAGAGCGAAAGGACAGGTATCGACAAGGAAGACGATCGAAAAAAAGGGGTAAGAGGATCTATCGATCGATCTTCTCGATTGTGAAAGGTGTGTTCTCAAGTCCTGATAAAAGGAAAGACAAATCTCGATAGAAGTGAACGCACTTTCGCTGGATGAGACTCGTGACATGAAGCCTTCCCATTCTCGCTCAATTAACTTGACTATGATTCAAGCGAGCATAGTTACTTGTTAAATCTGAGAATCAAAGAATTAATATAGATTACTGCAAATAAAATGATAAATTGCTACGCGAGTTACACTCGTTGTTCCTCATTTGGCGCACAATATTAATTTCAGGGTTGAGAAATTTTATCATTTATATCATGTATGGTAGAATGCATTATGAAGCATTATGGAGCATAGCTGATTATGTTTTATTTGCTCTGAAATCTAGCACGTGTTTTTATTGAATTTTAGGCATATCTAAAGTGATTTTAGGTATTTCGTAATTACGACTTCGTGGACTAAAACTAGTTTTAATATTAATTTCTAGCTGGTTCGGTTCATATATTCTAGGATACTACTTTCCATATGTGTCCTACTAAAGATCTTCTTTTGCTGCAACGGCTAATCAAAATTCATCAATCAAGCTTTACTTGTTTAACATAAAAAGAGAAATTTTATTCTGAGATGACCTCGATTTTAATACCGTATACCGAATACGTAACGTCTGATGAGAACGATAATCATCTGTCAACGAAATTCATCAAGTCAACTTTCTTCGCGAAATGCAAATCGAGTATTCAAACTGAAGATTTGCAGAAAGATCATCATTTTCCTTCAATCTCTCTTTATACAACCGAATCAATCCATTTTCAACTTGTGGAATGTAAATTACTAAATTATACTCTATGTACTCTATGAATTCTGAGAGATCACTAATTATATTTTCACAATCTGCCATCAATAACGGAGATCCCGACGTATCACCCTCGAGCAAAACGAGGTGTACCCTAAAATCCTCTGAAACTGAGCGAAGATATTCGAAATTGCACAATGAGCGCGCAAGTGAAGTTGAAAAATCGCAAAGCGCGTAGGAAAATTAACGCTATGAATAATACCAGGACATTACCATTCCGTCCTACGTCGCAATTACGTCCGCGCTCGCTTTCGAAGCAAAGCGAAACAACAGTTTTCTTTATTTGGCACAAACCAGTCAAAATGGTGTCCAGATCGGATCTACATAATGGTGATATGGATATTCGCATAAAACTGTATCTGGTTAGCGACAATGGTGTATCTAGCTAACAGGAGAAACATGCGAGAAATACTGTGAAGGTGGTAGTATTATTTTCTAATAACTCTTTAACTCTATCGAGTATGCGCGATTTATCGAAATAATTTTAGGAATTATTAATCTAAATCCTTTTACGACAATTAACTTATTGAACAAGTTTATATCTCTAACATCTTCGTGTCTGCTCAATTTCACTATATTGACATGTACATAACGTTAACAGATAAACATCAAACGTAACATAATTTGCCTAATTTCTGTTCTTAAATATTAAGTATCTTTTCGTATTTCAATCGTCGTACAATCGTAGTACAATTATTATATTCAGATTTGAAAATAAAATAACGGTTGTAATTGCCGCGAAATTCATACAAGTAGGACAAAATTGGATGATATTCTTTTGCAATCGCTATTAACGTTCAAAAGGATTTCCCAAGAACTTTCCTACGAACCAATAAATTGGTCCTTTAAAAAGCTGAAATCAAAGTGCAGTTTCTCCCGTTTCTAACAAACGTGTGATATTCGATTATTTTTTTCGATAAGATAAAGAATCAGCAAGAGGTAATCTTGAATTTTTCCATTCGAACGGATGTACGTAACAATGAAGATCCTTGCAACACGAATACCTCCCCTATGTAATTACAAATTGCCTGTTTATTTGCGTAATTGGAAGACATGAAACGAGATTCTTGCTAGTTAAGGGAATCTTCGGTCGAACTCTCGCCATTGGTAATTTCAAATACATCTCCGGCGATTATGAACATGCAATACAATATGTAACAGTCCTGTAACGGGAAATGGCAAACATAATTGGGCTTGCACGATGTTCCAGTGATTAGAAAAAAATGTAACTATAGTTCTGATGTGAAAGATTGGTTCGATTCGTATGTGTAATCGTTACGCGATGAAGTAACATTGTTACGCGATTAATAGGCCAGATATAATTTGCTCCTAATAAAAGAAAAATAGCAGATTCAATAATATGTTGCATAAAACAGTTAACAGGCTTTGTGCACAAGAGATAAAGTAAATATCATATAATAAAGTAAATAATAAAGTAAATAAAAATATTGCATTTTCTATAATTCAATTTCTATAAAAGGTGTTTTTATATTTTTACAAACATTGCACTGAAAAGTAAAACTTTACTACACGTAATTAATACAAACGAATTGCTGAATTTTATGTTCAAATGTTTGAAATTGACTGTAACCTTACCTAATCACTTAATCATCTAACAAAACAAAAGTAAACGGTTTTAACAATCTTATTCTTTGTCAAATTACTTTTACAATAATTACGTCATCATATCGGTATCATATAATTCCCACATCTTTTCTCAAAATTTTGGCAGATAAGAAGAATCTACATACTGTACCGTGTCGAAGGTTACATAACTTAGATATTGAAATGCATAAATCTTGTTTGTAACCATCTGTATCATCGACAATATGGTCGAATGAAAATAGAAATAATCCACATGGTCTGTAATTATTTATTTGAAGCCAAACTTTCCTGTTATCATGCCCTATGTTGTTATGTACGTGTTGTCGATATGGCAACGCAATCGTATGTAATATCGCGCGCTGCAAATTATTGGAAAAGTGTATTACGCTGACAACGGTGAGAGGCCGATTCATATCCTCGAAGGTAGACCGCTTCGCCAGTGTCGAACCAACTCGCGAAGGACACTACCCGAGTGTCCAGAATCAACCAGAATTTTGTTCTCCTTGAAAACATGTCTCCAAGCATTTTAAATCTCAGACCCTTATACGTATTTTCCTTTTTTCTTTCTATTATTTAATTTGTTTTAAACGAACGGAATTACTAGTTAAGGAGTGCAAATTGTTATTCCATTGCAATCTACATACATCGATAAAATAAACATATACTTCATTCTAGGCTTAAGAGAGAGTCGAAAGATATCCACCGAATTCGAAGCGATGGTAAATATTCTAAAATCTTAAGCGTCTTAGGGTTATAAATATCGAATAATAAATGAATTAATAAATGACGAATATACCCATTACCCCCTTATAATCATTTTTTTCCAAAACTGACATAACTGACTAATGTCTACTTTATTTTAAGTATTTAGAATTTATAAGAACAAAACCTATCGTTCTAACAACTTTCAATTTTTTTGTTATCTTTCCCCATTGTGAAAAGAAGGCTACATATTATTTACATTTAACTGTTGAATGATATAAATTAAAAAGAGTAAAAGCGTTCGTCATCAATGATCGATACTTGAGCGTATCGTCCTTGGATTTCGACAGGACTCTGATTTGCCAGTTTGCATCTCAATTTCGATCGAAGGTGTACTTTCACCGTCTAGACTTCCGACATCGGTGAATCCGTAAAAGACAGCTGATTATCTAGCGGTTAAGACTACGAAACCGACAGGCTCCTAAAGTCAGAGGACGATTATCACCGGTTCAACCATCTCGATTTAACCAATAAGAAAGCTCTGGCAAGAACGGTGAATTATTCATGGAATTATTAAATATTTTCCACGTCGCTTGACTCCATGATCCGAGACATAGACGCGATTTCACCTAATCAGCACTTCTCACTGTAACCAGAAAATGATGGAACAGTCTTGCGAAATCTTCATAATCATTTATTCAAATTCTAGCTAGATTCCAAATAGATATTATCTTAAAGACTAGATGATATCTTACGGATAAACATTGAAAATGAATTATTATTAATCGATCGTTTTTACAGGATTGAATCGAAGCGATCAGTATTTAAATGCTAGTACTAAAGCTACTGTTCACATTGATACTTTTGATCAATCAAAACCGTTTCCAAAAAAAAATTAATCCAAATTTGAATATCTTTCTTGTATCTGACAACATGTACATGCGACTGCAATCAAGTTGGAATAAATGGAATGACGATAGTTAACAAAGAAAAACTTGGACAAAATCCACAACCGGGTTTCGTAACGATTAAACAACAAATCAGACAACGCATTGACCTAATAGATTTAATGAAATACATTTAAGAAAAGGTAGGCAGAATTGCGCAAGAAAATGTAAATTTCAACCTCTTCATTGAGATCATTTGTACGAGTGGCAGGCGTTAATATGCAGAAGCGACCTGAAAAAACTGGTTCACAAACACCAGGGTGTGGTTCCTGTTGGCCCCGTAAAACGATCTACGAGATCCTTTCAAGCACGATTTTTTCAGTATCGGACTTTTATAAGGAACCTCGACGATTTCTCACTTCATACATACGTATACTGTACGCAATACAGTTCAAAAGTGTCTTATAAAATATTTTTATTAAAAAGGTACGAATAAAAGAATTTATAATGATTTTATCTGTCTTAATCACTAGCTATGTAAATAAAATATCGTGACGCGATACTTACAAGCGTTAAAGCAATTTCGGCCTTTTTAACATTCTATTCTATTCTCGTAAAATGTGCCACGTTTCTTAAATTTTACTTCATCTTATATCACTCCTTAGTTTAGTTTAGTCGATAATATAGCTATATAATTTCTCTTGAGAGAAACATAGAAAGTTCAGCTGACAATCTTAAAATTTGCACATTTTTAATTAAAATTCGAATGATATTGGAAAGTTCGTTTCTCTTCGTATAATGGAGATACAAGAAGCGTACTCAGAAACGAAAGAGAAATTGACGGAAGCGAATTAAGCATTTCTCTGATAGTGGTATTAAAAAAGCTAGATCGGTGGACTCGAGATGCCGCAATTTTTATATAATTCGAATTCCTCTGGCACATGATCCGAGAGCAGGGCCCCGTAATGTCACAAAATGGATTCTAGAGTCACTGCGTTCTACACGCAACGTGAAATTGACAACTTAAGCAATTCACTTGGGACATTATGTTATTCTACATTCACTCTAGTCGTTCCGAATTTAAACCGTTCCTCGATCGAAGGATGATTTCATTTTCCAGTACTTCGCCGCGATAAGTAAGATCTTTTAAAGACAGTTGTTTTAAGAATGATAAATGACAATGAAATTGGACATGGGGAAAAAATGATGATTTGAATTTTGCATTGAGCTGCGTTCTATCAAAATCACAACGACCTTTAACGCAATTTCAAACCGCAAATCAGAACGACATCAACTTTCTACGGTGCCGCAGGCAACATAGATCCCCTTCATCATTTACCTCCACACACGATTTATGAATCGTAAATCCACTAACGCTCCTATTATAGTTTCTTCACTACGTAATAAGTTGATCGAAACCGCCACATATTTGCGATACCACTGTGGGAACCAAGGTGCTTAATACAAAATTTATATACGGCACTGTCAATTAATAAACTAAAATACTTCTCATGTACATGGAATATCTAAGTATTCTATCGATTTTATCTGTTGTTCAAAACTAACTGCTTTTATTCTTGTAATTTACAAACACAAACTAGTTAGAACTTAATTTAAGAGCTCGTGAAAAAGAAATTGAATATGAGTTAAATAAAATATGCAACCAAGAAGTAATACGTACGTCTATTATTTGGTCGTTTCTGCGCTTGGCGGAGTCGATCGATACCGCAACAGGTACAATTGAAACATTAAGCAAGATTCGCGTTGAAGGACGCGAATTTTCAACGCAAGAAATTTAACAAGACGTGATCAGTAGATTAATTGACGTGATTTAACAAAGCGTTTCACTCGATTTTTTTCTTCAACATTGAGATTACTACACTGAAGGTATATTACACACAAACAAACATAAATAATTATGTACTTGATACTGCGATTATAATTAACCAGATGATTGATCAAACCGTTGAATAAATTTAAATCCACTTTTTGCATCTTTCAAAGAAGTCTTCTTGACATTTGTTATTATTATGTCATCTCACGTTTGTATCATTGCTCGTGTCCAATATTATATGTACTGTGTAAAATAGCATCTATAGAAATCAAGACAGAAAGCAATATTTGCATTCGTTTGAAATAAAATTTTTTTTTTTAGTTTCAGAAATGTTTGTATATTACACAAATGTAGGAATCGTCAAAGAGTAGTGATTCGAAAATTAATGTGGAAGAGATCGATTGTCGCGTCATATTATGTGATCACTTTCAACTTAACTATCACTTCCGACGTGCAACTTCCGCCTTTCCTCTACATTTACATATCGCAGATCTTGGCCGAAAACCAAGAATTTTATCAAACATTGTTATCCTTTTCTTTTGTAAATAATATTATCATCGAATTAAGAATTTAAGTTCTATGAACTCTTTCCATTCGGATCTTTTAAATCTTACACATTTTACTAATTCGTAACTCATGTAAAGTGTTAAGTACGTTACGTTATTTTACAAACCAGATTTCTTGATGCATGAACAATGAACTGCTTTCAGCGTAAAATTCACGAGTAGTCTTCCGATTCACGATCTTTAACGAAGAGTACTACAAGTTGCGGTTCTAAAGCAGCGAGGTCATTATGAATTATGGAAATCACGGCGTTAGCATGAATTATGCAGAGCTCGCTATTCACACGTTAGACCTAATTTCCAATCACGCTAATTCGGACTACAGATTATCGTGATCCTATGAATTATGAAACTACAATATGCTAATACTACAATTTCTGAGCTCGCGCTATTATTTGATATTACATCCATAATCATTCTACGTTGAAATTGACAACTAATTTACTTATAAGTGTAAGAGTGTACATCATTTCAAAAAAATGAAGAAAACATGCTGATCACTCACGTTCGTCAAATTAGAATTATTTATTCTTTCGTCGTAGATGAATTCGCTAAAACTTGATATACGTATAGATATATATGATTTAAAGCACTCGACGCAGGATGTGTAATTGCATGAGAACTAAAAATCAGTTACACATGAACTAATCGAATCAACTTAATTACGGACACCATAGTTGTCGAAGAAATGATTGCAAACCCAATCGGAGAATTCATGGCGCCATATTGCACGATATAGTATGAAGCAATTTTCCAAGAAATGAAATGATTCAACGAGTTTCTTATCTCTCTGTTATCTAAACATTTTACATCTATCAAAGACGAAATTTTGCTATTCTTTTCGTCGAAGAATTTCTCTCTATTGCGCGTAATCCCTGAAAAAATCTACGCGGTAGATTTCTGCAAAGTATAAAACAATTTTAATCGTACAAGATACCAAGCCTATCGAGAAACCGGAAACGAATTTGCACGAAGAAGCGGTGTGCAATAACAGAGCGAATCCGTGATGAGAATCACCGATTAGCTTTGTTTCTGTAAAAAAAAAAAAAAAATGAAACTGAAATTAAAGGTAAATATCGTGGTCTCGACACGCGTGTGCTCAGCACGAAAACTGCAAAATCGCACACGAGCCTGCATACAATGCGAGAAAAGAGAGTCCGTCGACAATGGTGAAAGAAGAATACGGAAAATTAGACACAGTGCCAGAGGATCGACGTGAATCGCTTTTACATCGGTCAACTGTGGAGAAATCAAACAGAAGTCTGTCCGACCGTATGAAACGCGAAATAATTACGTCGGTTGTTTCTTTATTTCACCTTTATGCGGTGCTCTCGATTGCATGATTTCTGTGAAGTTACAAAGGAACGCGGAAACATGCCGGTGTGTAACTTTTCTGAAATGCAAACATTTCTTTTAGCCAAATCGTCATAACTTAACGAGACATACGACAATTTCAGCAATAACAACTTGCAGAGTTCGCTTCAGGGAAAATAAATAATACTAAATTACAGACTAACTTGTTACGTAATGTTTTATAATGGGCGCTATTTATTGTTAAATAAGTGGGAATTAAGATAATTCGCGAAATAGATGTTTGGTGTACGTATTGAAATACATTAAACAAACGATACTGGTATTTATTGCTTCGTTGAATTCGAAAATGGTTAGTCTTAAAAATGTGATAAATCGGAGATAAAACGAATGATATAGAATAACATGGAATATCGCAAGATAAATGAAATGGCGTAAGGTGAAGAAAAACGTGCTTAATGTTCCTAGTAAAATATATATAATACCTGATACACGCAAAAAGATAATTCCACGGTAAGGGTTTTCTACACTGACCAAACTACAGATAGAAACAAAAAAGACTACAACGACTCGTGGAGTGTGTGTAACACTTATTGATAAGTAATTATCCCAGCGGTAGCAACAGAAAAATCATGAGACGTAACATGGATAAAAACATAAAAAATAAATAACGCGCCGCGGATTTCAGGAAGTCAGTCGAAGTAAACGATGCAGAAGAGACGCTTTCTCCGGTGGAAAATCTGATTTAGATTAGGCTTATGTATGCTTGTGCAATACATCATGCTGCATATATCGGCGAGAACTTGTATAAGACACGGCCAATAAACTTGCACCGGTGCAGATGGGTGCACTTGCTCAAATGGAAAGATTCGACAAACGCATCGCACTATTACTGATAAATGAACGTCATTTGCGTTAGGACAATTAGGTATACGATATCTGGAAGGATGGAGACGCGAGTCTGTAAATAACTGTAAATAACTTAAGTATTCTGGAAGTAATGGCAATATTTATATTATCGAAAACGAATTTGTATTTGAGATATAACATGAAGAATGATATGTACCTAGAAAAATTTGGAAAATTCGAATACTGGCTTTCGAAGAATGAAAAATAAGTATAAGAAAAAAACGACTGAGACTACTTTATGAAATTGAATTATACGTTAATATACATCATGGCCAAGCCAACTTTTATTGCAATCGTTCATAATTTCCTCCTGAGTATAATTAGAACGACAATCGCCGGCAAACCACAAAATAACTCGCCTCAACAGTGATGCAACAGAATACACGGAATGTAATAGGTTAGTGTAATGGAACATATTGAACGTAACTACACCTGCAAACAGGATTAAAGGCAAGAAATATAAGTAGGCATCTGCTCTTGGTTTCCAGCATTAACCGTCCTCAATGGTGAACAAGCCACGAAAAAATTTTTATTTGAAGGTATCATAACATTTGCATCGGCAATTCCATCATTATTACTTGAAATTTTTGGTGAAAGAATTCCAAAATTCTGAATTGAGAAATCAATATCACTGTCCGAATAAGAAAATTTGTAGATGATAGAATATTTATCTTTCCTCGGTACTAAAGGACACGATTAATTAAAAAATCAAAATTTGTCATTTGAATAGAATTTTCTATCCAATGTGAATCATCGCAAGAGAACAATGACACAAATCCTATCACCAGTTTATCGAATAATAAAGCATCATAGTTAACTCTAATAGTACATAGATAACTCAATAAAATACTTCTATCTTTAATACCTATAATACCTATAATCTTTGATTAACTGAAAGCAGTTTTTAGTAATATCGAAGGCCTTTTTCCTTTTGCGCGTTTCTGACTTTTTCACGCTTAATTTTTATCATTATGCGTTCCCGCATAGAGTAATTACTTAACGCTACTTGACTATATGTATATGCTGATTAAGGTTATTGTAAGTACCGTTATATGACATCAGAATACAACATTATAAAAACCAAAGTTCGTACAATGAAATATTAATATGTAAATATTGTAAGTTATAAATAACATGATAATGCTATACAAAAAAAACCTATTATATATTTGTGTGAAATATAATTATTGTAGTTCTATTGATTTACAATTTAGTAGCTAAAAATGTAAAGTGCTAGTAAAAATTTATGAAAGAAACAACTATGTCAGGAAAAATACACCAGCTGTTTTCGTGAGTTATCTAAGTAACGTGTGCAACAAGTAAAGTAGATCTATGGGAATCGTGCCTCAGATATCGCATTATGATACTACTTTACGATTTAGTTCAGTATTGTTTCTTTTATTATATTATTTAATAGGTTCCATGACTAATATTCTCGGGATCTCAGTCTCAAGAACAAGAACGGCATTCAATACGATCACTCTTATTTGTAATACAAATTAGAACAAATAGTACGCAATACATTTTTACATCTATTGTGTTTCTTAAAATATAAAACACTCGTGTTTCTCTTGATTTCTCTTTAACTCCTTCACTTCAGAGAATTTATTCGGGATATACCCATCGTATTGTTACAAGAAATAAAATGTCCAAAAACCTATCGAAAAATTTCAATGCCACTATAAAAACTAGCTCCTTTCCAACCCTCTCTGCCTTGAACTTAAAAACTTTATTTTTATTGCCGTTATTAATCTACTTAATTAAATTAATTCAGCAAAGATGAATTTCGTTAAACCCGTTTTCACGATCGAGCGTTATGATCGCAGTTTACTAAAACCTGTCAACAAACTAAAATAATATTCTTCGTCCAATCTGTGGCCAATAAGAAACAACATCGAGTGAATTCAGAAATAGCTGATACGCTCTAATTTTTTTCGCGTCCAGCATTAATCGATCAAGGATCCTGCTATCCTTCCGATGAGACTGATAAGGATACTAGAAATCCAGTGGTAAGAGTAGACGACCTTGTACCGTGCACCTTATTCTACAAGACGATCTATAAATCCACGGATCGATGCTCGAAATGTTAATGTTGTCCATAATTATATGCAACCAGGGAGATGGATAATAACGGGATATTGCAAAGCATCGTCAAGCCTCATAAAAACCGTTCCAGATTAATAAACGTCTCTATTTGCGCAATATTTCCCTTATGTCTACCGCTCTGTCGTTTCTATATCTAAGGTTTACAAAAATTTCTCTTGTGCAACGACATATCGGTGAGTATACAGTCTTCTCGTTAGGTGGACGAGTGAGATGAGCTCTTAATGCGTTTTAGGTACGAGATATGAAGAAACGATAGTTTTCAATATACGCAATATTTGTCCGCTTGGATGATCTTAAATAACGTTTGCACGCACGGAGGAAGGGAATATTTGACCGCAATAAAGATTAGAGATCAATTTGTACTCGTTCATCGACAGAGAAACAAACGATAACGATCGAGTTCGGACATATTTCACGTTTGACGAATGATGTCAACTATAGTCTTCTGTTGCATTCGCTACGCTTTATTTACAGATTTATTTTTTCTTCTGTGTTTTTTGCTAGAAATCACCAGACGAAACTTGCAGAATGTTTTAATTCCCTTTGGAAAAACATATGGTAATTTATAACGGATAAACATTATTAACTAAAATTAGACATTCATAAGTTTAGCCATAGATAATTTTTTAAATAGATGTATAAAATACTTACATGATAATAAAAAATTCGAATAAGCTGCAGAGCATAGACAACTTTCGTTACAAGTTATTCTACGCGCAATTTTAATTCGGCTTGCCGCGAATCATCATTATAACGCGCGTGTTCACAATTGTTCGACTTTCATTATTCAAGGTTTCACGCTCGTGTTCTCCTGATTATTATAACAAAGATCCACTTTTTCCGTGTTTCTATTGTATAGTTTAAACATTCAAATACAGATATTTCTCCGTCTTCTTTAGTCATTATTATCTCACGATAAGGTCGATCTTGTATAACGAAGACACGCTACATTACATTATTAAAGTAGCCAGCCCCTTCGTCGACGAAACGAAATCCGCTGACCTCATCCTGCTGCTTCTTTTTTTCGCATTGCGATTCGATTGCGCAAAACTGAGCAAGGAATACGAAGTGCCGTAACACGGGAAGCAACGCCTGTAATAGATGTGTAATTTAGATTAAGGATCGTGGATGATGTGCATTAACTTTCAGTAAGATCGGCCGACCTCTTCTCCTCCGAACTTCATCAACGAACAGCCAACGGAACCATTAATATTTCCAGACGAATTGCGTATTTGTACAAAAGGCATTCAATAACACCAGCGACTGTCCTATTTTTTTTTTTTTTTTTTTTTTTTTATTCGAGAAGCGCTTAAATCTCAACATATTTACGAAATGCTAAACGAGTTTCTACCTTGCGCTAATCCTTCGAGAATCAAACCATCGAACTAAACTCAAGACTCGGAACTCATTTAATGTTGCAAAATACATTTTGGGACACGTTGTTGCTTGACGATTAATACTCCATTTGGGATTAACAATAAAGATCCAATAATTTTACGTTACTCGATATTACATTCTATAATACGAAACATCGCGGAGCAAACAGATATTTAACTTCTTCATCGATCAACTACAAATGAAACTAATCTTAGTGCTGGACAAAAGTTGCAGATTTTTAAGCTATTAATGAAACATTATTTACCTTTAGAGAGGCATAAATGTAACCACCATGAAAGTCGACCACGGATTATTTCTGGTCAATTGCATTCCCGTTCGGAACGTATTGTACGAACGTTTAAATACCACATGAAACTTCCGCAACATGTACAATACAAATTGTCAAAATAAAATTAAACGATGAAAAATTACAACGTTTAAATGCTTATGTGCAATGTAAAGGAGCGTATCGCCGCTGCAATTGCATTTCTTTTTCCAAATGTAAAAATCATTTCTCGTTTTAAATCTGCCTCTGAATATCCACCATGAAATTCCTCGGAACTAGGAAAAGTATAAAAACGGTCAATTTTCGAGCCGCGTGTAAACGAAAATAACTACGTATAGAATTAATTAGTCGCATCTAGGATAATTACACCAGAATAATTGATCGCTCTAAGCCGACTAGTCGACTGTTTTCACGATCCTGGCGTATTTAGCGAGCTCAGGTGACACCGTATCGAAATCTAAAACAGATAATCCTACAACTGCGCGCTCGCTGTAACGTATAAAATTTAATAAATAGTTGATATCTGAGCAGCTTATATAACGGGTGGATAGAACACAATTCTCGGTGATATGAGGGAATTTTATGAAAACTTATAAACTATTAGAAAAATGGTGGATCCGCAATTTTAGTCGATGAGTACATAAGTACCTATATCTTTAATTGATCAGATTTCTGCTTATAAATAGCAGAATGGAATAGTTAAACTATAATCAACAATTTGACTCTCGAAGAAGACCGATAGAAATGTAATTCCATAAATAAGTAATACGACCTTCAAAGTGTTGAACTTAACATAGCAAACCGCTAGTTTTAATCGCTTCGTACTAATATTCACATTTATTCATTAAATGAACCTGACATTAAATTCGAGATCTAAATAAGTGCAAAGCTTGGAACAACTATTTTCTATCACGCTCACAACAATGTCACTGTTCAATGACACGCATAATTGCGTCCGGCTAAACCGTTCTGTCCACCGTGTACCGCTCCAACAGGCCAAGACTGTGCAAACGCCAGCTGCCACAGGATTCGTCATGCGAAAATATCTACGGGGATTGGAAAAGCACAAAATTTACGAACACCCGTTGTATTATTTGCTACGAAAGACCGGCGCACGACTAGGCGTGGTCCACGCGAACCTGCAGTTCTCTTTCCTTCCTTTCTTTTCCTCCGCGTTCATTTCTATCCGTATCTCTCGGCTATCCGCTATCGAGCCGCTTTTCAACGATACACTTGCGAGCACGTTCGAGGTAAGCACGCAATGTAACCCTCCGGTGTTCGTACAATTTCGGTTTCACCCGTAGTTAATAAGGTGAACTTCTCTTTTATAAGATATCAGATCTTAACGATTTTTATTTTTGAATCTTGAATTTTGAATTTTTATTTTTAATTTTGAAATTTTGATAATTTTTAAAATGCCACGAACTGTCGTGTGTATCGATAGCTATTAACGAGTGTTTGTTGGATGTTTAGTTTCAGTAGTTTTTAAGCAAATTAGTAAATAGACTGCGAATGTTTACGCAAATTTATATTTTTATGAATACAACTAAATAATTTAAATTCAAATGGAGATTTGTTTTCTCTTCTAAGTAATGTACAGGTTGCTATTTTTTTATACCTTTTTAATCATCCGTAATTTTCTGAACGCTTCTGTCGTATTCTGTGAATCCTACCATGCGAATTAAACTTGATTGCGATTCATCAATTCAATATCGTAATAAAATGAAAATGCATGCCAGTGACGAGGATTCCGGTATTTACGCGAGTGAGCTGAAGCGTTTCAGCTATGATTTCGCGAGAGAGGCGAGAATAGGAAATTAATTACGACAGAGAACGAAAGGACGAGGTATCGCTGTCGAATTCGAACTAGAACGGACCTTGATTGATGGATTCGTTTATGTTGTTAATTTTAAATGCTGTTCTAACAACAGTACGCACGTGGCAATGCTATGATATTGAAGCAAGAGTGCTATCAAAGTTCGAGGCACTCGATGTATGCGATGATCAGTGTAATTGAGATTCAATGTTTGGCATTATTGATGACCATCGAAGAAAAATCATATGACAGAATTTTGAAATTCTTGTTATTTGATTATCTCGTAAAATTCAATAGTTTGAATAAATGTAACGTAATAGGTATATTTCCCTTTCCCTTTCCTTCTTCGAGTGATTTAACGAACAACTGAAATGCGTTTGGCGCAACGTTACAACCGATACCCGTTACTTCTACTTACGATTAAAACTTTCCAATCGTGGACACGTGACTAGGGGCCATGCTTATGACTTTGTTGGACGATGAAAGGATTCGCGACGATCATTTTTGCAGCTGGCAAACACGTTCCGATAACCTTTGCGTTAGGGGAACGTCCGAGATGATTTTCGTCGTGATTGTACAGTGCATAGCATCGGGAAATCGATTCGACGATCGGACAACTTTGATCTCTATCTCTTCCCTATATGAGGTGTATGTTTTGGAATAACAATGATGGGTTTACAAAAGAATCTCGTTACGGTTATGTTGTGAATGTTTATTTCAGTTTCAAAGTAAACCGTGGTACTCGAGTTACGTGTAAATTCTAATCAAGTATCGATAATCACTTCCTAAAGCAGAATACTATTACTTTCTACGTTACCTTTATAAGCTAGAAATACGCGCTTTGAATAAAATTTCCATTAGATAGATCCGGCATAACTGTTAGAATAAAACGTAAAGTTTATTAATTTCTCAAATGGTCTTACTACAAGACACTCTAAAGAACCATTTTTAAATTATCTATTCACAGAAAAATATCAAGATCTCTTAACTTGTTTAAGAATAAAAAGATTCGCAACTTAGATTAAATCATTAACTGAAAATAAGACCAAAAGATGCAACTAGATTCATCTTTCGATCGAGAAAACAAAATAAAAAAAAAAAGAAGTCGCGGCTCTATTAACGCTCATTTTATGGAAAGTGAATTCATCGATACCGGACACTTTCTATCGAGAAACCAACAGCACGTTTCTATCTTCTAAATAATGTAATTAGTTTCTTTTCCTATTACAATTTTCTCCTTTCTGACTCTTTTCAACCGATTTTGTTTAATCATTTTTTATGTTCAAACAGTTTCGAAATAACGCTTAACGTAAGTGGTATACCGTAAATTGCTAACTCCCAATCATGGTTTACCAATTTAGCAACTCGTGTTTCTGCGCATTCACGTGATAGATTTTTTTCGATTGATAACCTCCCTAAATCGCATGACGCGATTAGGTTAACGTTACACGCGTCAAAGACCAACGGGAAACAGTGAAACGAGCACGATGAAGATGCGACTTAACGACAGGAAGCGAAGGAACGCGTCGCATTCTCCACGATAAAAACGCCTAGGATTTCCTTCTCGAATCACCGCTGTCGTACAGGCCATTCATACAAATAACTTGCTTCCTCGATTACTAATTATCCATATGCAGGTTCAATTACGAGACGTATTCAAATAACAAGGATTAATTCGTTCCACTGGCACGGTAGCCTTCGATGGAAATGAAAAGAAGAAAAAAAGTAAATTAATACCGCCACCATACTAAATGCGATATCGGCAACACAGTATCCTTGACACAAAATTGAGATAGAGGTACTCTTGGATCATATTTTGAAGAAAAAAGATTACTGACAAGTATCGCGAGCAAATATAAGGACAACTCTGTAGCTGATTAAAAATTTGTATAATCAATGTATTCGTGGCTTCGGTGAAAGTTTGTAACATAAAAATCTCTGAAATGAATCGATGTTTAAAATTAGAAACAAAATTGTTATAAATAAATATTCAAGCAAAGAACACATTTAAAGAAACTGAAATAAAAAAAAACTTATTAATGTATAAAGAGAATATAATCATTAATTTCTTAATCGGAATGGAATGCAGATATAAATCATGTCTCGAATAAAATAAAACTCTCCAGTATAATTTATAGTTTCAGTAACAGTTACAAAAAGTCAAATCATTCATAAGCGCATTCGATAAAAAAAATTCTATTATAAAATCTTCCATAGCATCCTTTATATCTATTCTAGAATGTAATATCTATTATATGATCGTTGAATGACATATATTATCACATAATAAATCATACTCTAAAGATTTCCTACATTTTAAAAGTAACATTAATGAGTATAAAGTTATAATACTAAATCAACCGAAATCGTTTATTATGCGTTAAGATGTAATTAAGTTTTCGCTGCTATCTAAATGTAATCTTTATGCGGAATTGGTTCTTCTATGATAAACATTTACTTACCTGAGTACTATGCTCACGAAGACCATCGGTTGTGACGAAAAGCAGCACCACCAATGCCACCACCGTGCACCACGAAAATCTTCGTACCATTCTGCAAAACAACATACTTGCTTTAGTTACATTTTTTCACTTATTGTTTCTTGATGGATTAACGTGGTGTCTATAACCAATTTATTATTTTTTATATATTTTATTTATATAAATATATAAATAATATTATTATTATTTATATATTTTTAATAATAATAATAATATTAATATTTTTAATAATAATTTTAATATATAATAATTTTTAATAATAATATTATTATTTATATATTTTTATAGATTTTTATATTTTTCTATATGAATCTGCGATCTCCATCCCCTTTCTCGGATCACCCTATACGCAAGATCCCATAATGCAGACGCGTGAAAGTCAAGCACCACCTTCTACATTTAAGTCTACTTTTACTCGTATAATTCTTGGCCTATTAACTGGTGAGTATATTTCTCGATAACTGTACCATGACGTTAGAGAACACGTAGAAGATCATACTAAAAACTGGGTGATTTTTGCACATCGAATCGAAAAATACTTTTTTCGAAATTTCCCCTGATATTAAATTATATCATCGACGTGTCTTGTCTCGGATCGGATTATTTTTACGTCGTTAAGGATGAATACACAATTATCTCTTTTTCTTCTATATCAAAAAGATCGATCGGAACCTTATTTTTATCCCGCAACGTTGTACCAGAACGCCTTCGCCTCTCTATTCGTTCCATTAAAAATAACAGTACCTGACACGCTGTCATTTAATAATATCACGATCGTTATTCCGTGGTTTTCCGAGAAACGTCAATTCAACTTCTAATTTCCGTTTATGTAATTGTAAACATCGTTAGACGCGTTAGGTCGTTTAATTACATTCGTTGGTATCGCAAATAATTCCGTTGCCTGGAAAAATAACATCTCGAAAGGAGGTCAAGGTACGTTTCGTGTCAACTGGAAAGGTTTAAAAATGCCCATAGTTCCTCCCCACCCTCTGCACTAAATGGTAACCTGAATCGGTTGCACCGATGCTTCTTATACGCGAGCAATCGATACCAATTTAACTTTCATAGTTATCTTTAAAAAGCGTACAGAAGCTCGACTGTGAGAACATATTCCTCACTTTGGGAGGCTTTGGTAGAGTGAAGTATATGAATGACAATATTTAAGCATGTGTCTCTAATGGTTTATGAGCATATAGAAATATTCTCGGAGAAAAGGGAAACAAGTTTGACAAAAGGAAAAATTTTCCTCGAGATCTCGATCACTCTAGTAAATTCTAAATATTGCACCATTAGAAGCTGTGTAATGTCAAAGAATTTTTAAGTTCATTAACAAATATAACGTAATGTTCTAATGTAATATACATTATGAACGACAACTCCTTAAAACTTTTTTACAGCTATCATAACGTCAGTTTTCTAAGTAGAAGTGCATTTTTTCACATTTTTTTTTCTTTAAAAAATCGATTCTTAATTAAAGAATTGTAAAATTATAGAATTTAATCAGAAAAGCGAAAGAGGAAAAGACCTTCACTAATTGCAAGATTATTCTAGTTGAAGCATCGATTCCACTTCATCTAAATTAGGAGGATAAAAAATCGGTTTCTATATGCGGAGAATTTGACAAACGGCAGATCTAACGAGGTCGTCTCAAGTACGCGGCCAGTCGTGATGATCGTGAGCTCTCTCGATCCTCTTTCCTCTGTTAACGCGAAGATCAGTAAGGAGAGGAGGAAGATCAAGATCAGCTATGGATCGACGACCGTACTCGAAATACCGTTAGACTCAGCTGCGTTGCATTACGATTCATTACCATCGTCCATTCAACTTCTCCTTATTTGCTACCGACAAATCTGTCAACGTCTGTTGCTCGATTTCCATAGCTTTTTCTCGTATATTTCGGGAACATGCACTAGTAAAAATTGTCAATAAAATGTAAAAAATTTTAATTGCTTTAGTGAATTGGATTGAAGATCTAAATTTGATTTAACGAATTATTTTTATCGACAATTAAGGAAATTCGTTAATTCCTTTGTAATATTATGTATTACAATCTCTGACTAAAAACGTTCTCGAGAGAACAGTACTCCAGCGTCCGATTCCTTTCCACGATCGTTCGTGCGCACGAATCTGTTACGTGCCAATCGAAAGTAAATTCTCTGCTACGGTATATGCACGTATCAAGTTTCGCTCGCGATTGTAAAGCATATTCCATAGAGAACTGTTTCTTCAATAGAGAATGAATTTTTCGTAAAAGAATTGATCGTTCCTCTTAAACAAGGATATATGTATGTATATACAAAGGTATGGAACGCATAGTACCATTTTTGAATAAAATACCAAAACTCGTATAAAGAACATAATTATAACGCGAACTGGGGCTTAATATAACGAACTATACGCTTTCTTTCAATTGCTCAATTTCGATACACATATAAAAGAATACATACTTTCATTTCACAAAACAAAACAATATCGAAAACTGACGAGATAAGGAAAGAAATTTCTCCGAAGCACGTTGCTCATGCATCGCTGATTTCGAGGCCAATTTTCAGTATTACTGTTCGATTTAAATTTCTTTGTCGTGCTCGACGAACAGACTACCGCACCGAACCTCGTCGCAGAGAAAAGATCATTTCGGCACGGCCTGCTCAAGTAACTGAGTTTTACGTAAGAAATGCCGGGAACATCTGGAAGTTTGCGCGCGTGAAAGTGGACTACCAAGTTACAGGCAACGGTCAGTTAATTCCGCGACCGTTCGGTTAATATTCTGCAACACCAGCCAGTTCCCGTAGAGATTACGGAACAGCCAAGCACACAGATTCGATAACCAACTTTTTCATTAACCGACTATCGTTCGAACGGGTTTTCCGATGTATTTCTATTGCAGCTACTCTCAGGAAAATTCCTAACTGACACATCGACGAGACCTTCTTCCCTCAAACACTAAGTTTCGATCGATTCAAATTATTTTAGTTTCGCGTTATCGATGTTGAATACCGAGACGAAGCCGAGGTATTTTTGCTCGACCCGATCATCGATATCACCGATTAAACGCACCGAACGATTACACAACTAGTTTAAGGACGATCGTTCTATGCTCCTTATTATCGTCCATCAACCTCGAGGATCGTCTCTACTACGTAACCAACCATAAGTCAACTAACGAAGCGCAAAACACTAGAAAAAAAAATGAAACACAATCTAGGAGGCACATCTTATTTCTCGCTCATTGCAACAACGACCTTGCCAAGTTTCATTTCAATAGACGACTCATGATTTTCCCATGTCAAAACAAAAGAGCTGAATGCTCCAGACGCACTTGAATTCCACTCACCTTGCAACTTCTTAGACAAACCCGATCCAATGTATCATTTCAGTCCACCTGTCTTGTCGTGGTTCCTCCTACACGCTCAAAGGTGCCCTCGCTTTCAGCGCACACAAATTATCAGAATCAATCACAAGGATCACGTTTTACTCTGTATCAAACGTATAGCAAGAGAACATTCAACTATCGAACTATCGAATCAATCCATTTGTTGATTACGTTTTGCACGTCCGCAAGTTCAAAACGAAAAAGGTTCCTCGAAAATCACTGAGAAGAAATCGAAGTAAGTTTGTAACGAGTGTATTGACCGTACACGTAACTCGATCAGGTCAAATGGAAGCGATCGACGCGCATCTTCGCGAGATATTCGGCTTTGCACCGGTGGCAACGCGTGATAGTATGTTTGGGACGTTAGTCGTCGGAATGCTCGGAGACAAATGGAAGTCGATCGAACGACCGCCGTGTCAAAAAACCTGCCTCTAAATGGGGGAGAAAAAAAGTGTTCGCCCGACTATTTTCCCTTTCGCCCGACTCTACGCCACCACCACCACCACCACCACCACCACCACCACTACCATCGCCACACCACCCAGCGCGTTTCTGTTCTCTGCGTCCTATACGCTGCCCCTACCTCCAGGTACAGGTACTTCGAAAGCATCCCCTCCCGCGACACGTCGCCTCGTTCCTCTTACTGACTGATAGCTACTTTGATATGCGTGACTTCCTGCGATCCAAGAATACGTACTTACTTACTAACACGGATACGCGTGTTCCATTATGGGCCACTTCGATCATTATCGAACCGAACTATAGCAGAATAAGGATGAAATTAAAAGTTGCTTGGACCAGATAATTTTAAGGATCGAATCCTGAACCGATACAAATTCTCTTTCGTTTGTAGACCAGATGATCTTAAAGATCGAATCTTGAAGCGATACGAATTCCCTTTTGTTTGCTGATGATCGAGAATTCAAAGAAGAGAATCGTATAGAAGCAAAATTATGGTAAATAGCATATAAAATTACTATTTATTAGGATTTAAGTTTAAATCAATACATAATAAGAACTAGTTAAAGAATTAGTGAAAGATTAGATACGATATAGCTTGTAACCTCAGATGTCAAACGATTTAAATACGAGTCCCTTTAATTACTTCACATAATGTTATTCCATCAAAAAGTAGAAAGTATAACGAATAACGAATATATCAATAAAGAATGGCTAATCGAATAAGTTCTTATGTAAACGACTATTTACATGATTATTATGTTACGAAGACTACGTATTTGCAATTTAGAAGATGTTTTGATTATCATCTGAAAGAATGATTAAAAAGTTATAACGCTTAGTCCTGGTATTTTACACGAATGTAAATGAACTATAACAGTCTTGACAAGTTTAATAACAACTGTTTTTTTATGAAAATTGCATCATGCAGTCATTTAAAAAATAATATATGTAGTTCAAGACATGCTAATTTCATCAATTAAAATTTCACTCATATTAATAGAAAATTTCATTTTAAAAATTCCATAAAAAATCAAAATTTTAGTTGAATTATTCACTTTGTGAATTTATATTATCCAATGAATTCTTTTTCACATAATACCAATATAAATATAAAATGAAACACTTCTAACTTTGTAATCTATTAATACGATTACATTTAAAGAGCATGTACCTACATGAAACACTCCCTTACATTGTTTATAAAATGGAATACGCTTATTCGACTCAATAGACAAATCATTTTATATAATTAGTGATGTAGAATCGCATTTACAAATGCCTTGATCTACCAACGTTAATAACTAGATTTACATAATTTATATGCTACATTACACGTATTTACATTACGTATAGAACACACAGGAATAAAAACATCATTCCAATACGTAGTGTTAATTATGACGCAAACAATTCTGAAGTATCTTGCTCAAACAGTTCCATCCCCTATTATTTTGAAATCTGTTATTGCACAAACTAAACTATAATAAAAAATGTTGCGTTATTTGGAGCACGGCGTTTCGTCACAAATCCTTGATTAATTATCTAAAATCGTCAAATCCAATGATTTCCTAGTCGTCTACAGAAGTGTATCTAGTCAATGATTTACAATGATATTCGGCCTTAAATTACCATACTATCGCAAGCAAACGTGAGAAAAGAATTTGCAATAGACTTTTCTCTATCTCAATTAATAAGGAGATACGATCATAGGAATAGATAAAAGAATGGTTAAATAATAAGCTTAAATATTTAAGGAAGGTTTTATCATAATTCGATAAAAACTACAGACAACGTCAAGTAAGTTAATAAAAGAATACAAAGAAAATAAAAGATGTTCCTTCTGCTGAATTATTATTGCATTACGCGTGCATTGCATCGCTTTCCCTTGACATTCTAATCCAGGAATAAAATCGATCGTTTGCGTTCCAATTCGAAAGTAGATCGCAAAACTGAACAATTACTTTTCCTAATAATCACACGGCTGCGCGCTTCCTGTCTATACTCCGTAATATAAGAAATATCGAGTTTTCGGATTGCAAGCGTAAAGAGTACATATTATTAACGGAAAATGAGGTTACATGGAACCCTTTCATAAAACGTTCCACTTTTCTTTGTATCCAACACATACGCTATATATACGTTAAACTCGATTGTTCGAAATAATAATAACAATGTTTGACTGGTTATTGTCATACGGTGAATGTTTTGCGATTTCAATGACATCTCGAGTCGAAATTCTGCACATAAAAGAGCGATTCGATTTTCGGCAAGGAATTGTATCTACAATTAGTCAAAATACAAATTAATTTAATAGTAAGAAATTCTGAAAAGAAATTTTTTCTGTAGCCTTCTATAAATTACGTTTAGATTATTTTGACACGGACTTTACACAAATATCTTTGTGTCTTATTAGTGTCTGCTTTGTTGAAACGTATGTATGTGTCAATAAATATCGACAACAAGAAGTTATTGTTAAGATGTCGTTGATAATAACTATACATATACATAGATTTTTAAATAATTCTTAGAAAATAGTAGCTGAAGAAAACAACAAGTGTGCTAACAATCATTTAAAGATTTGAATTAGACTTTGATGACGTTTTAGAAACATATCTAAAATTTTGCTATTTGATTTTTAATTAGTATTGTGTGTATCTTACGTAAGTACTACTCGCAATGTAATAAACATGAGTAATGGTATATTCATCAATATTGATAAACAAACGAAAGAGATAAACATATTATTAAACCATAATGTCTGTGAAAAAATAATTTATCTACAACTCCACGAAGGAAAGTAATATAGCAATTTATTACGTCTTTTAAGTAAATCTTCATTTACAAGTAAATATGCATATCAATGGATCACGTATAAGAGAGGACGCTACATATATGACAAAAAAAAATTCTCAATTCACGTTACGAAAAGCAGCTAAAGATTTCAAAACATTATTCGTACGTGAAAAGAAAAATACAAGATTTTTATTTTGTATATTTGTAAGTACATACATACATATTTTCCTATGGAATTGCTAACTTTGTTGATAAAACAGAATGATCAAACATAGATCACGTCAATGTAATAGAAAATAATCGTCATAAATAAAGCCACGTACTCGTGAAAATTTAGTTAGTTAATTTGTGAGATCTATTGGATATTTTTACTTCCAAAATGTAAAATTTTAATAGAAAAAAATTTTAATAGAAAAAAAATAATTTTAAGCTAACGCTTCATACGTTTCAGTAGAAAATATCCATACCGACAGTTCTTAGAGTCAGATCTACAATAGCCAACAAATGTAAGAACAGACAAGATATGTATAAGTCGCTTAATCTGTCACATAATGAACAGCGATGAAATCGCTCGTGTAATCAATCAATTATGACGATACCACCTATGATAATGGGATTATCTGAGAAGTATATATCAATCTCTTACAATACCATGTAAAATTCATTACCTTAAAACTGTTTATGGAAAGAAGCGATAATATTTATAACCTTAATAACGTGACATGTGACATTTAATAAATAAATAGGTTGTATCCTTTTATTATATCGTTCATAATTTTTATCGTAACTTTAAGTTCATATTTTTAAAGTGTACAATATGGAGAAATTTTAATCGATGGATAAATACCGATAAACATATAATGAAACAAGTCTGGCAATTTACTTTAATCTTGTTCCTGTGAATTACATCTAACTCGAATTTATAGTCAATATTCTAAACCTCTCCCGCGCGCATTAGATCATTTTCTTAATCAAGAAAATACATTAGTTCTTTGTCATCACATTTTTTTTGTTCCACCATATTACTACTTATCTATTCACCTATCTATTAATGATGTACATATTCGTCAGTGTTTTATTCTTAAATAACTTCTACTGTTGTATGTACTATTTCTCATTAATAAAAATAATTTGTGTAATGTAAAAGAATTATTTGATATTGCAA
Organism: Bombus huntii; assembly: GCF_024542735.1. NCBI lineage: Eukaryota > Metazoa > Arthropoda > Insecta > Hymenoptera > Apidae > Bombus > Bombus huntii. The sequence goes on along the minus strand of NC_066245.1, from coordinate 14,825,260 downwards.
GAAACAGAAGTATAATGTAAAAGTTATTATAGGTTGAAGGCAATGAAAAGTATACTGTGAAACTAGTTTAACTTAATTACGTATGTTTAGTTATCTATTGATAATTTTGTAAAATACTGTTAACAATGTCTGACAGTATTTTAAACGAAAAAGCTGAGAATTGTGTTTCTCATGATCCTGAATATGACGATACACTGGGTGTACCTGATTCATTAGAAATTACTATAAATGAAAATGAAAATATTAATTCTAATAATGATACTGATAATAGTGGTGAGTTTATGACTTTGGTTCGATATTTCTGTGTTATTTAACTGACTTCCTTTAAAAATAACATTCTAACTATGTTAGTAAAATGTATTGTGCATTGTTTACTTTATTTAAACTAGAACGTCCTGGTGTGATACCTTTTTCTGCTATACACGACTTACCAAAAAATTTTAAAAGCCAGTATCGTAATGTTTTTATTCCTGGTGAAGAAGTGCATGTGGACATTATAGACAATGAACGTAGCGTAACGACACATCCATTGAATCCAAATTTGTACACTATCGAATTTAGGCATGGACCATTTATTTGGACAATTAAGAAACGATACAAACATATCCAAAATTTGCATAATCAATTGAAAATATATCGCACCAGTTTAAATATACCTTTCCCAACTAAAAGTCACAAAGAAAGAAGAACTAGTTTGAAAAGTTTGGGGGATACAAAAGAAGGGAAAGGTCGTAAAGGTGCACTACCAAGGTATAAAGATACGTTTAAAAAGAAAATACGTTTATTTATTGTAAATGACCAAAAAATGGGATAAACTATTTTTTTCAGATTTCCAAATAAGCCTGATGTTTTAGTACCTTATGAGCAACTAGAACATAGGAAAAAAGTATTAGAAGAGTACTTAACTAATTTATTAAAAATAAAAATTTATTTGCATCATCCAGAAACAGTGAGTTAATAATTTGCATTTATTTATGTAATGATTACTAACAAGTATAAAACATTTTCAGGTCGATTTTTTAGAAATCTCACATTTGTCATTTATAGAAGATTTAGGAATGAAAGGCAAAGAAGGAATTGTTTTAAAACGAACTGGATCAGGTGCAAGAAGTAGATGTAACTTTTGTGGTCTTCTTGAGGGCATGTGTTGTATTAGATGTACTCATTTCTGCACATTTCTATGTAGGAAATGGCATTCTCGACATCTTGTTGTTAAAGATACTTTTGTTGCCTATATTGAACCGGAAAGTGGTAGCATTAAATCGGTGATTCTAATGGATAATGGTTTCGGAATCAGTTTTGGTCTGTATACAACAGGATTAAGAAATGGTATACAAATAGTAAATCTCAGTAGGCACATACTAATTAAGTGCTGGACAAGAAGAAAGGCTAAAGAATGGCTGGAATTCATACAAGAAGTTAGTAACAGGGAAGGTAAGTTCTTTGACTAGTGCGTAATGTAAAACTTTGAAAACTTAATTAATAAGTTATGTTAGTACAGGTCGAGACTTTATACAATCGAATCCGCACAACTCGTTTGCACCTTATCGTTCCCCTATTCCAGCCACATGGTTTGTAGATGGATCAAGTTATATGTCTGCTGTTGCAGACGCGTTAGAAGATGCAAAAGAAGAAATTTTTATTGCAGACTGGTGGTTATCACCTGAGATTTATATGAAAAGACCAGCTATTCATAGTGATTACTGGCGATTAGATAACATTTTACAAAGAAAAGCTGTGAGTATATCATTAAAAACATTGTGTTTATTAATTATTCATACTAATATTTTTAACACTCTACCCTATTAATACTGACAAAAGTTGAGGATTCTTGGTAAGGCTAATGTAATCTTGAATATAACATATAATGCTGTCAAAAATTGAAAGAAATCACGTGTATATGTTAGAATAATCAATTCTTTATTTAGTTTGAAGGAATCAAAGTATATATAATGATCTATAAAGAAGTAGAAGTTGCACTGGGCATAAACAGTTTCTATAGCAAGCAACGTCTAGTTGAAAAATGCCCTGAAAATATAAAAGTATTACGTCATCCAGATCACGCGAGAGTGGGGGTGTTTCTGTGGGCACACCACGAAAAAATTGTAGTTGTTGATCAAAGTATTGCTTTTCTTGGAGGAATCGATCTATGTTATGGTCGATGGGACAACAATGAACATAGATTAATAGACTTAGGTACATGATACTTGAAATTAAATACCGATCATTGTTATTAATTGCATTTAGTTTTATTGTTTTCAATTACAGGCAGCACCCATCATTCCAGTATTTATATTCCATCTAAAGGTAGATTTACCAATACCAGCAGTAAAAAGGTATCAAATGCCAATGTAAAGAAGCATGTTTTATTACCATTGGCTATTGCAACTAATACAGTTGTGATGGCTACTACCAAATCTATACCAGTGTTGTAAGTTTCTTTCTTATTATTCTCCATAAATTTTATATTTCAAATTTTCTTTAAGTTTGGCTCGGCTACTCATTTTATTTTACTTTTTGTTTTTTTCTTTAGGCCAATTATAAATAATAAGACGTCGATATCACCATTCTCGACATCACAGTTAAATGCTGGTGATTTATTACTATTACAACCAATAGAAGAATCAGATACTATGAAATGTGATACACCTAATCTGGAACGTAAAAATTTATTTGGGATGGCAAAAGACACCATGGATAGAATGAAACACAGTATTAAGTTGAAAAGACAAGAATTAATTAATATGGTGTATAATCCACATGAAGAAGATAGTGATGAGGAGAATGTTATGACTACGTAAGTTTATACTTCAGAAAGATATGTAACAAAAACTGAATATATTTTTACACCAATTAGAGAATATCACTGACATTTTCAGCTATGCAATGCAAATTCCAATTGAAACTAGTCAATCACTAGTGTATAAGGAAGATGAAGTTTCAGAATATCCAGGTGTGGCTAAATTATGGCTGGGAAAAGACTATGTAAATTTTATTGTTAAAGACTTTAATGATCTCGAAAAACCTTATCAAGATCTAGTAGATAGAAGCAACACTCCCAGAATGCCATGGCACGATGTAGGAGTTATGGTACAAGGTGCAACAGCAAGAGATGTTGCCAGACATTTTATTCAACGTTGGAATGCAATTAAGGCAGGTACTTTCTAATTATGTAACAATCTAATAATTAAATAACATTTATATAATTTATATTTGTAGATGGAAAAAGCAAAATTAAATTCATGTTATCCATTTTTGCTTCCAAAAACGTACAATAATTGCAATAGTTCTGTACCATTTATTGAGAAATCTACTATACACAACGTCAACTGTCAAGTATTAAGATCAGTTAGTTCTTGGTCGGCTGGTTTTCTCGACTCACAAACAATAGAGCGAAGTATTCAAGAAGCTTATATTGAGGCTATTAGTAAAGCAGAAAGGTGAAATTAATTTTTAAAAACATGAAAAATGATTAATTGCCCTACTGCTATTATAATACACATTTTTCTATTTCAGGTATATATACATAGAGAACCAATTTTTTATAACACTTGCATCCATGCAACGATCTGCAGTAAAAAATCGTATTGGAGAAACATTATTGAAACGCATTTTAAGAGCACACCGTGAGGGTGCAGTATTTAGAGTATTTGTAATAATGCCTTTATTACCAGGTTTTGAAGGCGAAGTTGGAGGACCAACTGGTACTGCTCTACGTGCTATTACTCATTGGAATTATGCTTCTATATCAAGGTAAAAATTCTATTATAAAATTAAACTGCAACTAAAGATGAAAAGTGAATGAGTTGAAAAATTGGAATTATTTGTATTATAAATAGGGGTAAAGATGCTATTTTAAGTCGGCTAATTGAAGCAGGAATAGAGGATCCTGGAGAGTACATTACATTCCATGGTTTAAGGACGCACGCAATGTTAAATGGTACATTAGTGACAGAATTAATATATGTTCACAGCAAGCTATTAATTGTGGATGATAATACTGTCATCTGTGGTTCTGCTAATATTAATGATAGAAGCATGACAGCAACAAGGGACAGCGAAATTGCAGTAATAATTCATGTAAGTATTATTTTAACTGACTCAACTGTGTAATTTTTTATCATTTCAATATTAACTATTCTATAATTTACAGGATCAAGAATTTGAAGAAGGAAGAATGAATGATATACCGTTTCCTTGTGGTAAATTTGCAGGATCATTGCGGAAACAATTAATTTCTGAACATTTGGGATTATTTAAAACAAATGAAGATATAGATGTAACTGATATAATTAAAAAATCATTCTACAAAGATGTATGGTGTGCTAGGAGTAATCGAAACACAGAAATCTATGAAAAAGTATTTCATGTTATTCCGACAGATAAAGTTGTTAATTTTTCTATGCTAAAGCAATATCAAGATGAGGAGCCACTTTCTTCTTCGAATACACTTTTGGCCCAAGAAATGGTTGAACAGATTAAGGTATGTTTTAAAAAATTATTATTATTTTTATTATTTTAACAAACTTTATCTTTTCATTTTTAATTTTATTTTAGGGTCATTTAGTAAACATGCCATTGCACTTTTTATGCAATGAGGATTTGAAACCAGCTGCTGGTACAGTGGAAGGAATGATGCCAACAGCACTGTGGACTTGAATTTTTGACATTCGAATCCAATATTAATGAAATCAGTGATTTTAATATTTTTTACAATTGTATACAAGTTAATCTATTTTTAAGTATTTTATTGACCAAAGTACAAACGATCACTCTGTGCTTATGACTAGATATTTCATTATATGTATAAACTGCTAGAACTAAGGTTGTATATCACTATTACTTAAAAGCATTTAGGATATTTGAGAGCATAAAGAATTAAGATGAATAAAATGCTAATGAAAATTCAGGTCAAGGTGATGCTTGGATTGTTACTTATGCATTAAATTGATCATAATTGTACTTTAACATTCCATAAAATCTAACTCTTTCAAAAAGGAAACGGGTTATTAATGTTGATGTGGTAACAGTTACTAATTTGAAGATAATTTTATTTCATTAACCATTTAATATGCTCAAACATCTTTTATTAATAACATCTTTTATAAAAATGTTCATATGAATGTTTAAGTTTTAACAGTATGCCTTTTTGAAAGTTGAATTTTATATTATAACATTTATTTTATAATATTATTTATTTGTATTAAACGATATATAAAATAAATATGACATATGTCGTTCTTTACCAAGCTAATATTGTTATTTCCTTATATCTCTGTTACGATTATTCCATATAAATATTTAGTGAATCATTTTTGTATTTCAACTTATCTAAATAGCCAGAAGTTTGATAAATCGAGAGTCAACGTAATCAATATTGTGCTGTATAATTATGTGTTCGGATTCACATTTCCGATTTCTAATGTCAAGTCGGTAAAACACGCAGACTTAGAAAAGTATGGCAAAGTCATAGAACACCTGTAGATAAGCGTAAACTAAATAACGCAACAAGAAAACTAACCAAAATCCTTAAAAATTACAAAAATTACTGTTTTCAAAAATATCTTGCTAATCTGTATCCCACAGCTAACTCCAACTACTAACTATGGAAAGCACCCAGGAAACTCTCTCGTCCTCCGTAAATAATCCCTCCAAATCGCTATCCGCAAGGAGAATGGGCGCGTAGCGTGTCTATACAAAAAGCCAACTTGTTTGCAAGTCACTTAACTAATGTTTTCAAACCGTATTCCTCCACTATTGCCGCGAAAATAACGGAATACTTGCACTCTCTCTTCCAGATGTCTCCTCCTATTGAACCTTTCTCATCTCTGGAAGTTATAGAATTAATCCGTCGTCTAAATCTCAGAAAAGCATTGGGACGTGATCAGATAAGTAACAAAGCTATCAAGGATCCGTGTGTCCTGTGCCGTGTCTTCCTTTTCCTCGCAGTGATGACACATGTTAGTCACCTCCCGTCGAATCCTTAGCAGGAACTCCCCAAACGCTCCGTGCCCGGTGAGCACCTGCGTCATCCTGTATGTCGGTAGGAGCCCGCCACGATCTCTCCAGATCACCCAGTACGGTAGGACCGCTCCAACGGTTCGATGACGCCGCACCGTATCCTCGGCGGCTAGCTGAATGCGCCACCGTTCCCAGGTTTCGAGCCTTGCCTCCTCCCGGACATCACGGACCGACTGGTCGGCAGAGGGCGTATCCCTGCCCGAGTACGGGCTCCGCAGTTGATGGTACACCCACCGAGGCGCTAGGGCCCGTAGTTCGGATGGAGGAGACGCCGCCTGCACCGACGCCGACGCGTGGGATATGGTCCGATATCCCCTGACTATTCGGATGTAGGTAATCCTCTGCAACCTCCTCAGTAGCAGTAAGCTGCGACGATTCCTCAGCAGATCTTCCGCCCGCACCGGGGCTCCGTATAGGACCCTGGATCGAACCACTCCCTCGTACAGTTGACGAACTTCGATTCCAGCCCCGCCAATGTTTGGCAATAGGCCGCATAAGGCATTGGCTGCGGCCGTCACTTTAGGGACCAGAAGCTCAAAGTGCGGCCCGAACGTCTATTGGCTGTCGATCGGTAGGGCTAAATATTTCATCTGGAGCCCCACCTGTACTGCGTTTCCGCAGATGTACACACAGAGAAGAATCACATGGCCTCAAACTTGGCAGGTGACACGCTCAAGCCCAGCTCCTGAATGGCGCGAACCGCGCACGCCACGGCAACCTCGCCGAGTTGGAGCGTCTCATAAAAACATCGTCCCCCGGCCAGGATCAAAGAGTCATTGGCGTAGCAGACAATGCCCGTGCTCGGAGGCAGGGAGCAGCGAGGACACTCGACCGCCGTGGTACCATCCTAAGTCATTGGTGGGACTATCGTGTGGATGTACCGGCCACGTCACTGCCGACCGGTGACCTGCTAACTGTGCTCGACAGTTCCAGATGGGACTCACGTAAGCGGGGGCCTCAAGGTACAAAGTACCCGGGAACTTATCCCGACGGTCCCATCCTTGGCATCAGAATCGTGGGTGCGCTACTACCCAAGGCCACGTAGAGAGAGTGTAATCGTACTTAAATGTCTTACACTCCCGGCAACCTTCCCTGTGGTGTACATAGAGGACTCACGTAAGCGGGACGCTTGTTCCGACGGTCCTCCCTGGTTGCGGGAATGTGGGTTTGCCAGCCCCCATAGACTTACATAAGCAAGTCCTCCCTGCGGGAAGTCCTCCCTGCGGGATCACGGACAAGGCAAGGGGGCACCTCGAAGCGTTCCAGCACCTCCACTATCACGTCCCAGGGAATGACGTTGAAGGTGTTTGTTACGTCCAGCGAGACCGCCAACGCAACCCGTTCTACGACACCATGGCCTCCGCCATGGTCCTTGCACAATTCACAGCATCGACGGTCGAGTGGCCCCGTCGAAAGCCGTACTGTCTGTCGTGCCATCCGGGCACCCGTTCCGATATATGGGCCTCCAGACGGGTGGCGATTATTCTTCTTTCAAGGAGTTTGCCCACCTCGTCCAAAAGGCACACCGGTCCGTACGCCGCCGGCGAGTCCAAGCGGTGACCCTCCTTCTTTAGCAGGACAAGTTTCACTTTGTCGAATGCTTGTTGAATGTCTAGGAATACCGCAGAGCAATATTTCTTCTTTTCTAAGTTTTGGCTGATAATATGTGTTATACGATGAATGTGCTCTGTAGTAGAATGTTGCTTTCGAAAACCGAATTGATGATCTGGCAGTGTTTCCAAATCCTCTAAGAGTAGAAGAAGTCGATTCTTTAGCATCTTCTCAAATAGTTTAGACAAAGTAGGTAGAAGACTAATTGGGCGATAGGAGCTAGTTTCGTGTATTGGTTTTCCGGGTTTAGGAACGAGAGTAATCAGTGATATTTTCCAGGACTTAGGACAGTATTCAAGGCGAAGAATTGCATTAAAAATTGATGTGATGAGTGCAATCCCTTTTATGAGAAGTTCCTTGATTGCTTTATTACATATTTGATCATGCTCCGATGCTTTCGTGGGATTTAGGCGACGGATTAATTCTGTAACTTCTAGAGAAGTGAAAGGTTCAATAGGAGGAGACATTTGGAAGGGACAGTGCAGGTATTCCGTTATTTTCGCGGAAATATTGGAGGAATGAGGTTTAAATACGTTAGATAGGTGATTAGCAAACAGGTTGGCTTTTTCTATAGGGCTACACGCCCATTCACATTACGGACAGCGAATTGGAGGGATTATTTGCGGGGGACGCGAGAGTTTCCTGGAAGCCTTCCATAGTGAATAGTTGGAGCCAGCTATGGGAGACAGATGGGCAAGATATTTTTGGAAACAGTCATTTTTATAGTTTTTAATGATTTCGGTTAGATTCCTAGTTGCGTTATTTAGCTTGCGTTTGTCGTCAGGTGTTCTATGACTCTGCCATACTCTTCTAAGTCTATGTTTTTCTGCGATTTTTTTAAATGTGTGATGGGGTATACTTTCGACCAGTCGCGGGGAGACGCGATCGCGAGGAAGCGCGTTAACGGGAGTCGTAAATTCCCGTTAAGATTATAAGAATCGACACCACGAACAGATCGATTTCGATTATTTCTTTTGGGATAATAGGGGTGATTGATGTGGTATAACACTGCGATTAACAGTTTATTACACTAAAAAGTTACGCCGTTACGTTTGATATAAATATCGTAGACGATACTTTGACATATGAAGATCCGATATGGCAATCACGTTAAACCACGAAAATCCATAAGGTGATCTGTCTACACTTATATATTGTCTATGGTTCAGCAGCTCTATATGACCGTGGTTACGTCTATTATGTACCTCGTTCGCGGCCGCAGCGCGGCGCGTCGGCAAGCAAGGGCGATACACTAACTTCAGGGACAGTCACGAAAACAGCTTTTTCACGTTAATCATTCCAGAATTCCAGTTCCAACAAGACAGCTGTTTATGTTTTCCTCACATTTTGCCTTTCTTAAAATCAGTGTCCTTTCTGGCAATGTGTTGAATACAAATTTTTATTTCTAATAGAATTATTAACGTAGTATAATTTTGTCTATATAATCCTTGCTTTGTTACAAATAAAGATGACGTATTTAAGTTCGTGGGAAGAATTTGAAAAAGGTGCTGAGAGGTTATATCTTCAAGACCCAATGAAGGTATGTTTTAATTAAATTAATGTTCATTTATACATTTTTTATTCATAAAATATATATTGAAATGTATTCTAATTAATAACATAAGGTATAGGTTATAAAAGATAGGTTATAAATCGTAATTGAGATAGGTATGACATGACATGTCATATTGAAAACTAAACTCTACTTAAACAAATTTTTTAACTAAAAAATATATCATATACAACTGTAAAATTTTTAGAACGTGAATTTTCACTGTATTAATTGGTATATGAATAATACAAATGTATTCTGTGCAAAATATTTATTTATTTTAATACTAGATTACAGGTGAAATAAATAAAGTTTATAAAGGCAGATCACATTTATAAATAGTTCAATAATCATGAAGTCTATAATTTATTATTTTGTCATTTTAGGCTCGGTATACAATGAAATATTGCCATAATAAAGGTGTTCTATATCTAAAACTTACAGATAACAGAACGGTAAGCTTTATCCTTATACAACTTACCTTGTAAGTCTTAAAAATCTACTTAAATAATATATTTATAATTTTCTTCCATAGTGTCTACAATATAAAACAGAGATAGCACAAGATTTAAAGAAGATGGAAAAATTTATAGGAAACCTAATGAGGCACATGGCATCTAAAGAGAGCTAAATAAGGACTAGATGAGATTAGGGACACTTTTTTAATCAAGGAATAAAAGTGCTGCGCATTTAATTCATTGTTTACGTTGTTCCATTTCATAAGATTCAGTGATTGATGGGATTATAGATATTTAATTTGAATGAGGTATAAAACTTTCTTAAATATACAATATGTGCATAAATGTCTATTTTGTCTTTATTTAAAGCTTCATGCTCATTTCGGGCAGTTCCGTTGTCTCCTTGTTAAAGTTCTGAAACAGTATAAAATAAAATGTATCGTGGTATAAATTTATGTAGAAATAAATTTATTTAAAAATAATTGTTCCAAATAAAAACCATTTCAAGGTACAAAAATATGGTATACTAAAATTTACTTGAAAATACCAATACTTCTCGGAAAGTGTAACTGTGTGCATATGTGTAACAGCAGCATGTAGTGCATTAGTTATTAATAAAGCCGAACTTAATTTTAATTTTTTACTAGATATTATTGTAAAAGGGAAGCACGAAGCAATGAAAAGAAGCACTTACGATATAATGGGCTGAAGAACAGCATCCAGAGTAGTATCAACAGGAGGGTAGATTTCTTGATTTGGAGACAGTTCATAGCGTACCTCTCCCCCTAATTGCATTTGCGGCTATACCAAACAAAACTATTTTACTAATTTACTATGCAGAAGATTGTACGATACAACACACTACATTTTACCAACAGTATTTCATTGAATCGATTTTTCTTATCGCATTATGATTCAAAGAGAAGAAAAATGATGTAACAAAATACTGTGGCTAGCAGAGAAGGAAATAGCAAGCCTTAACCACATGTATTTGTAAAAAGCGTTCAGTGCATCTAAAAGATTTTCGTACAATAAGTGCACAATCTTAATAAAGACAATTTATCTGTCATTTAAGATTATAGTAATCCTTCTTTCTTTCTTAAAAGCAAAAAGCTTAAACTACTTGAAGCAAAAGTGTTACCCATTATTTTCTAGTAATATTTTGTTCAAGCAATAACATAGTGAAGTATAATTACGTGTAGAAAGCGGAAGTAAAGAAAATAATGAGTTTCACTCGAAACCAAAATTGATAAACGAAAAATTGACGTCATAAACGAACAAGCGAAAAAATACGTACTACCCGATTAGGTTTAGCGCTGTCGGCGGAACTTGAGCAGCAACTTGAAAATTCCTGCGGTGTACTTTCCCCGAGCCCACTGTCCACATTACTTCCTATTAATATTCTGTTGTTACGAGTATAATAAAAGTCCTTCCTCATATTGCACTCGCTCCTACTACCATCGTAGTATTTTGTCTCGACTGGACTCGGCCTGGTCGGCGGCAAATTATAACTTCCGTCGCGACTATGTTGTATCATTCTTCTGTTTCTTTTGCCAACGGGTCCGATCGTTCTGAAAGTGATTCCTTGACAATCTTGCGATATCACGGCAAAATTTAAGCACAGCCCTGATCGGACACCAACGACATCGATGCATATTTTAGTTTATCAAACGTTCATAACATGGTTAATACATACTACGAGCCATATTGCATTCCCTAACGATACATATTTTTATTCACATTACAACACTAAGTTTTACTTAACAATTTCTCCATTCGTCGATCACTTACATACGTACGCCAATGTATTTAAAAGTCTATAAGTGTTTAAGGAGAGAATAACGTTACTGGCTACCTAAAGAGGGGTTCAGGGAATCGAGTCGACTGGCATGATGAAAATTTCGATCTGGATCGTTGACAATGATTATCTACCAGAACTTCAACACTCCCATATACCGATCACAATTAATTAACGATTAACACGATGCATTATACCATTACATAGAAAATACACAAAACATTTCAAAAGAAAACACACACGTACAAATGCTACAATTGTTTTTAGAACGTATTTTTATGGGACAGCAATGTGCTTTCATGGTATAGCGAAAAGCATCAGTATAGGTGCCAGCCAGGAAATAAATAAACAGGTGCGACAAGCTGTTAATCTCATCGATTTATTAAGGACCTATCATGCTTTAAATAAATAATAGGGGGCATGCTTAAAATAGATCACGTACATGCTCTTAATAAATTAAACAAAAAAAAAAAAAAAAGAAACACCGCATGCAATGGGAAAAATTTCAAACAATGACTACGGATCCCGTCTCATCCTCCAGTTGCGGAGGATGACTCTGGATGTTGCAGGCCATCTTGAGATCATCGTACCTAGGTAGGGACGATGAGTCTGCGTCATCCAATCGAGAATTGCTAGACTGTAGCACATTGCTAGACGTACATTGTTGTACGGATGATTGTGATTGAACCACCGTATATGGTATCTCTCGTCGTTGCTGTTCAGTCATTCCGGAAGTATCGACTAGCCCAAACTCCAAGTGTCTGCAAAATCAGCCATTGTTTCATTGTTTTACATTATGTCGTGTTACTCAAGGAAATTCATTATTTTTACAGAAACTTCCTTGCATAAATCATTGTGCAAATTGTTTGGTATAAATAATTCAATTTCATTCACACCAGAAGTAATTAGATTAGTATACATATGTTACATGGTAATACTAAGATTGTTCGGTTTATATGTACACGAGATACAGTTGTTTCATTTGGAGGGAGAAATATAATACAAAGTATTTGTGCAATTTTAACATTAAATATGTACATTTGAAATTAGATAAATTACATTTGTATTGGAGATGACGAGGTAGATAAAATTCACTTTGGATCATTTGGTTTTCATGCATTTAATATCTAACTTTAACTAATTTAACTATATATCGCTATAAACACAATAAAACAATATTGAAAATTTTATACAAAATAATATTACAAAAAGTTTATACTTAATATTATACTTACCCCTCCAAATCAAACAATTCTTCTACGTGTTCTCTCTTATCTTTATTTTTACCGAACAAACAGCATAAAAAGATGAGAAAGGAAACATCTATTTGATAAATGATTATTTCAGTATTGTTACAATTTCATAAAAAAAACGTACTTTCTAAGTTCGTCTGGCAATGGTTGCTTTTGAGAAGGACTCCGGTGTCTACTTCTATGCCTTCTTCTTGGTTCCGTGTGGCTCACCTATTAAAATATTCATTTTAATCAGTTTACATTTACGATAAAAGAAGGAAAACGCACGAGAAACTGTACGAAATAGAGAAGACGAAAGCATCGCTGAATATCGAATAAAAGAAATAATATTCAACATCTTATTCGAACTTACAACAGCCCGTTGAACCCCTTCGCCTTTCCGCTTCTGTGCTTCTTTCCATTGCGGTTCGGAATCTACCAATTCGTGTCTAAAAAGATTTACGCACGTATATGTAAAATCTTTTAATTCCAAAATATTCGTGCATAGTATAAAATGTTTTGTGATAAACTAAGTTGGCTCGTTCCACTTGTGATTTTACATTAAAGACATACTTCCCAGGCGCGTCGTCATTAAAATAATTATCACCTTTATATGCTCTACGTACCCTACCGTGAGAATATAATGAGTACAAGGGTTTCCTTCCCGTCCTCACGGTCGATGAACTTGCATAAGATGTTCTATCAAGATATTTCGTTTTCACATCACTGTCTAAGGGGCCTTTATTATGCCGATTAATTACCAATTAGGCTAACTAACGTATATCTTAGAATTTAGACGTATATCTTAGAATTCTAATTGTCTCAATGCACGATAACAAATGTAACGATGCTGATCAACGCAGTTGAGTTGTTTCTTTCGATTAATGTCTAATCGTTGACAACGAAGATGAGCATAAATAAATACAAGAAAATCGTACCTAGATGATCGGGAGCTTCTGTGCTTCCTACGGTGCTTGCGATGGCCCGATCTTGTATCCGAACCTCTCGATAGCTCGGATTCGCAATCAGAGTGACGACTATGTCTTCGATGACTATGACTATGACTTCTTCTACGATGACCACCGCGACTATGACTGTCTCCTGAACTTTGGCTCTCTACAGAGCTACTCCGTCGTTGGAGTCTGCTCAAGAGCTAAAAAGTGAATAACGATATAGCATTAACGCTAAGAATATTGAAATTCAACTCATTTCTGCTACACAATACGAAAAATTATAAAATGTAATCGAGTTAATAACAAATAACAGATGTGAAGAACGTACTGCCGGTGCCGTTCCCGCAGAGCGGACCGACCGAGGACTAGACGAAGTGTAAAGACCACGAGGTTGGCTCTGAGTCCACGGCGCGCTCCTGGTACTCCTAGGACTTGAATTATTCACTTGTCTCGCATTTTGAGTATTGCACAGAACGTTTCCCCCGACCGAATTGCTGCTCGGATTCGAATTCACTGTCGCGGGTGTTTCCACGAACGGGCCGACCATTTCTTGGCCTTCGACCACGCGTCGCTGTGCCCTACGACTAGGTGTTCTCTGGAAAATCGGCGGTGGATTCCGTCTAATCACTGTGTGCTTCTCAGAGCTAGACGGAGGACTGTACGAGCGGAAACGAGAGTAAGGACTCAAAGGTGGTGGACCGGTGGCCATCAACCGGAAGAATGCTTGGTGCTCCAAACAACACTTCCATAGATGTCTACAGGCACCTTTTGACGGTGACTCGAAACCGTGCGTTCTTTCCTCAGAATTCTTTTCGCTGACTCTTAGCATGAAATATCTACCCTGAAAGAAGTAATAGGATGATTTTTATGTATTTTAATGCTAATTATAGTAGCAATTTTGATATGTGAAACATATGAGTGAATAATGTTTCGAGAAATGACGTTTACCTACCTTATAATAGATCTTATTGATTCGAGGCCAATAGTAATTTCCCACTTTGGACTTGTTACGTAGTAGAATTATCCCACTCGGTGTCAGACCCAAAAAATACTCCACGCTATCTTCGCCCTGCGAATCGAGATTACGGGTTTTCTACACATTATCGTGTTTCGTTAAGGCATCGGTAACTTTTGTTCGTTTATACAACAAGTACCTACCAAAACGGGATGCAAATCAACCCCGTACATTTCCAGCCATTTCACCTTGTCCAAATAATTCAGCTCCGCGGCAGAGGGTAATTGTCCTCTGGAAAAGGAGGTCATTGTTACTTTAAATTACCTTCATTATTAATTGCGTGTATTGTGAAATCTATCACTTTACTTTCTATACTATATGTAAAACAAATGAAAGCGGGTATCTTCTTTACAGATGCTTGTGTTAAGGAATGTAATGTAAATGTAAGACATACACGAGAGTTTTATGAAGTTCCACTATACGATTTTCCAATTCCGTAGTTTGGTTCGCTAAAAACCGAAATTCAGTAACGTAGCCCACAGAATGTCGCCTTGGATCGTAGTCTCCGAGTTCCGCTGAAACAATCATATTAATTCAATGTTATTTTAATTCAAGAAATAATGTCTCTGGGAGTGTATCGCTTATTTCTGAAATCTTAAATTAGTTTATCCGGGCAAACAATATGTATAAACTTTTCTTCATAAAAAAAAACGTGCAATTATACTCTAAAAATTGATGACTCCCTGGTATATGTTGTACATTGTACACGTAACAGGTTACAAATATTTAATGTTTTCTCATTACGTAATTCCATATATTTTCTTTATACGGACACACGAGTTCATCGAGCATGCAAGACGTACACACGTGGAACACGTTCACGATTTATTTTCAAAGCATTAAGCAAATCGTCCAGTAACACGCATTCCGTCAACCGGATGCTTACACGCATTATCTACGCTAGGAAAAAAAAGTATGATAGCACTCTCATCCTGCAATCTACGTACGCACAAGTTGCGCCTAGTCCACCCTTCTTTTTCCTCTTTCTCCTTAGTTTCTTACCCTGCACGATCTAAACGCATGCAAGTAAGAGAAATTATGCCTTAAAGTTGCTGTTGCATTTTTCTTAGAATATCGTGCAATGCGAGCAAAAATTAAATGTGGTACAATTTGTTGAATTTTATTGGAGATAAATATATATGGAGATAATTTGTGCATTTTATTGGAGATAAAAAAAGGTGCAAGTTAGAAAATTAAACATTTTGTGATTACAATATTCAAATAGTTAGACACATGTAATTATTTTTTCGATAACATAGGAAACGAATCGTATCTAAGTGACTGTGCTACTCAAGCTTGTTTGAAATTTGAGATCTATATTTCTGATTTACCATTGTCTAGCCGCTGTCCTCGTTCCTTTTGTCTTTCATGCACCTAGTTTATCATGATATACGAGGTACTCAATTTAATTGTATAAGAAATTCCGTTTTGATGCACCAGTTTAAAACTTAATATATTAAGTTGTCCTAAAAGTTTCTCTTGTTTTGTAAGGAAACGATAGATAATCCATTTTATTCCAATAGAACCTGATACATTACGGCACAACATCGCATGCAAATTGCAACAGAGAAATTATTCGAACGTAATGCCACTTACGTATAATATTAGTTTCTATAAAATGTCACAACTATAGATATTATTGCTCATATTATAATATACATCATTAAAATTAGTCATTATTAAAATATAAAAGAAAAGTATCTTTTATTTTATCGTTATTATTTTGTAAATTTTTTACTTTTCGCTACTTTTCAAACTTTCACGAACCAAGTGACATATGCTGTTGACTGAACGATCGCAATCTGCTCCAATATTTGCTGCTACTTTCCATCGTAATGTGTAAATTCCAAATGCAAAAATGCTTAAAAGGGTCCCAACAACAGAACCAATTAAATTCACTTGGTCGCGTTGTGTAAAACTAAGATTTCAATGTCTACGCAACTAATCGCATAAATCTAATTTACATAAAGGAATTTCAGCTCGTCGGAATTTCGCTACTTTCGTCCTATCTCCAAGTTCTGCTTCTTCGAAACCTGTCACCGTCAATTGCTATAGGCTGCAGCACGGAAATGCCCTCCAGAAATCATCCTAGTCGCTTAATTGAATCACTGACTTTGATGAATATCGGCTGAGACCAGCACGAGGGGCACTTTATTTTCTCGCTGGTTTGGTCTCTCTCCGGTCCTTCGCCTACCATACAGAACAGAATTCCTGCACCTTGTCGTCGTCGATTTCTTGTATGTTCATTCGGTCATGTAATTACGAGACCGCTGGTCGTAGACTACGAAACGATCGGAATCAAGCCGCAAAACGCGTTACCAGGGTCCAAGAAGTTTTGCCTAAATGAAGAGGAATTTGTTCGATGATGAAAATGGTATGCGGAGATGTTCGACCATGTGGACGATTATGGAAGAAGAACTGTCTCGTACGTGAGGAAAGAAGTAGTGAGTGGAGCCGAGGAATGCGACTCGATCGATAAAAGTCGTCGCTCGTAATTAAAACCTTTGGATTCTACCTTTACATTTAACGAGACAACGATTTGATCGTTGATCGATGGAAATTGGTGATCGAAGGGGAACGAGGTGTATTGAATGGAACGAGGAGCAATCCTTCTTGGTATTGAAAGTTGTTGAAAGTTGCGAATATTAGTTGTGCAGCTTGTTAGTTCGGTTTAGAAGGCGAAGGAGAAGTCCAAGTTCGTTGAAATTAAAAAGAAAATTTAATTAGACTTAGAACGACGTAAGGGAATATACGGTAATTTATATGTCGACTTGTTGATTAGTAGCTAACTATAAATTTCCTTCTTTGAAGTTGTTAAATCTGTAAGTATTACTTTTCAGTTATTTTTCATTTATTAAATGTGAAGTTTTTCAATAAATGCAAAAATAAAAGATGTAAAAACGAATATTTTGTAATTGAAAAAATAAACAAGACAAAATGTTTACCGATATGGTTAATTGATCATTCATAGTATCCTGATGGCAATACCGATCGAATGACTTCACGAATACCGTGAGTTCCATAAAATAAATTGCTTAGAACGAAAGTCGTATCATGCTGCAGAGTCATAGTCGATAAAATACGAAACAAATTTCTTTTCAACTACCCAGTTATTAAAATGTTGCTAAAAGGTTTCTTACAAGGAACAATGCATTGCCATTTTAACACAAATATTTATAATATTTATAAACAAATATTAAAAATTTTTATTTCTGGTTATTATTTGTCAGGTAACTTTTATATCAGCTTTTATTAATAATTCTAGTTATTTGAGATTTTATTCCTGGGAGGAGCACAAGCTTGTTCCAAAGTAATTTGGTACATCGTAAGCAAGAAATCACCCTTTTGATCTACGAAATTGAAATTATATTTTATAAAAAGATACGGAAATCCTTTCAAGTTACATTTCACTGACCGTCCTTTGTACATCTTTGATTTCTATCCGCTTGACCAATAATTTCCAAGGCCCTTTATGCTATTTCCTTTCGCATTTCCAATTACAGAAGTGAAGTGAACTACTCGAATTTCTTCTGTCAACGCAATTACTTCAATGGTGTTTTCGTTTACTAAAAATGTTTCGATCAAAAGTTATATATTCAGTTACGTAACGATATTTTTTATACAAAGAGATATAAAAGTTCAAGTCGCATACTAAAATTAGCTCTGATTGAAAACTTAGTCGATTCAATATTCACTTTGGAATAAAAATCGCTTAAAATAGTAATTTCATTGAGTGGTATTCATCTATATGAAGGTACGCATCATTAAGAGACGACGGGAAGCAACGATAGCAGGTTAAACGTACGAAACAATTAAGTTTTCAAATAGGATTCCATTGTCCGTGTTTCAATGAGGCATTCTCGAGAATTTTTCTTCATGTTCGAAGAACGGAAGGAGCCGCGGAGCGACAGTGGGAGTATAAATTAATTTACGAAGCGAAACAACGCTCTAAAAATGAATTCATCCCGTCCGAGTGAAGGGAGCTCGACAGTGCAGGAAGAAATACGCGTGACAATAATGGAATTCACCCCAGTGAGGCTCCGGAAAAAAAACGAAAGAAACGCCTAAAGGTGTTTTCGTCGCCGTTGTAATGGCATTGTAAGCTCAAAGCTCCTTGGCTATCTTGTTTGAGATCTCCGTGGAGTTGGACAACGCTTTTCGCTGGCGCAAGCACTATCTCCCATTCGTAAAACGACGACCGGGTCTACTTATTTCCAGAGTAACTCCAATATTTGCGGAAGCTGAGCGTAAAAGGGTTCGTCGCTGGACGAATCAGATTCATTGCTCGAAAGAAAAACGCGTTACCAAAGAGTGGTGCATTTTCAGGGGAGACGCTGGAACGAGAAAGAGATAAAAATCATGTACGAGTGACTATCCTGGTTGGCGAGTTGATTAATATTCGTCGTTAAACTGTCTTCCTCGTAAAATTACTTCCCGACGCTGAACAAGCGCGTAATTGCGTACGCTATATAACGGCCAAGTTTCGCTCTCGTCCCTTCTTTTTCTTTTGTATTCATGGGAGAAAAAGGTTTCTTTAATTGCTGCCAGCCGCATAAACCAAGGAAAATGTGGAATTTTTCAAGAACACCGTGCAATATCGAGGGTTTGATTAAATAGATGCGATGAATAAGTCATACGAATAAATTTGAAAGATGATTTTCCACGTATAGACGTGAAAATATGAATTTCACAAAACAATTCCATTCAGACGAGCTTTGATTATGAAATTCGCTAATATCGTTCTTACTGAAAATATTTCATTGGCGCCTTGACTTTAACAAATTTCTCGACTTTTGCTTAATTTTTCAACGTTAACTTGTTGTTTGTTGTATATTCTCTGCTTTGTATTCTTCCTGTTTACTCTTCGTTCTTTGCCAGTTGATTCTCTGTCAATGACTAGTTAATTGAAGGATCCTCGGTTGTACTGTAGTATTTAAAACTAACAAACTCAAAATCAATATGTATTCTACCACGTATCTTCCCTATATACGTACTTACTCTATCTCTTTACGCCATTCCAAACACCTAATATTTGCTTATCATCCAACACACGTGACGTTCGTTTATGTTCAGCGTTACAGCAGCTTATTAGTTTAACCTTTACGATTGCCGAGGCAAAGAGAAGGAACAAAGAAGGATTAAAATTAAGATAAAATAAAAAGGATATTAAAATCTTGAATTTCTATTGGACAGTTAAGAAGCTACTTTGAGATAGCTCTTTTACCGCGGTAAAAGAAACAGACAGTGACTAGTATTTTTAGTATTACGCAAATCGCAATCGCAAGATCTCTGGTAGACGAATCACGTTCCGAAACGAAGACTTCTGGGTTCGGTAGTATCGAAGGAAAGAGCGCGTCTCGCGTGGAGAAGCGCGGAAAGAAAGGCAAGCAGGAAAGTCGAACACGTAAAATTCTGTTGCTCAAGATGTTGCAATCCATCGTCGCGCGGTGATCTCATCCGTGGCGAACCGCAGTCGCATTCAGAGAAGTTTATCTCCATTTCGCGAAGCAAAACGCGTGCCATGTCCATTTTTCTCTCTCTCGCCAGCTTCACGCCTTCCTCGTCCGTTCCGCGTTTCGTTGTCAACGGGCAGAGAGACTGAACAAGAAGAAAGGGCATTCATTTCGTCCCTTTTGACGGCGATGAGACGCAAACACGACCGTATCTTTTTCTCTCGTTCTCTTTTCTTCTTCCACTGTATCTACTCTTTCTCTATTTGCATGACTTTGAATCTCAGCAGCAGATAACTAACGCGTGGACCTGGAGCTTTCTTCTGGTCGGCTCTTGGCAGCGTCGTCGTCTTTCCATCGCGTACGTTAGACGAGAACGGGTCGATGTTTCGAAATCTTCAACCGTTAACTTATTTTTTAGTTTTTAGTATTTCTTTTGAGTATTAATTTTACACGATATCATTTTCTCCTGGCATTTTTGTTCTTCTCGTCATTTTTCTTAATATACCTAAAGTATATCACACGCTATTGTGCAAACGAAAACTTCGACTCAAAGATACAGGAAAGGAGTAAAATCTTTCACGAAGATCGATTACTTTCTCCATTCTATCTATATTTGAACGGAAGTATTTCGAAATAGAAACGAGTATCTGCAAAGGGTGGAAAGTTAGAAGCACTTTAGGAAAGCTTAACTCGTTTACATGGCCGTCTCTTTTCACCGGCGATATTGAAATTACTTGCCGCTCAAACGTTCTGTCAATTTTTTAACACCACTTTCGTTGAACCATGTCTTTGCTGGATACTTTATCTGTACTCTGTATTCGGAGGACAAAAGATTCCAGAACTTTTTTCGAAACGTTCCCTCCATCTGTTACTTTCGACAAACGTTTGAATTGTTTAATTAATTACATTTACTATCAAAATTTTTGTCACGGCGTATAATTTTGTAAGATATTTAATATTTGTTAAATAATATGATATGTAACTCAAGTTAAATGTAAACAATCAGAAATTTAGTGACACCAAAGAAATGAAATATAGTTTCCATGTTAGATATTTGCCTGCAAGAGTGCAGGATTAATTCAGGTTTTGCAACGGGTTCGCGATTAACATGAGTGAAAACGGGCGAAAACGTGGTGATTTTTCACATCGCCGTGTTTACCATCGACAAAAGTGCTCCGGTACAGCCTCTTGATTTCAGACTGTGAAGTAAAAATGAGGATACTTCTTCGTACTTTTCTATTTCATGATGCTTTCCTTGGGATTCCATTTAAAGGTGAAAAATATATTCAAATGTGCATATTATTTTTTCTTTTAACTCCTCGATTACGATATATAGCATTCCACTTAAATTAAGAAAATATAGCTTCCTTTAAGTACGGATTTAGTGAAAATTTAAATAAAAGGTAGATTGTATTATGCAAAGTAAATAAAATCTGTGGAGATCAATTTTGTTCATTTCGAACGAAGATTCTTTCAAAATATATTCGACGATCAGTGAATTTCAAATTCTCTCAGCACGATTCGCAATTGTCTTTCGATTCAAGACGTGCAAAGCTAAGTCTACACCGACAGACGATTGTCCCCAGACACATGTCGCAGACAATCAGCGTTTATCTTTCGTGCAAAATCCGCAGAAAGATAGATGCTGATTGGAAATGTCGACTTAACTTAAAGCTAGTCGTAATTTGCACGTTCATCAGCGTGAAAAGTTCATAGAAAATAGAGAAAAGTATGTTTCGTGATTCCGAGCGGATGAATGCGGTTCTCCAAAAAGATTCGATGGAACGGTGTTGCGCGTTGCCTGTTCACCGGAAAGGCGATGAAAAAGAAACGATGGTGAAGTGTAATTTCGACGTGACGGCTTTGTGCCGCGTGGGTGCATAATGTAGCACCTACCATGCAATTTTGTTTAGACTCTCTCGGAAATAAGCGTGCCCGAGCGTTAGGCGTTGCCCCGTTAAATTTCCACCGACGCTATCCTTGTCTTGCAATGTTGACGGCTCGGAACCAAGGCGGCGTTATCGCGATAAAAATTGCACACGTTTCATCGTTCTCCTCGTGTTTTGTCTACTTCGACCATAGGGAACGCAGATTGCCGTCGCGTAAAATCTTATCGGGCACGACTCGCTTCCAAGCGGTAACACGGTGAAGAAAGATGGGGATAGAGAGAATAGTGCAACGATTCTTCATTTGAAAGCGTATTAGGTTACATGATGAATGATTCGAGTTACTCAGTTTTTTCCAGGTATTTCGTGTTTTAATAAAAAGAACTTTGGATTAAAAGCAATAGTGAAAAATCGATAGAAATTGAGCAGCAATTCCAGGACATTTTTACAGTGAACTTTTTTGAACCGGTGCATGTTAATAAGTAAGTTATTGTTATATAAATCTATTTTAGTTATGTGTCAAATTTAAATAAAAAGTCATGCGAGTGAAATTGTAAACAAATAATTTTTTATCAATGCAGTAAAATAATTTCGATAAATGAATTTTGACTGCAAAAGAATCAAACTCCTTTTTCCTTACCGTTTCCGATTGGAACATGCTACTGTACAATACTACAGTTAAATTGATTACACGTGAAATTATATGCGTTAATTGAATTACTGCACTTAAATCGCATCAAGCTAATTAAACAGGGTGATTAAACGTTAGCATAAATTTGGTGCAAATCATAGGAAATGAAATTTAATTGAAAAAGCAAAAACAATCGTTAGAATCAAGTTCTCTCTTATCAAAAGCTGTCAATACTACTTAATACTCGAAATACTAGGAATTTATGAGGTACCAAACAGCAGTTATTAAGCTAATTATTTTGGACCTTTGTCAATTAACGATGTGCAACATTAAATCTCAAATTACTAAAAAATTCTTCAAAAAATTTTCTGAAAAACTTGAAAACGTACTCATTAAAAATTCAAATAATTTTTATTAATAATTTTATATCAACGGAAATCTTTGCGTTTCCTTAACTTGCTTTATTTTTCATCTTTATATTAGAAAATAAAATCACCTTAAGCATAATACCGTAAGCATAAAGTCACGTTTAATTTAGATCTAACCATTAACTGCTACATTATAAATTTATGCGATCGTAAAATCCTCGAAACCTGTGCCTGTAGAACCTTCTCGATAATTATCGTCTGTTTATCGTCGATAATTGCGTGAAACTAGCCTTACGAGATCAAGCATAACGTTATCGTGGGTTACACAAACCCGATTCCGCCTATTTTTTGCATAATGTTATTCCAGATGAGAAAACCTGAACGACCTCTTCTTTGCATGCAGGATTCAAG
The DNA here is from genome assembly GCF_024542735.1 of Bombus huntii. Lineage (NCBI taxonomy): Eukaryota > Metazoa > Arthropoda > Insecta > Hymenoptera > Apidae > Bombus > Bombus huntii. Next base: position 14,801,871 of record NC_066245.1, on the reverse strand, counting down.
GGCAGTGCAAACCATACCGGAAGACGATGCCAGGAAAGTCGAGTCGTTGACAGTGAAACAAAAGGAGTTACGCCTCATTTTCAGAATTATAGTGGCATCTCTAATGAGGAACGAGCACTCGGAGGCCATTTGTGGTTCACGTTGGTAATTGTCTCGGCAAGATTACTTGCTTAAGCGATTTTCCTTTACGCCTGCTTGCGACTCGACGTTTGCGCGTTCCCGGCCAAGAGCGCTCTGTTTCTTCGAATTGTCTTCCCTTAATTGGATGTGATTCTCGGTTTCAATTAGCGCAGTTTTTTTCGCGATAATTACGGAAGTGTCGTGTTTAACGAGGATCAAAACTGATTTAAGACTATTTTTCTAAAGGTTTCGTTGAAATTCTTGGAATTTCCTTGTTAAATCTGTTAGAGTAATCTCCAAAGAAATACCAATCTCTAGGAAAAATGATAAAATATATTATCGAACTAAAATTAATCGGTACATTTCACGCGAAAGTAATTTATCTCTGTTTTGAAATATTTTATGAGGATAGTTAGTATTTGTTTCGTTATATTTCACGTTTTTGTTAAAATATATTTGATAGGAATCGTTACCATTAAATTCCATAAATCGTGCAATGAACTTGCACCCTGTAATTGGATTATTATCTTGTAGTTCTGAAGGAATTAATTTGTGGAGTTACGAAGAAAGCTACGATATTAATTAAGCTAAATTCCCCAGTTAGTTAAGAGTTGATAGAAGGTACCAAAAATTGAATGGTATAATAAGATTTATCTTATTACTTCGCTGTTTTCGTCAGGATAGTCATCGCTAAAACTTCAGATTTACAAAATCAAGGCAGAATACCTAAAAAGATCGAATGTGCTAGCAGATAAAATTTGAATGAAATTTCCAAAGGAATTTATGAGAACTTTACTGGCTGGAACAGGTATTTCACGAATCATTACTTTGCGTCCTTAGTTAAGCATTCACAAAGCCCTGAACGCGTATTTTTAGATTTTTTCTATTGAAAAAGATTATCGTTGAGATTTTCAATAAAAAGATTATCTCTGGCTTAATAGCAAATAACAAATAGTTATCTTTACTACAAATTTTTTTTTTAATTTACTTAGAGGAAAATATGATTAAATGCATTCGTTGCGCTTATTGATACTAAACTCAACGTTCTGTTACAAAAGTAATTATTTAACCACTTTTAAGAATACAACTGCATTTCACAATGTCAAATACCGTTGTATAATCAACATTAATTAATATTAATTAACACGCTTTTCGGTTTATTTTTGCGATCAAATAGAACTGTGCAACGTTAGCTAGTGTCCTTGAATTCTTAAACCTATTCCTTTGAAAGAGTCGCTACTTTACGCCGGAGGAACAGATTCCCTCTTGAATTATTTCGTTCAATTAGCATAGGTTCGATTTCCTTTTCGTTGAAAAAATTGTCTCGTTACTCGGGCCGGGAAAATAGTTAATCCAGCTTTGCAACGAACACGTTTGGAACTGAATGTTAATGCAACAACGGTATTACCAACTCCTCCCATTCTTCTGCATCTACGAGTTAACTTTCTTTGACCTTGAGAAGATTAATACGCCGGGATTTAATTAAAGCTACCAATTTTAATCATAGCGTTCATTAGAAGCGGTAATAATCTTCGTGCTCAGTCGGCTGACGGAAGCCGCGTTGTGAAAAGAAATCGAGCGAACATTAACCATCTGATTGATTGCACTTGCCGCGTTCGCTTCCGTGATACATTTGCATAATGCATTTCCCTCGGAAAATTATAGCTTTACCGGTTTGAAAAATCTGTCCTTACTGTGAAATCGCAAAATAGACAGATTTTTGATCGTTTAAGAATAAGATCCTCCATTTTTATTTCCTGTGATCGAGTGGCGTAATTTGTTCACGTCGACTATTTGCATCACATTTTCGAGAAACAAACAAATAAAAACCACACCTAATTATTTCATATTCTTCTCCGGAGAAATAACTTGCACATATATATTTTTGTTGCACCATAAGTTTACGTGATCGGAAATTGATGGATTTTAAGATCTTCGTTCAATTATTTATGGATACCTTTTTTCTTTTTCACCGATGTCGTCTTAGCAAAATTCGTTATCAGCTGAAAAAAATGTTTGCGAACTTTGTCGCATGTTACGTAATACTTTCTAAGACGCAACACACGGTTCATAAGTGAAAATTCACTTCATATACGTTGAAAATATCTATATCTATTGTCAGTTTTGGTAGTAAATCATACAAAACCTGCCTCTAACGAGTAACTATAATATTTATTAAAAATTTATATACTTTGCGAAAGTAATGTGAAAAAGGTCATATTCTTACATTGGACGACGTATGCTCCTAATTCCGCGGCCAGGTCGAACGACACAGGAAGTCGTCCTTGGAGAATATCCTGCTTCACTTGGAGGAAAAACTGGTACCTTGAATAAAAAAGAACACATATTTTTATCGTATGAATAAAAAGCAAGAACAAGACGACAAACTTTTCCTTCGATAGTTTTCGATGAAAATTTAATTTTAACACACCTGTTTTATTTTTAATATTAAAATTGTTTTACGTACTATATAACCATACACCTCGGAAAATAATATAATATTCCATATAATACAATAATAATATATAATGTAGTAATATAAATTTCTATACAATTCTTCTTGCACACAATTTATCGAGATAATATTTTATAAACTAGGTAATAGATCTTTCCTTCTCTCAAAGATATGATAAAGAAAACGTTTGGCAGCCACTGTATGTATGTCGCGTATATAATTAATGACGTATGACACGTATAAACGTCTTACACACGAGAGAAGCAAAAGAAACGAAGCGAAAGAAGCGAAGCAGAAGAAGCGAAGCAAAAGTGGAAAAAGGAGAAAAAGACGAAGAAGAATGGGAAGGAAAAAAGGAAAAGTTACGAGATGGGGTCAACTTGCGGCTCGACTCGCCGTGAACTTCGATTTTGCCATCGTTGCCCTCGCGGTTTCTCCTCTTGTAAAGTCGTCGTTAAAGGATTTCGTAGTTTCTTTTTCTTTTCTCGCTTGTACCATCCGTTGCCACGACCTTTCTCTGCCGATATTACTTGCCGTCTCTTTCCTTTCGCGCGCGTTCTCCCTTTCATGCTCGTATGCACGTTTTCCCTCGCAAGCAGATTCCTTTTCGCTAGCACACTTTTTCTCCGCTTCTTCTTTTCCCTCGCTTTTTCTTCATTTTCTACCTGCCAATCTCTCGTGCCTTCTCGTTCTTTGCTCATCCACCAGAATCGCTTTCACCCCCCGTTCTGTCATTGAGAATATCTCACATTCGTCCTGACTGTTTTCCCGTTGTTCTATTTACAAACACGATTTATCAGCAGCGAGCTCCAGCAATATATTTTTATTTAAGTCCTGCTGACACGGCGTGAAAAGTTCACGAAGAATTTTGAAAAGCGATTGAGGTAAATATGAATAAGTATCTTTCTGATTCTTAGATTCCAAAATAATATTTGATTTAAAAGTTTAATACAATTCTTTAAGAAACATAGTAACGTTGTAACATTCCCTCATATCCTTGAGCAGTATCTCCTTTCTTTAGCTCCAGCAATAGGTGTCTTTTATAGAAAACGACATCCTCGCTTAAAGCACCGTTTGCTTGGCTCGTCGCGCGATAAACATCCTTTCTATTTCATTTTCTTGATATACACGATCCCCGAACGCTGTTTATTAACGCATGAATAATTCCCCGACCGGTTGTGAATCCTCCACATCCTTCGAAGCCAGACCGAATCCCCGACAGACATTTCCCTCTTTCATATTCCATTTCTTCTCCATTCTCCTGCCCTTTATCTTTTTCCTCCCTTAGTCTGCTGATGCAAGGATTACCTGCGAAATTCGTTTTAGGATAATTCCATAGGATTTACCATCGCTCTTCCGTTTTTCCCGCCTCTCCATCCGCGAATTCTCGTCGCGCGTATCGTTCGTCTCAAACACAAATATACACGCGTATATAGCTCTCGTCTCGTTTGTACTCTCTCTCAACAGACTGCAGAAGAAATTTAATATATTATCCTGAAATCATTAAGATCCCATTTATTAAGTTCCTCTTTTTCGCTAGAGGAATTCTTCGTCTCTTCCTTTTCCAGTCATCGCCTCAATCAGTCTGCTTTCTTGTCTCGTCTTCCTCGCGTCCCTCCCTCGTTTAACCTCGTCCTCCCTTCTCTCTCCTGCTTTTTTTTCTCTCGCATACTTGTTCTTTTTTCCTGCTAGGTCCACGTTTTCCTTCCTCTTCTTCTTGCTGCCGATGCAACCTCTACTCCCTTTCATTCTCGTTTCTCTCTTTCTCCCTTTCTCGGCAACCTCCTGCCTCCATCTCTTGCTTTCTTTTCGCCACCGTTACCCGATCGTGGGGAATACCGCTTATTAACACGCCACGTCAGTGCCTGCCGACTATAAATCTGCTCGCGTTATTAAGGAATTGTCAATTCGCTTTCCGGGCCGCTTTCTCATTTTTCAAAGTCGGATAAAGACGTCTTCGCCGCGTTTCCCTCTCGTTTCTCAAGTTCTCGTGCTCTCCTTCGTCTCACCCATACCACTTGAACTCTCGAGGAATTACCAGGCGATTCAAGTCCCGACCTCTTCGTGCACCGCCTCCATTTACATCGCGTTTCAGACGTTCCTGGTTACGTTAACTTTTTACGTTTCCGCGTAAACTATACAGTGTAAATGCGCGCGCACGCGACGTCAAATGAGATTCGGTTTTAAAGCATTTCGACAACAGTTAACGAACTTTTCGCCAATCGTCTATTTTCTTCTTAACCTATTTTACACGTTACAAATTATCCTTTATTGTCACCTTTACATGCCTTTCTTTTTATCATTTATATCGCCTTCTACTTTCATCCATTTTGAACCATTTTATTTTATTCCTTTCCACGTTCTTTTACTCGTTGCTCGATCTTCGATCTTCAAAAATGTCAGTTCCATGAACACACAAGTATGCTTTAATCGTATCAACTTCGAAACGAATTATTCGTTGAATTTCTTTTGTTAGAAGTGTAGGATATTTTACAGAAGTAAGATAATCGATGTAATAAAACAGCAAAAATACATTACAATTAGAATTACCAAAAGGAGTAAGAAAGTAGCGTCAATGCCTACGTATGCAAACGGGTTAATTGATTAGCGGATAAAATAGAAAGTCTTTGCAAAAGATTGTAAAGAAATAACAAAAGGTTGCAGAAAGTAAATCAAATTTTATACATTTTATGCCCTTTGAGCGAATCTCTTTTTGAGAACACCTAATCGACTCGTCTTTCTTCATGGATTCCCTCATTTCTTACTTGTGGAACTTTAGTTCGCTCGTTTCTCTGATTCGTTCGCGCGTGCAAGAAACGCTCGCCAAAGTGAGCGATAACGACACGGAGCGGGTCGCGCGCACGCACGAACGAACGCAGGAACGAATAATTTCGACGCACTCGGAATTCTCAAACGTTACCGGCAATTCTGGAATTCCCTGGAATTTTGAGGTTCGCGATCGACCACAGATCGCATGCAGGCGTGACGTCGAACGAAAATTGTCGGCATTATCGGTGCATGCGCTAAATTTCACGGCAAACGGCGCGTTTTCGCGCTCTCAGAAAATCGATGATCGCTCGTGACTCCAAATGAAAGCACGAGTTCACCGAATACGTGCCTTGAAAAGTGTACAGGGAGAACTGACTGCCAGCAATTTGTTACAGCGTTCTTTTCGCAAAAGTTTCAGTTCTCTCTGACGTTATCTCTACTGTAAATTCTATTCCTTGCAATAAGTATTCCACGTTGTTAATTCGGTTTTCTCTTAATCACGTGGTTTCTCGTCAAATATATTAGAATCCAATAAGTCCGGACCGACAAAGACAGAATTCGTAACGTTTCAGATGAAATGGGAAGTTTATTGGTTCAGGATGTATCTAAAATTTTGAATATTTAGAAATTAAACGTCTATTTAAAGAAAATAGAAATGGTACTGAAAACGGAAGCTTTTAATAAACAGCGTAACAATAAACGGCACGGATTTGCTGGACGACCTAATATATAACTTAAGATAAAACGATATAAGCTGGGCAGTAACTTATGACTCACCAAAATAAATAGCTCGTCGTTTATCCTATTTAATCGTTTCGAAAGTCCACGACTACACCGAACAACGTATCGGAGGTAAGCACCTTGCTGAGGAGTGTCTGGGTGTCGCGTATCCCATATTCAACGCGCCTTTTTATATTTGCACGCGACCATACACGAACGAATAAAAGCGGAGAATCGTCGAAACGACAATGTCTTATCCTCACTGCACGAACGGATGCGCTACTTCTTGAGCTACGATTTTATATCACGCAGTCCAGTCGCACAATCTGTATCTGTATTTTATATCCTGTTATATCATGTCGGGGTACGCAGCCGGGAATTTTTTCCGCGTGTTAAGGAGCTTTCACACCGACGGGCGACCCGAGGATTTGTGAATCAGAACATGCTACAGAGCTGTGAATTTTTCTCGAGGAGGAAAGCTTTGGGAAAACGGGGAAAGTTTCGTCCGTCTTATCGGGGATTAGTCACAGGTATGATAACATAGAAAGGTGGTATTTCGCTTGGTAGAAAGAATTTTCTACGATAGATTCATAATATTACCTGCGTGATTGGCAATACTAGGTGTAAAGAATTTTTCATTCATGCAAACTTCTTCCTTTTTTCGTCCATTTCGTCCATGGATGCATCAAATATGAATATTCAATAAAAATAACGCAACAACCGCCCCATTCCAGAAAAGAATCTTTACAAGAATCTATACACCTCATCTCGTTTAGTACTTTTATTCAATGAGAAAACTCTGGTAAATTCAGTTGCATGCGCATTCCAAGATGCCAATCGAGAAAAATAGTTTACTATCGATTTCCATATTGCGTTTGCAATTACAAGAAATTGCACCGGCGAATATCGAAATACAGCCATGTAAATCGATGTACGGATGGCGCACCGACATATAAAACAGTCCTCTGTGAGCGTGAGCGAGCGAGGTGGAAGCCAGACACGGAATTGCTACGTCAATGAAACATCGTCGAGGGCCTCTGGAACTCGAAGAAAAAGGAAGTTACGATCTCCTGGAGGATCGTGGGCGGACATTAGTAACGATAGGCAGCGGTGCGAGTTGCCTTCTAACGTTTCTGCGCTACCGAGATGAAGAAAAGCCACCTAACGAGATTTTGTGAGATTAAACGATCGTAAAACAACGCGGAGATATCATCGATTAATGGCATCGCGTAATGGTATTCTTGAACAAATCAACAAAATATTCATTGATATAGAAACAAATTAACAAAATATTTATTATATAACTGCGAATAAATTAAAAGTGATTTTGTAGTTCGTTTAAGATTTATTGAGAAAATTCAAATAACGTTGCATTTTCGTGTTAAACATAATCGTGGTTAGATTGGAAATATGTTTATACATGTTGTTTATACTCATCTTATGTGAGTAGCTATTTTGTGTATAGAATTACCTTACTCTAAATCAGCATAACGATTTGCTTTATTTTTCTAGGTATACGATAGGAAACAAAAGTTTAGAAAAGGTAGACGCGGAGAACAAAAGAAAAAGAAACGCCTACCGTACGAATTCAACAATGTTCTTTATAATTTTCATTTTCGGTAGGTAATTATTATCTATCGATCAATGGTTAATTGCTATGGACCAGCGAGAAATACGCTGCCTCAGGGCTAAATATGCTAATCTATAGTCAAGAACCCGAAGTTAGTTGTTGGATAGAAACGAGAGAGGTGTTTCCGTTTCGATCACCGGAGGGGTCAATACTCTCGTCTGCGGTACTGATACAGCGAAACGGCTATCAGACGTTTCGCGAACTTCGCATAGTTTTAGCAAAACTCGAACTAACGCATCGACTGATACCTGACCGCCTATTACATATTTTACTCGTTGGGAATTTCTAGAATTTTAGAACGATCAACATGCAATTTGAATAAAATTATAAAATCTCTTTCAATGCTTTCCACTCAACGATAAAAAGCGCCTACATGTAAAAGAAAATATCAATAATATTTTGGAATTAATTTTCTAAAAATGCACACTACACGTTATAAAACAAGGAGATAAAAGGGACTTAGAAATGCATTACTACAGTCGGCAGATCGAATAATTCTCTCTCATCAACCACTCCCTAAACACTCTGCCATTATACACAAATCGTTTATCCGACAACAGTCGTCGTATTTCCCTCGTTATTCGTATTCCATCGTGTAGCTATAAGAAGATCGAGACAACTACGACATAGAATTGGAACGTCCACGATTCTGCCTCGTCGTACAAGCCGAACGACGATGCTAACAGTCACATAAATTTTCACAGTTCGCGTTTTAACACCTTCGAATACCACGATATTGCGAAACTAAATAGTCCTTAACGTTCGTCATCTGCTCGCGAGAACAACAAAAGTAACAGCGGTAGGACCGTAAAACGCATATCGCGAACGTGTACGATCGTATCTTTCCTTTGAAAAACTCGCTCCATCTCGGTGAACACACCAAAAATCAAGGACGTTTAACCATTTTGCATCTGTGGCCGAGTTATCTCGCGACGCAATGTCATTTGCGCGACGCTTTAGGTGAGATGTACATTCATTAAAACGCGAGATATCTGATTTGGATGAAAATTAGTTTGCGAGAAATCTTCGAAGTGCGATGGATTTAAATAATGCCGAACGTAAGATGCGTTTAGCATGCACTTTCCACCTAATACGTGTACCCTAATATCCATACAGTCTGTCTTTCTTCATTTTGCAGTCTTCTGCATTTGCTTCGAGATTTGCTTAAACATTCTTTCACTAACGTTCGATCCTTTCGCTAGAACCTCAGTCTCTCGCAATAAGCGAATAAAAAGAAGCAATCGCGCAGAATTCCCGTTTCAAAGTTATGGTCTCGATATTGTAACGTTTATTTAGAAATATCGAAAAACAGACACGCGAGATATAGTTGTAACCAATCTGCATCGTTCGTGTTATAATTCTCGAGCAGCTTTCGATTTCTGCGAAAACAAATATGCAGTGATGGCGGGAGCAAATGCGCATCTTACCGGAATTATTTATAAGCGGTTGGTAGCGCGTAAATATTGATATCCCGCGGTTCGTTCATTGTGCAATGGAGTCGAAGATGCAACCACGACGGGGCCTCGACAAGCGTCCATCGATTGCTCATACTCGGGATAAAAGATGAACGCATTTGCATATAGATTGTGTTCGTCTGTTTCCAAAGACGCCTTTTCTTCCCTTTCCTCGGTACACCGGATCGTGTGGCTATACCGAATCAAGCGAATGGACGTCTTTCTCCGAGTTTTTATTTTGCCGGAAAAATCTTGAACGATGGACGACAAGCTTAATGCCGTGAAAACCGCCGAATTTTTCCGCCCTGTCGCGGCAATACATGGTCTCCTAGTGTGACAAATCCTTTTTCTTTGTTAATTTGTTGGTAGCTCTTAACGAATTACGAAAGGAACGATAATACCTGGCGATGTTATTGGATTTCGTCGGAACAAGTCGATATCTTGGCAGAAGAAAGGATGGATAGAGGCGCGGTAAAAGAACGGATAGTGCGGTAAAAGATTGATTAAAAGTAGGATGTTTGGTGATTTGATAAGACATTATATGACGAGATAGATGTTAGTAATTGATAAGTTAATTTCAAGCAAAGTGCTTACGCCTTCGATTCGTTATCGTTGGGCTTCATAACGAATAGGTAGAAGGGATTTCTAATTAAGCCGAAGTATACAAAGTTTGTATAATAATTGTATGTATATCGGTTCGATTGTGGATCGCTTATAACTTATAACTAATACAGATTGCCAAGAAAAATTAAGACATTATAATAGGAAAAAATAACTAGAAACTCATAAAGCTTGACAAATTTAAAAAATCTGATAGAAACACAGAATATAAGCTAATATAGCAAGAAAAGAGATCAGATCCTACAAGAAAGGATGAGAACCCTACAGGTGAGAACCTGTCTATCTAAATTACTAAAGTTTGGTACCTCGCGACTAATTTATACTTATATTTGCAGTCAATATTCGTAAACTAAAAACGACGAGAAGTTAAGGATAATACGTGATTTTAACGAAAACCTGCGCTATTCTAGCTTCAAGATGAGCTAATAAAGAAAACAGGTTTCCTCCGTAATCACGATCATCTAGAATGCAATGTTAATGTTGCTAGTTTTCAAAATTCTTCCGTACGACAGGACGAAAAAGTTTCTATAACTATCGTACATTGAGACGCACAATTTTCAGATTTCCATGAAAGAACGATACTTCGCATTTAGATACGTAATAACAAAATTACCCCCGTGGAAGCCCTCGTGAAAGCAATCAAACGAGTCGACGAGTTTCATAGTGTATAACGTTTCACGAAATATATACGTAGACACGCGTAATGTATATATATTTTGCAGAAATAAATGCTACGATAATGATACAAAAAACTTACTTGGTAAAGAAATCAACATTAATATAGTCAACCACTAAAAGCAATGGCTGCAATCGTTTAAAAAAAAATTCGTTGTTAAATTTATATAATACATTCTAGGAAACTCTTTGTAGCCCTTTTCTTTTCGTACTACCAAGTTTTACGTTTACCGTCTAATCGCTAATTAATAATTTGCTTCGTGCATCACTTTGTAAGAAATCGAAAAAAATAAAACAATCCCTTACCGTGCTTCCATCACGCGGAAGCGGATACGAAATATTCGAGATCGACCAAGGCGGTAGTTCTCTCCCTCGACTTCGCTCGCGGTCGACCACAAGAGGAAGAAACACCGTGAATGATCGATACCGACCGCAGCGAAGTCGACAGTCTCAAAAAAATGATTGTTTTATCTTGGCAGGTGGAACTTAAAGGGAAGCAGCGTTCGCAAAGCGGAGGAAAAGGTAGAAGCTAGAATCGTACACAGGGGTTGTGAAACTCCCTCCAGCGAGCAACGAATCAATCGAGTCGGTTTATCGGTGACAGAACCCTCAATTTTTCTCTAGATTTCCATTAAAAAGGTCCGTTACACCCTGCCGTCGACATCGGCATTCGCTTATACTCTTGTCGACGCTTGATCGGCTAAATCGATCCACTCACGGATATATATTACGTATAAGGCTGATAAAAAGCTGCAAGAAATGACGGTGATTCCTCTCAAGAAGCTAACACCGTTCGTACGAATTTTCGAGATATTTCGCGAATCCGATGGTTGCATTGAATTTCTTCGCAATATACACGTAAGTCTATATATGCAATTCAATTTGAAATTACTAGAATCTACAGAAGTTATCGATCAAAGGTAATTGAACAACTGATTCCAGAGTTAGATATTCAAAGATATGCGTACTTCGTCATCGTACCGTAATTTTATTAAGATCGTTAGAACTTCAGTACAGATCTCTCTGAAGATTCATAACAGAATGCATTGTAGGTTAAGTACAATAAATTCACTCGCAATTGTCGCCTAATAAATTTTAATTACTACGTGTTCTCATTAAAAGCGTTCAACACTGTAGAAGTATTGAATTTAGTTAATATTTTATACAATGGATCAATAATAACATTGAAATTTACGAAGGACTCATATAAGAGATTACTCAATCTCAAAAGTCTAGTTCCAGTTCTACTTATTATTAATTTATTTACAAAAAGTCATCGTATTTCTTTATTACCTCCAATTTCTTACTTCCATGTCGTGCATTCGATTAATTTTTAATAACTATCGTCTGTGATTCTGTCGACTGACAAATCTTATACTGCACTAAACGACACATAAAACATAAGATTAACATCCAGACAATTCGTTCTTTGTAATTCGAAGGAAGAATAAAAAAGGAAAGAGGAAAAGATAGTAAGTTACATCGAGTGGAGCGATTTGTTTATCAAAAGAAGCGCGCTTGCGTTACTGGAACGAGTGCAATGTCGGAGAAGGAGTGTTTTAAATTCTTTTAACTCCTTCGCTGGAATGACGCTGAGGTAAAAAGATTTTCAGGCGTGCTTTGAAGAATTTTAAGCCCAACTCATTAGGATAACGAGACAGGCATCCAGTGCCTGTGACACGAGACCTATACTCGTGCAAACGTGTCTGTTTCGTATTCATGATGCGACATGCGACAGAACCGAGAGCTCGTCCGTGTATACAAACACACGCGAACATAAAACGGGTGGTACTTCGCGTTACTAGTGTTGGAACTGATTGAGAGATTACAAAACTTGCTTCGTCCATTAATTCAAGAATCACGACCGGACAATGTAAAACGATGTAAATTTTCGTCAGCGTTAACTACAAAATCGAATTCTATCTCTCCGACTATAATAGCCAAGGAGAACAAGGAGAGCGAGTACTGTTAGATTCTCGTAATAAACGTGATACCAATCGACGTGTCTCTCGCTTGTGTTGTTTTCTTCGCGATTAATCGTTTAGCAATTCAAGCCGAGAAGAAATAACGGAGTGGAAGATTGAGAAGTTCACGCTATTGTATTTTAAAACGGAAAACGTGTGAATTTAAGATTAATCGTTGTTTCATGTCCTGGATATTATGAGAAGTTTGCGTGGTTCGTGGTGATGATGATGATAATGATACAGGATGAATATGTATAATTTAATTTCTATTAGTACAGCTAACAAGCATACTGACAGCATACATATTTCAAATTGTGAGCAGTACCTACAAAATAAATATTAACGATATAAGATACGAGGCACGATAATTTAATGACACGGTAGAGGAAGTTTCTCCATGACTACGTACATGTCTACCATTATTATAATATTTTTAATAATTTACTGTAAAAAGTGTTAATAGTTTTCATATGTTTATTAATACAAGTTCGATGAATTGTATCTACGTCTGTATCTAACAACTTCGTTCGTAGTACCGTTGTTGATAAATTAAAATTTTTGAGACGGATCTCGAAAGATAATGATATGAAATGTTTTTATAATCATCGATATTTTCCTCGACTATTGATTTTAGTTTGTAATGGTTTACCAATACCCTGATATATTTCGTTTTATTCAGACCCATCTTGTGACACTTTTGATCCATTACCCTCTCCAATTTCACTCTTTCTGCCGTGAGATCTACCATATAAATAGAATTCTCGCTCCATTGCACTAATTAAAAAAATAGGGAAACAAAAATATGATCCATCGCATATTTCACTGAAATAATTCTATCAAATGTATTTCCCTTCAGCATAGAACTCAAATACAATTATGCCAAAGCTTGGATCGATAAAATTATTTGCGAGAGGGTGGTTTACAGCATCGAGGGTAGTTAGTGGACTATTCGCGTGACGAGATAAATTCAATCTGCTCACCTTGTGATCTCTTCAATGAGCTTGCAGGGGTCCGCCGCGTAGAATTTTACACCGAAGTAGAGAGTGTAGACATCCGAGCTCGGATCTCCTTTTTGGACTTTCAGTTGCTTTCCGATCTTCTTACTCGGGTCGAGCCATTGCTATAAAGGTGCGCGAATAACACAGTAGAGAATTACTTCTAAATAATTAATCCCCTTCCGATCGAGGCGCGTCACGCTGAAACTGTTGATCAAGCAGACCGGAAATTGCAGGCAGCTTGACATTTCCCGTGGATAATAATCCTATCCTCTTATGGCCCGGGGCCGATGCAATCGACTCCCTTCGGGCCATCCTTCCTATGAATTTTTCATCATCGAAATCTAATTAACCGTTCGATATCCAGTTATTGCATTGATCATACACTGCTGTTTGTTCAGAGTCACGCCAAAGACGTAGCAAAGACACCGCTTCGCGTTAGACCGAGTCAATTTGCCTTTGATTATAATTATAGAAGGGAACGCGTCTGTCTCATACCGTAATTGACAAAGCTTTACCAGAAAGCGAACAAAATTTCTCACGCGCGCTACCTTGATCTGAAAATTAAGGTCTAAAGAGCTTTCGAAACGATCATATGATATCTAATTCAATACTCGTGGAAATAAAAAGAAACTTCTTGACATATTTTCATGAAAACAAAAATGAAATTTAAAAACGATGGCGTAGTATATTTTTCAATGAAGTTATTATATGGCGAGATACAATTGCATAATCATTTTAAAATATGTTAAAAGGTATAGTAGGCACGGAAAGTACATAATAAACGTTAGATAAAAAAAATGTCAATGAAAGATTTAATATCTTAATATCGCACCCATATAATCACATTTTGCTAGTAACAAATTTAACATATCCGAAGTCACCCAACTAGTACATAAACATCAAGATGAAAATATTTGTAAATGCTTCCTGCACCTACTACACGCTATTCGTTGTAATTTCGATCAACTCGATACGGAAGGTCAATAGAAACAACATCCTTACCGTCTGATTGCTGTGATCCAGGTAACGTAGACCGAAGTAAGCAGTCTCTAATAGATTCAGGTGCCTGAATACCCTATCCAGCAGTTCCTGACCAAGGTTCGAGCTCTGGAAAATAGAAAAAAAGAGCAATGTTTGATTTATCCAGTCAATAACAATGCCGACGTTAGCGACACGAGCGGAATTACTTCCTGAACCGACCTACATTAGTATCACTGCGACGACTTTCGATCCGCGCTCGATCGAGCGTGGTGATTTAAATCGTGATGCGCACGCGTCATTGAGCACGTCGTTCGAACTGCATTAGAACGCGTTTATATGCCTTTGTGCACGAGAACCAACTATCTATCGACGCTGATTCAAGGGGAAGTTGTACGACACGTTTCATAACGGTTCCGTCCCAGCCGCAAAATCGATTTCCGTCTGTTTCCAACCTGAGAATCTCGCGCAATCTGTCATTACGCTCGGTAGATTTTCTAGCTGCACGCGGAATAATTAAGTTCTATCTGTAGCGCGAGCAGCCATATTACGATCGGACATGTGATACTTCGCAATTATTACACAGGACAGAGTGAAATAGAATTTAAAATCGAGTTTAAAACAAAAACGAGTTTAATACAAAACCAGCTCGATCCTCTTGATGTCGTGATAGCACGTCACTTGTTTTACTGTGATAAATAACAGGTATGCTAGATCGAAACGCTTTCGTTGTCGATCGATCTTAGTTTCTTGTCAATGCTTTGTGTTTTCCTTACATTTCCAACATGCGTGTTTCTATATTTTCGCAATACATCGTTTGGTTTAATAAAAACAGAAATATTTATGTTATACAAAATAAATAAGTAGGATAAAGACTGGTTTCCTGTATGTAGATTCGATAGTTGCGAGCAATCGCTGTTTTTTTTAGACAGATACTCGTTCCGTTTCTGTTAAATTACATTTTAACGTTCGTATATTCTTCTATATGAGAAGTAATTTCTATACGTGTAACGAAATAATAGGTAGTTGTAACTTCTCGCACAAGGTTACTAAATGTTAGTTCGATGACGCTTAACTTAAATACATATGTCCGTGCTATACCGTTTAGTGCCCATATGTTCAATAATCTCGCATAGTTCTCCATTAAACTTTCACTTCGAATGCTATAGTAATTAGCATACCAGGCTTCCAAGAGTCAAATATTCTTTTAGAGATATTAATCTACTTAAACATTTTCAACCCGATCAAGTGCCTTACCATTCCTACCTTCAAACAATATAACTCAAGAGAAAACTAACAAGGAACTCCAGGAATCAAACCAATTTCCAAGAATCTAATATTCTTCCTTAGCATTTCTAATATAAAATATAAAATATACCTAATATAAAAGTTAAAAGTATCTTGCTAAAAGGACCACCATCAAAAGGAATGCGGTCAAGAATTTATTTCCACGATGCAGACCTTACAATTTCTTCAAGTTCCTCTTTGCGTGGTTAAGCCACCTCGATTGGAAAAAAGAGGGTAGAAAGAAAGAAAAAGCGACCAATTCGAGCAGAGACGCCCAATAAAAGAATCGAAAGGTGAAGAATCGAAGATAGTTTACTGCATCGACTCGGCGTCGATTTAACCGCGGGACATCCAGTCGGTGAACTGAGATTGAAATCACCGGTTTCCGGTTCCCAGTTGGCTCCGTGGCTGAGCCATGACGCTCGTTTGTTCCCCTTCGGGGGAAACTAACGGAGATTCACGACGTGTGTTTTCGTACTCGATCGTTTGTTCCTTGAAGATATGGGCTGTGTACGTCCCCGTGCACATGAATATACGAAGAAGGAAAAATATCCCTGAGTTTGTTCGTAATTAGCGTAGCCGTGTTACCACCTCTTATTCTTTACTCCACGTCCTTTCGTTCCACCGCACAGTCTTCGTCGATCTACTTACATACTTGGCTCTCCGGCGTGTTCTCCGTTTCTCTTCCGCGAGACGTTTGTTGCGTTCAGCTGTCTCCCTCGATCGTTCATTACATACAGAGAGCGCCGTTTCTTGCGCGCACACACCATTGGAATTGGAGGATGATAATTGAAGCCGAGGCTGATGTTTCTAACGATCTTGCGGTGGCTCGACTTTGACAAGTTGCGCGCGATATGTATTGATCATCGCCACGCCGTGCACGTATTCGAGACAATTGTTAGTTTGCGGCGTTACGGCTGCCACGCTTCGTCATTTGTCGAGGGAAAGTGTTCTTCGGAAACGAGGAAACCCGGGACTAGAACGCAAATTAGCGGTGTCTTTCGAGTGATCCGCGTAAATTTTGTTGATATCCTTTCGTGGGTGTTGAAAGAAAAATTAATAAAAAGTAAATTTATAATGTCACGTCGAAACGTTTGATGTCGTAATATTTTGTTCGCAAATATAATTAAACTTTACGAAATGTCCGATCGAGATATGTACTACTAAACGATAAAGTCATTTGAGTACCATCGTTTCTGCCATTTCCTTCGTATCATTTTCTCTTCAAATACTCGTTACACTATGAGCATTTCGCACACAGGTCACAGAATTTTACGACGATAAGTAAACGTATTGTTGATTTCTCTAACGATCGAATAATAATATATCATTCATATGAAAGATGTAAATACGTAGAAATAATCAATATCTGCATCTTTATTATCCGTTATAGTTAATATCAATGAAGCAAATTTCCTTGAATATAAAATAATAGAATTGAAATGTAAAATTGAAATCGGAGCGACTTTTTCTTAGATTATTCTTAAAATTTTTCTACCATAAAATGTTGAAAAACCATATTTTACCTTTTCTTATCAACATTTTTCAAGATCTCCCTTCGTCTAATTTGGAATCTTTTATTCATCAGTTGATAAAATCACCAAGAAGATTTAACTGAAAAAAATTTTACGTTATGACACATTTTTATCTGAATAATGAGCGAAACAATAATCACAAACTACTGCACACGTTTCATAAACGTTCATCAATACAGAGAGCAAGTGTCAGCCAATATCCAACAAAGAAATTCGTTAAGTAAAATTAGGTAATGATTTTCGATAGCCGGGGTCAACAATAAAGCATCGGGGCATGCACGACCGAAGAAAAGGAAGGAAAATGAAAGAGAAAAAGCGAAAGAAATATCGAACGAGGCAGCTCTGTCTCGCTCTCGTTTTTTCTTCTTTCGTTCTTTTCAACTCTGGCTATACTTGTATCTGGATCGCGGCATCATGAAATTTATTGTAGGTGCCGTGAACCCATCCACGGCTCTGGCATCTATTCTACCTCTGCTGCACCTGCACTTTTACCACGACGAGGTGGTTTGCACCTTCCACGGATCAGGCCAGTTCTTCTTCTACCAGGGACAGGTATAATGACATTGGAATCGGTGCAACGAACGAATGCACAGTGCGCGTCACTGCGTAATTTGTTGCAAGAGCAAAAACATATTTCCAGCGAAAAATGTGATTACTGCTCCTCCATAGTTTACTTGGTGCGCGTCGAACGAATTTATTAATGAACGAGCTCAGGGGTATACGAAGATCGCCACGACAAGTTCATAAATGTTGCACTTTTATCGGAACAAACAGGGACGTGTATCGTGTGTCCGGTACACGAAGGTAGAATTTGTTATATCAAACGAATGCTCCTGTGGATCAGACCATTTAAATGATTCACTCGGTTCCATGCAAAATTTACTTTTTAGGAGCAGAGCAGTTTTCCATGGAAAGATTTTGAAGAGTAAAGCTAATAACGCACGGTTCTAGGTTAAACGATTAAAAAGTCAACAGTTCGCGAACTATAGATTGTATTCTATAGAACTTTTGATTTAATGAAGTAAATGTTCCTAGTGGAACAAAGGCAGAAAATAGAAAAACTCGTGAAATTAAAAACAAATATTTAATCGATTTAAAAAAGAGATTTGAATGTTCGAAAAAAAAGCTCTAATTTAAAGGGAGTTCTACTATGGGTGCAACGAGCTTCTTCCCTTTATTAAGCTCCGATCGTAGACAGGAATAGTTTCCTTTGCAACGCTACACTTGCACTGAATACGGGCAATTTTATTAAAACGTGCCCTTATCTTCTAGCTCACTCGTTGAATCTCCCACAACGCATACGAACGCGCGATCCAAGTGAAATATAGTGTTCCCGGACCAACGAAGTATATCGCGATTTTATCAGTCGGTCGAAATACAAAAAATCGTCACGGTTGTGCTGCAACCGGAACAATGTTATCATAGGAACATACCGAAACAAAGACGTAATCCGCGCGAAGAAGAGGGACGGCCGAAGAGGAAAGCAATAGTTCGACGAGAGGGAAAGAGAAGAGGAAGAAGACGAAGAAGGTGGAAAGGTGCAGAAAAGAAACGTCGATGGCCCAAGGTTTACTGCTCATCTCGACCGGTTACTCTCGTAAGTCCTTTTAAATCTCGGTAATCTACGTGGTTGGTACCGCGAACATCGAAGCTTTTCGAAAACAGTGACAACCATGATGGAAACGAGGATCCCGTCGACCAACGATCAGCACAGAGACGAGCACACTTTTGTCGTCCACGAGCTACGTGATTCTCGACAGACACGCGTAGCTTCTGAATATTTTGGATTTCGTGGATCGACTGATGCCTTCGTGGAATCGCAAACGAGGGAAATGAAAGGGCTGCATTTTTTAACGAGATTTATGTTTCCGCGTGCAACGTGACTCACGAAAGCAACGGTCGATGAAGAAGCTGGAGAATCCAACTTGCGATATTACGAGTACGATTTGTTCGTAATTCGTATCGGCGTTACGAAGTACGTATTATAAAATTTCGCGTTGTTATTAAAAAAGATTCGTGGCCGAGATAGGCACAATCGTCCCCAAAAGGAGTCCTCAAGAAGATGCAGAGCACCAACTGGTTCCTGACCAAAGGTTTGGCGGATCGGAAGATCGAAGAACTTCAATGTCCACAAGAAGAATCGACTTGGACCCCACTCCCTGGCCATATCCCAGACCCGCGATGAAATTCGCCCGGCTGCTTCCAGGATGCATTGTTTTCGCCTTTTTCTTCTCTCTCTCTCTCTCTCTTTCTTTCTCTCTTTTCTTCTCTTGTATCCCTTCTTCCCTCAGCTTACGAGCGCCAGCGGCTTGGTTTCGGTGTATATATACGACACAGCATCGGTATCGGCGGATACGTATGTATACTACCTGTACGTATAACAGAGCGAAGGTCTATGCCCTGATGCTGCTGGCCCGATGTTCGGGCTCAGGGGTACAGGAACACGCGGCAGGCAGAAGACCAGCAGAAGAAGAAGAGGAAGGTGCTGGAAGAGAGTAGACGGAGGGACGCGACTCGATAGAATCTGGTGAGGCTTATTCCACCGGTCTTTTTTCACCTTTTGCTTACATAATGTATTCTCAAACGTACATACGGCTCTGGGTACTCTGCTACCAGTGAGCCTTTACGTATGGCATCCGCATGGGCCCTCTCGTGCCGTCTGTGTGCCTTCGTGTTGGTACGCGCGTCCACGTACGTGCTCTCTCTACACGCTCTACGTTCTACACTCTACGACGGGATGGTCGTGTGGGTGTACGTGGACGTTCGCGGCAACGGGAGACACTCTTATCGTTGTCCACCCATACGTCCATTGCTGGCCGTTTCGCCGTGGCCGACGCTGTCGTCGTCGTTGTACGCCCGCAAACGTGACGGAGGCGTGTCACATCGGAATACAAAAGGTATAATACCCACATACCGATGCCGCTAACTCATACCTACCGGGGAATACCAATTTTCGAGCTACGAGCTCTGTTCATCGCCGCGGCCTCGACGCACTCCGTCGATCGCCCGCGGACAATTCATTCGCGATACCAGACTACCTATTCGAGTACCTACACGTGATGCTACAGGTGAATGTCGTCGCTTCGATGAATTAACCCTGCTGCTCACGCCAATCTCCACCGGTTTATATCAGAGGTCGGTTAAGCGGTAATTCGAATTGTTTTTTCGATATAGTTAACGAGTACTTCAAAAAAATTCTTTCTCATCTGGACGCATGGCTGTTGGCAGCAAGAGAATTGATATTTTCTCGTTGATACTAAGGTGATTCTATATTTAAGTGGATGCTAAGCTAATTAGAACTTTAGAAATCGCTTCATTAGAATAACGCTCTAAAAATCGAAATACACGAAACTTTTCATACTCGAAACACTAAAATTCCAACGAATTGCAAATTCTAAATGTACTTTTTAAAATACCTTTAAATAAGCAACAATTCGACGAAACGAACGCAATAAATAGGAAAGCTCTGGAATTCGATTAACTCCCACGATCGATCACAATTAGCACCGCTCGAGACCGCCTCGTTCTGAATGACAGACCGGCACGAGCAAGCGAACGTAATCCGCAAAACGAAATAAACCGGGAAAGGGAAGAAGGGGGATCGGCTCGTTACGCGGTGAAAATAAATTACACGTTTTCGTGTCAGGAAAGGTAATCGTTAAGCAATTAAATAAATTAGTTAATTAAACGCGTACGGGAGAGGTAAACTGGTGGCGCATACACTAATGCGCTTCTTGCCCGGGTACAGAACGGTTCATGCGCGAGGACGATAGCTGCCCGGGTTGTTTGTCACTTTTTCCAAGCGTTGCGATGGCGAAGGAAGCCTCGAAGCTGCGATGGTTGGTCGCCTTGCGATCGACGGACTCTCGCGTAACTTATCGCTGCTGCAATGCACTGGAACGAAGCAACGCTTCGGTAGTTGCACGGTTCACGTTCATGCACGCGGGCCAGGCTATCGCGTGTAAGCTGTGGTTCTTGCCGTACTCCGACTGGCCATTACCATTTTTCACGCACAAATCTATGGTTACATTAACTCGATATTCCGCGAAGCACGGCGATTCGTCGACCGACACGGAATTATGAAGGATTCATTCATCGTGGAACAAGCGGCGACTGATTAGCGTTGCTCGATTCCATTTAGCGCGTTCGTTATCTCGGGTATATGTACACACCGAGGGAAAAGAAGAGAGAGAGAGAAGAAAAGGTACGTACGGCATTCTCTGCAAGGCATTTCTATCAGGGTCGGTCGGTCTGTCGTCTATAAATAGTTACATGGTGGACGTAGCCCAGAGAGAGAATGCGTAGTCCATACTTAATATGTATACCCATGGTAGGAGGGAAGGTTTCGATGGCCGCAAGGACAGCACTTCGTCAGTCCATTTGTCACTTTTTATAAACCGCGCCGCTGAACTTGACGTGAAACGTCATGTACCATTGCTGTTTATGCTGCGCGCCATGCTTAGGATCGATGTATTATCCGAGAAGTTACTTAGATGGAAGCAACGCTTCGATAGTTCTCAATACAACGTTGTTGTTATTACGCGGATGCGAGGGATCAGTCGTTTTTGTTTCATCCTCCGCGTGCTTCCTCTATAGCGGTTTAACGATAGAAAAATGCGTTTCAGTCGAAAATAACAAAAGATGTAACGAAGTTAATAACGGTTAAACTAAACCGCACGAAATTACAACATATTCTCTTCCAGGTAATTAACTTTCTTGTCGCTGCTATCTTCCTCTCGATCACGGTCACGCTACATCCGTATCACCTCGCGTTCATTTAGCCCAAAGTGAACCGAAGGATGTTACGTTAAGCTAAGTATCTCAACACTGCAAGCGTTCACTTTCCTAGTGAATTTCAAGCAACGATACATTTAACTTACAAACCGAAGCAAACTTTGTTCCTTAACCTACTCCTAAACTGCTCAAGCAATTGTGCAGAAATCTATTTAACGATGAATACAAATGGCGGAAAATCCCCGATGAAAGAACGAACCATTGAAACAATGAGATTTTCTCCGCGAGTGGTAATACGAAGAGATGTTTCGGCGCTCTACGTCGTAACGGCTGCTATTATGCAACTTCGAAGGCCATATACCGCTTCGAAAACGAAAGAAGGCGAGAAAGAGGGAGGAGTGTTACAGGCGGGATAGCTAATGGATGGAGCGAAATGAGAAGAAGCGTTGAATCCAGCCAGGAAAATCGAGAAGCTCCAGCAAAAAAATTGTACTCTTAGAGGAAGTCGCGCTGCCACTGGCGAGACAAGCCTCCGAGCAACCAAGTAAATAGGCACTCCTTGCGCACAAAAGGTACGCAGTGCGCAACATTTCACCTGCAACAGCTTCGCACTCATAGGCTTTCAGCGGAAAATGCATCGTTGGCTGCACGAGCAACACCACCGACCCCATGAGGGATGTGGCGAGGGATAAAGAAAACGAACACCACGACCGGCTGGTCGCCCGCGATTCTGCGCTAGCGACTTACCAGCCTGCCGATCCATCCTCCTCCTCGTCCTCCTGATTCTCTTCTTCTTCTCCTCCTTTTTCCGCGCGCGACAATTTCCTTTCGAGTGTACGCTGCTCTCTTCGATTTTGCTCTGTACTTCGCGGCCATCGTAGCGCGCGTACAACGATGACTATCGTTGGTAGATGTACGCAGTTCGTTACTGTGCGACTTCAAGGGAAAAAATTGATTGTCCGATAGATTGAGAATTGACGTTGCACGTTGGTAGTGGTTTTCAATGAAATATGGTGGATGAGGTATCGAACGTAGGATTTCAACAGGTAGAAAAGTTTTTAACAAATTTTTAAAATGCCACTAGTTGGCATTAGTTAACCTTGAGCTTAAAGATTACATAGCAGTATTAAATGTACTCACTGCGCTATTCCGCGTACACGATGCAGGACTTCGAAGATATGTAAATGTTATTTATACAAAAAGTTACTTCACTGATTGCTAGTTGTTGGAAATGGCAGCTGCCATCCTCCCACCCTACACCCTGCACACGGATTGAACGAGTGCTTTGAAGATAAAGTAGAAGAAATATACGTGATGTGAAAAAAAGGAGTTGATACGCCGGTTACAGAATGATTGTAAGGCATGAACAAGAGAGAGTTATAACATAATGAAACAAACGGAAGATATTCTCCGAATTCTTTTATACCCTCCGATTGTCTTTAACGAAATTTTATTTCAATAATGCGGCGAAGAAAGCTACCGTTAATCCGTACACACAATCATCTCCTTCGAAAACTCTAAAAACGCTAAAATAAAAAGAAACATTTCAATAAGTGTACGGTGTAATTAAATCCACAGATACATATTCACCTTAAAAAGCGGCAAAAAAAAAAAAAAAACAAAGGAAGTGGTTGAACGTTATTAAATGACAAGTTTCGTTACACCGTGTTTCGTGAATGTACCTCGCGTGGCTAGAATACTAGTTAGTGAAATCTACCACGCAACTTGGCCGAGGCAGTGCAAAAACTCTAGTAGATCTCTTATTTTCTTTCCCGTAAGCTGTAATACGATGAAGTCGGACAGCTTAACGCGATTAATATAATACGTGCGGCCTAACATCGTCCTACTTCTGCGAGAGCACGACAAGGGAGAGTACATGGTAAGCACTTAAAAGCGTGCTGCGTCACGCGGCCTAGAAAAAGCGAAAGATCGAACGGAACGTGTAAGTGTGTGGACCGAGACGGCGCGGCGTGGTGTAACAAAACTAATAAAAGTACAGAACAACCAACTTGAGGGGGGAACGAACGAGAAGGAAAGTAGTCGAAAAGGAAGAGGAACAGCGACGCGTCGACGACGTCGAAGGAGAAGATAAAGAAGAGGTGGTTCTCTTCTCTTCTGGCCCGAGGCCGAATGGACCTGGGTATAGGTCCAGGAGGTAGGTAATCATCTTCAGGTTGCGTGCTCGCTCCTCTGTTCACCAGTCACTACAATCGTGTTTCTTTCATTTTTCACATACGTTGCAGGCAAACCGTCTATTTAGGCATACCGCCCTCTCTTTCTGTCTTCCCGTTGATCCCGTGGTGGCCGCTACTTTTCAACACCCGGGGCTAGGGTTTGTTGTGGGAATCGGAACACGTAAACGCAAATCAGAGGCCCCCGAATCAGACGTTTCGCGGGAGAATCTCGTAGTTTAGCTACGAAACCTTCAAATTCTCGATGAATACCCCTTCCATCGCGATTCGCTGCATTCTACAGACTCGCAGAAAGAAGACATTCAGCGTAACGCCAATTGGTCGGTATAATTTTACCGTGGCGATAATTGACCTTGGCTTGTTCTCTGTTACAGTTCGTTGGAGCTCATCGACGATGCTCCGAGAAAAAGTGCTGATCGCTGCTTCCTCGTCTGTAACCGCCCGAGAAACGACCTAACTGGAGGAGACTGGTGATGTATTTCTTGAAGAAAACAAAGAATTACCGATGGTCAACAGGCGATTATTAAGGGATTTAATTGCGTTCGAGGATGACAATTAGACTGGTCGTCGATTCTTTTTAATTGCTTCTTGTTTGCCGCGAGACTTGCATGTATACATGCGACTGCATGTTGCTAAGTAACAAATATTTTTTTAGTCGTTAAATTCGGAACTAGTAAAAATTACGTTCCTTTGAATCAAATATGTATTTTTAGAAATAAGGTACAATATGATAAATAAACTTTTAAATTGGAAATATACGTCGAAAATTGTAATATCCTTCAACTGGTGTACCAAGACGAACTGCAATTTGGAATCTCGAACGAAGAGGAAAATTGTTGATCTCGGAATGCAAGAGATGACCTTAAGAACCTTATGCAAAGATAGATAGCGATTAGAAAGATTAGAATAGTAACGAGGCAGAAAGCTTGTCACGGTGAAAATGCTGGTCGCGACTTTCATTTGACATCTCCAGAGCGATGGCTTTAAAGGTATCAAAGAGCACAAGGAAGGTACAGTGAGCAACGTTAATAATACTTCGAGGCACGATTCAATCTTTCTTCTGCTTGGATATTCACTCTCATCTTGGGGACAAGAAGAGCCGTTCGTATATAACGCGTTCTTTTGACGAAGTACTCCGTGCGGAAAAAGTTTTAATTTCGCCATTAATTTACAAAAATGAAAAAATGCAAAGTAAAAAAGATTTAAGTTTAAAAAGTTTTCGTACATATTCGTTGTTTAATATTTTTTCAACAAGGCGAATTCGAAGATATTTTTATTATTCGAATTGCGCGAGGTAAAAGAAAGGAATTTACGATCTTGCGAAAGAACAAAGGAATCCTGATGCTCGACTGCTTCGTTACAGTTTGTTGCGCCCAAGAGAAAGAGAATTTTCGTTAACTTTAACGACCAAACTTTCCCTGCTGCTAACAGGAGATATAAAAATCCGAAACTTTTAAACCACTCAAGCAACAAGAGCCATCCCGTAAACGGGGGAGTTTACTTGAAAACGTGATCTTTATTCATAACGAATCGGAATCTGAATAATCAATACGTCTACCGTGAAGAGAAAAGGGGAGAGAAACGAGGAAGGAACGGAAAAGCTACAAATGAAACGAAGGAAGAAAGAAAAGGAGAATGAGGGGGAAGGCCTTTTTACGGCTTGTTACAAAAATTATCCGAAACAACGATGCTCCCATCGTTCGCCGGAAGGGAACGAAAGCTCCGGGCAACAAAGCAGAAAATTTCAGACCGGTTTTTCTCTCTTCCTCGTTTACGTCGTTGCTACTTTTTGCAAACGACCGCAGTAACGTCGATGAAAAGTGTTGGCGAACAATGATCCCACTAGAAAAACTATCTCCTTAAGAGATTACGCCTCTGGTAAATTACATTAATAAGCATTGCTCGTAGATAATTGGTTCCAGGTAAAAAAGAAACCAAGGAAAGGTATGAAACTTGTTCGAAAAGTGAAAATTTCAACGAACCGATAGCCAAGAAGAAATCCCCTTCAGAGATGTTTCCGGCTCGCCTTCTTTTCATTCCCGGTCGTTTCAACTACGCGAACTTCTCCGCTCCTTTTGCCGAGAATTGGCCGCGAAATGCACGTAGAGCGAGCTCTTCTAATCAGGCCTCGTTGAAGGCTCGCCTTCTACGGATGCCACGGATCGTGAACGTAAATTGCAGGGAGATGTCATAGGAGGTAATTGGACGATGCCTCGGAACGCTTGAAAATTATTCTAACGAGACCTACGAAATTTCCCTTGACCGGACGTGTTTCATAAAGGTATCCTTATCGTCCTATTTTATCTTCTACCGTTCTATTGTTTCTTCATTATGGAATATTCGTATTTTGTTCCTTCGCATGGTCGAACCTTTTTTTATCCCATCTAAATCAGACGAGCAAGTTTTTGTTTGGAAGGAAGCATGGCACGATATGAAAGAAAGATCGCGGTGAAAAATTCGTTTCACAAACAACATATTGCGTTGAAAAATTTATAGAAACTAAAAGTCCTATCCACTAAAAGTGATACAAACCGAGATACAGCGAGGCAGGATTTGTGAACCATTTTCCTTGCTTTTACGTAATTTCTTGTCAACCTTCTACACCCCATACAGGAATTTATATCTCAGATAAACGTATCCTGAGTCGAAAGTAAATCGAATAGGAACAAACTTCTCGAGCTTGTTCCTTCGATTCCATTTTCACCCTCGTTTCCTATAAAACCTTAAAAGGCTCGATATTTAGTAGCCTTTGCTAAAAGGTATTATCATAAAATTGCACGTGCACTTTTTAATATGTTCACAGCAAATTACTCGCATTACCACGATTCCTCCGTACAGATATCCTTCATGAATCAGAAACAGGGGCGCAAAATGCATGGAACGTAACGTCTGTAGCCACTCATTAACCAGCTCTAATATCCGAACAAGCGATAAACAATATGCAAATTCG
The DNA here is from genome assembly GCF_024542735.1 of Bombus huntii. Classification (NCBI taxonomy): domain Eukaryota; kingdom Metazoa; phylum Arthropoda; class Insecta; order Hymenoptera; family Apidae; genus Bombus; species Bombus huntii. The sequence continues at coordinate 14,774,789 of NC_066245.1, read as the reverse complement.
ATCGGATCGAGCAGAAGAGGCGCGATGGCAACGACACGGGAGCGGTGTATCGACGATATCTGGTTCTGCCGGAAAGGGTTACATTTATCCGGTCGCATTATCTTGACGCATGACCATTCTTCCAGGCTGTTCGGTTACGCGAGACTGGTTCTATGATCGGCGATATAAAACCGGGAAGATACCGACCGTATACTGGTATATCGATGGCGAGAAATAGTGTCTATAAGTATCGTGGTTACTAACCGAACGACTCGACCGTTCCAGCTCTAATAATCCGTGATATCACGCTACCCTTTTCTCGGTCTTTTCCCTCGCAGTGTATCCTTGCTCATCCTTGCCTTTCCTTTTTCTCTTCCTCTCTCTCCCTCTCTCTCTCTCTCTCTCTTTCCCTCTCCAGGTACATTATCGTGTTCCTCCTTCCTATCCTTGCTGCTTCTCTTCAATAATAAGAAACTAAGAACCCGTGCGCGTTCCACGAGAACAGAAAACCGAACAGAACGGAGCAAGCATCGCGACGTAGCCCGATAATTGAAATTGATGTAATCGCGGTGACGTTCCGACACAACGAGACTTTTGCAACCGGCCCTCGTGGAACTCTATTAATATACGCCGCGTTTACGCCCGGGAACGATAAGCGGAATGAAGACAGAGGCAGGATACGCGCGTCGCCTTTTTCATCGAGTGGACAGTGGGTTGCTGTGTTCCACCGACATACTGCGAGTTCCAGCGCGTTCGACACGCGGCTCGCCGTGAGTAAGCTCGGGCATAAGCTCGTAAATTGATTGCGAAACATGCTACGACGGAATCCCGATTGGTCGGGCCGTTCCTTTCTACGGACAGATGTCACGATAGCTAGCGACTTGAATGACGAGTGGTAAAACGATCGATTTCAGGAAGTGGTGTGATTCAGAATTTTTAAACGTGGGACTACTTGCGGTGGTATTTCTCCGTGTGACTTGACAACCTCCATTCGGCGAGCTTGTCGCAGTCATTCAGCGCGGTTAGAGGAAATGATACTTTCGTCAAGTAACTTACTCGCGCAGCTTCGATTAAAATTTGCGTTGTACTTTATCAATGCTTCGACACTAACAACATGTTAAAAAATTCAATGATTTTTTAAATTATCCTCGCGTTCCATACGAGAGTGAAATAAATTATTGACATCTATTGTCATAGCTATCCATAAATTTATCGAATCGATCGAGTCCACTAGAAATTTTGACCTATGAGAAAAGATACGATCGCAACACAGGTATTATGGAATCATATTTACGCGTGCTCGCTGGAACGACATTAATCGATCAAAGAAACGACGATCAAATTTTTTTACACGAGAACTTAGGATTGTTACTCAAACGCCATCGCTGTATTCTTTCGTTAATCCCTGAGACCTTTCATTGTTGAAAGGTCGTCACGAGGCAGCCTTTGAACACTTTGGAAAAAACGAAGAAAAAAAGAATTGGTAACTCGATTTCTTTCCGAATATCCCCCAATCAAGTCATTCAAGTTTAAAATTCGCCCGGCATGTATAATATAATAGTCGAGGGACCTGGCGAACGCGTAACGAGGGAATTTTTTTTTAACGACCATTCCTCCCTTTCAGAACAAATTCATCGGCAGTGAATTTAATATATACCTGCATCTATAGTGAAAGGGAAACGAGGATAACAGAGCGTGGAGAGGCGCAGGGGATTGAGGGGGGACGAGAACGAGAGCGATCTACGGGTATAATTAGACTGGTTTCAATTTCACCGTAGAGAGAAACTTTTATCAGGATCGTCGCTCCAGACGTCACCCGGAAACGGAAAAGGATGGACGAAAATCGCTTGGAAAGTTCGGCAGAGACAGCACCGTCGCAATTCGAGGAACGAGGTTTCTATTGTCCGTAATTCGCGCTTTATGCACCCCTATCCTGCCCCACTCGATGGTTCGCGAGTAGTCGCCTCCAACTTCCGCTTTTTGTTGAAACACGATTCTTCGATGACTTTCGTCCGACGGATTAACGCAAAGTCAAATCGAACCAATCGGGGCTGATTAAATTATGTTCCTCGAGGAAAGTTCAACTGGTCTCCCGGACCAACCTCGCTCGAATTTTCTTTTGTTGACCGTCACTAGATAGCGAAGGGTGAACGCTCGGGGCCAGAGGGGATGGAAGATGCCTCGAAGGATGATAATTGTCGAACGGAGCAAACAGCATCGTGCTCGTTCCGCACAAATCCTCCCGTTCCGAGACTGAATCTACCGAGAACCTCATTTTCTTCGGTCGTGGGAACTATTTGCGGAAATTCCGCGAGCTACAGCAAACAATGCCACGAAACAACAAACGCAGTCTGTTCGTTGCACTTCCATTCGCCAGTTTCGATTTCCATAATTTGCGATTGTCATCGCGAAGGGAAAAACGTTGACGTTGGCATTTCCTCGAACCAAGTGAAAAGAGAATTTGCTCGCATCTGTACTTGGCTCAATCGGACTTTTGTTTGTATTTAACTGCAACGCTACGGTTTGTTCGGTTTATTGTTGTTTACCAACGAAAACAGAACTAACTCGTCTGAATTTGAAATTAAGCAAGACATGGTGATGGAGTGTCTATATTCGATTAGTAATGCTTTCCAATTTCCCAGAAGATTATCGGTACATGCTCCACCCCTTATCATCTTCTTCCTAAAAAAATATCGCGCACTAATTGTGTACAATTACGCGTTATTACTCTTTACATTTTATAAACAATTAGAACGATCAGAGACGAATGTAGCAATAACATGATAAAAATCCTATAAAACGGTATAAAAAGTACAATGGATATTTACTCGTACGTATAGTTCACGCTTGGGGTAGTCGGCCAGTGCAGAGATACACACGAGTAATGAAATATTCATGAAACTCGATGTAACGCATAATATAACGTATTTATCCCATGTAACGTTTAAATTAGTCGTATTTCCCACCCGGGAGTGAAGTTGCTTCGAATCGCATAAATTATACCTGGCGAATATGTAAAACGTGTTTGCCTGATATCCGACTGTTAGTATCGAGTATCATTCGTATTTAGCCACTTTAAAAATTTTTATTTTTTTATCTCAAACATATTTTAACTTAATTATTTCACGATTCTAAATTTTTGAATTCGAACTTTTCATAGAAACACGAGTTACATCTTATAACCATTTTAATTTTAATGTTCGACATATTCCCTCCCAAATAACAATTTTCGAACGTTATTTATTAAAAAAAAGAAACCAAAGCCTTGGAATATCGCAGTAGGAAACACGCACCGAAAATATCGCGCTGAACGTCACGACTAAGCCATTCCAGATATTTTTAACCGATCGAAATTCCATCGCCGAATATCCCATAATTAGGGCTGCTTCGGGGTAGGATCGCTCCACCATATGAAAAAAAAAATGGAAGAGAACGCAAGAAATAAAAAAACAAGGGAAAAGAAGACGGTTTGAAAATATCTCCTCTTGTCGTGGAAGTTTCGTGTCGGTCGTGGACTTTATTCCCGAAAAATTCAGCGGGCAAAAGACAAGATTACCCTTTCGAATCGAGAATCACCGGTCGACCGAACGTTTCATTCTAACAGCCCGAGGGAAGGCATTCCAGGGATCTCCTTCGGCGGAGCATTCCGAAAGTTTTCACGGTCGCTGTTAATCGGTACGGGCCCCCATAGACGGTGATTCCCTCTCTAGGCAATAATTTCCTCGTTTTTAATGTTTGGCGGTGGACTGCTCGCTCGGTTGCACGCTTACACGAACGCACACGTGTTCATGCTGAAATCCGTGGCTGGCTATTCGAGAGCAAAATGTTCGCCAGGGGAACGGAAAAGGTACGAACTGAACGAAGGAGAAAGAAACCGAAGTTAAAAGCCGCGTGAATTAGTGTGCAGGGTGGATGAGGGAGTTACGGGGTTGCCCCGTGGGGAAGTGGCCCACCAATTTTAGTATATCGCCTAATAACAGACCAGCCAGAAGAAGAAGAAGGTGCCCCGGGTACCTCCATGATACGTACGTCCCTTGTTCGTGCTGCGCCACCCATAACCCACCGCTGACTTAGCCTCTGGTCACGGGAGGTGAGCTTCGTTCAACCAAACCCGCAGCCAAACGAAATATTGTTGAAATTATAACGCGGCAACGATGACGGCACGACTCCTTCGTCTGTCCAACTTAATGGAGGTACTAAGTAGTGATCGGGTTATTCGATGAATGATCCCCGCGTTTGGAGAGAAAGCGGATTCTTTCTCGTACATCTTGCGAAACTATCTGAGGTTTGATCTTCTTAATCAACGAAGGACAAGTCAATCCCTGTCTACCGAGCTCGCCTGATTTAGATTTAAACATTTCTAGTTCTGTAAAAAAAGAATACTATATACTCACTATCATAGTGGGAAGATTCAGATTCCAATTAAACGCTACACCAACAATCCATTCGTTTTCCGATTATTTACAGAAGAAGCACTGCATACATTAATTTTCCCATCTTACCTGCATCCATATAATATTTCCTTTCCCCTCCGTACTAACCTTCCCACAACACAAATTTCAATCTGCCGTTCTACCATTCCCACGGTCACCAGCTCTCGTATAACCAAAATCATTATCTTCCCGTATCTTCTCATTCGTATAATCATTTACGATCGTGATTGCGATCATCGAGACACCGTTCAACAGCTTCCTTGAATAGAAATAGAACAACGCGACGAGTTGCTCTCATCCGGTCACGCCGCATTACGCAATATTTTAAATATCCACGGGAGAACGCGCTTCTTCTTTCCTGTCTCGATTAGAGTCGCGCGCGAGTTCAATGAAACCGAACGTCCGCCGATAAGTACGACATTCCTGCGTGATTATGCACGACTTTGATTTAGCCTAGCTACACGCGATCAATAGTCTCGCATCCACCTAGCCATCAACCAGTCACGATTAAATGAAGGCACGGTCAATCGAAAAATAGAGTACTGTTACCTACATTTGATTATTTTAACGATTGTAAACGTATTTGAACTAGAATTTACTGTATATATTAAAAGATTGAGATTCAATAAAATATTGAGCTTCTCGAACATTAAATTAATCAACCCATTATCAATTATCGAAAAACCGATGATTTCTTTCTGTAAGTTCATTTGTTGCAATCGTATGTAGAACTTTGCTAGTTTACAATAATTTCTATAACTGCGACAAAGACAGCTTCACGATCAGCTATATTGTTTAAGTGCAATAAATACAAGATCAGTGTTAAAGATTCGGATCGACTACACTTTTCTGTATTAAGACTCTCGATTTATCAAATTTAGGGGTTTATTAAAACGTTTACTCTTTCCCTTTCATAGAAGGTATTCGAATCATTAATATCTGTCATACAATGCTCACGATTCAATCTTCTGTACGAAGACGTTCTCTCAGGTTTTCCGGTCAACTGGGCCCTACGAATAATCGTTGTTGCGTGAGACGCTCGCGCCATGGATCGCGAAAACGCCGCCACGCCACGCCGTATCGCGCTGAAGTGAGACAAGCCAAACCGAGCCGGGCCACAGCAGCAAGCATTACATCGCAAGAAAGGACGATTATAATTATAGGTAATAGTTGATAATTAATAATAAAAGTAATAGTGTAAATTTAAAATAGAAGTAAGAATTAATAGGTAGTAGATAGGAGCGCAACTCGAAGCGCATTAATTAGAATTAGTTAGAGACGTTTCACGAGCGGCGGTCAACAGATCCTTTATACAGGACTAGTGGAACCCTCCCCAGACAACGCGATGAATATCAATCTTCGAGCAACCGATTTAATACGACTCGCTCTTACCTGCGCGATACCGGTCATGGTTTCTTGGCCAAGAACGGGAAACGCCGTTAGAGCAGCAATTTCGCGTCAAATTCTTTCGATTCTGACGCGCTATGAACTTAGAACGCTTAACGGGAGTCCTGATATACCGATTCCGGTATATTTAATTATTGTGATTGCTTTTTAAATAAACGATCGGTGTAGAATAGGTAGCGAGATGCCGAACGCGCAGCTTTGGTCGGAGTGGTTTTGATGACAGCGGTTACTGAAGATTGAGAAAATCTAGCATAAGTTGCGCGTTAATTTGAGAAGGAAATACATAAAGTAATTTTAATTCTTGAATTTTCCATTTTGTAATACGAAATAGCAAGGTTTTTTTTTTTTATTTATTTGTTGAAATTACAATCAATTCTCACGTTGAGAATTTTCAGTAATTTTTCTGGCGTGGCGCAGTGACATGGCTGTTTATTTACAATAAGTTAATACTTGTTATAGATAGGTATAATTTATAAGTATTATAAGTTAGTGCATATGCTTAATTTGGATAATTAAATGAATCTAACGTTTAGGTCTAGCGGGTAGTGCCTCTTCAGCCTGCGAATCTGGTCCGTCGTATCGAGTAGTCCAGTGATTAGGGGGTTTCGGTGTTTGTTGATTCTTTTGCTATATCTGTCGCTATATTTTGCTATTTCCTCTTTGACGGTGGGTATCTTGAGGTCGCGGTGTATTGTTTCATTGGTTACATACCAAGGTGCGTCAAAAATAGCAAGGTAAACGATGTTTCGTGCCATATAAATTTTCAGCTGCAAGATATTTGGTCTCCTATTGGGAAAAACCGTATTATTGTTTACCGAATGTCATGGTTCATAGAAACAACTGGAAACATCAAATTCTTTTCCTTAAATTATTAGACGTTATCCAAAGGTCGGCTCTTTTAAAAGTTTTCACATACGCAAAATGAACTTTGCCATATTCGGAAGAGGGACCCGTAATTATTGCGCTGGAACGCGGAGCGTAGTTGAGAGCGGAGTTAATTACTTCTAGATTTTATATACGTCGTATCTCGTTCGCGTAACCACGGACGGAAAGTCAGAAGTCAGTCTTTAGACGAGTGAATGATGAAGCGCGTAGGCAGGCGTATTTTTTTCTCTTAATTGCACCATAATACACGGCAGTATAACATACTACTTCCGGCTGATAAGTAAGTAACACTTTGTTCGTGGTAGCGTAGCTGTGTATTGGCAGTGGTGTAACACGTGTTTCTTGTTTGTCATTAACGTCCGCCGTCGTAAAATGCTCGATTACCGCTGATCGATTGCTAAGAGCTGGTTAATTCGTGGTATAAACTCGCCTTTGAAGAATATCGATGTGCGCACGTCTTGATTCGCTGAATATCAATTTGTGAACGCTCGCGCACACTAGCAGGCAATTAGACCGCACCAATGATGACAAATTTCTCTCCACATTTTATAAATCGAGTCACTTATTAGCCACCTCTGCCCAGAGTCGGCTGAAATACTAATCAGCAATTGATTGAATATTTGAGATCGATTAATCTCTTTAATCCATCGATTACCGCGTAAACGATATTCGATTTTTATCGAGAGGATACAATTATTAGCATTAGCGTATATTCTTTGTATACGTAAAGGTGAAAAATTCTATGAGCAATTATTATACTTTGAATATTTGGTACAAATTATGAACTACATTTATATTATACATCGTACACAGCATGACTGTAGCTTATACGTCAATCTTTTCTAGCTGTACGATCGTTCCCATATAGATCGATCCCACTACAAATCACTAGGAAGAACGATCAAAAATATCATCCTGAAATAAGTGAATTGCTTCGATGAAGCAAGGTACCTTCAACATTTAAAAGACACGAAACTTTGAGTTCGTGGACTTTCCTTAACGAGACACTATTTGTCCAGCGATAAATCGTGACGAATACATTACACACTGACGGACAAGCTGGAAGTAGTAGATAAATCTAACAAGTTCTAAACCCGCCTATCGTTACAAATTGTTGGAACATCTTTCGGTTGTCGAGCAGTCGAACGATGTTTCCACTTTTGACGTTACGTTCGCGATATCTAATTAAAGGAAGTCGCGAATGCAGGGATAATTTACAAGCAACGAAGTTCCCTGGGCAAACTGAAACCAGCGTCTGATAGACAGCGCTGGCTAGAATGAATAATAGGGCAGTTACGTGCGCGAAGTGTCTTGGACTTAATGACCCGACCGCATGGTTGTGATGCCGTGAGCTACACGATGTTTTACATTTCACGAACGATGCGCCCAGAAATCAGGGAATTAAGGTCGATTCACATTTAACGATGCGACAACTATCGACCAAGGAGAACAGTGTCGAACAAGAACCAGTTTCGAGACGTTGAACACAACCAATAAAAGACAAAGAAACTGATAAGAATTTGATCACACCTTATTACTCGTGCAAGTAACATTTTTAATGCCTTTCGCGTCACCTTAAGCAGAAATAATCATCCTAGATACAGGTATAAAAATAGGACTTAAGTTATCGACATGTTTTCTGTTACACCCATAAAACGCTGAATTATGCAGTAAAGTATGGAATTCTCATTTTAGCGTTGTTCGGGAACATCTATAACTTACAGGTTATTTCTATGTAACGAACACCATTGGCATTTCATATTTGATATACATAATACCCAAAGATCGAGATAGAAAAGCAACCAATTTCAAAGGAAAAGATCTAAATTATCAAAATCTGAAGCGAGAAATCAAAATGTAAACATATATATTTGTAGGAAAACCCTTCTAATTGGTACAGTAACGCAATTTCAACGACGATTGTATTTGCATATTCGAGATAAGAGCAAATTGCAAGGCAAGCCTGTCGTTTTGCGTCAAATGCAGCGAAAGAAACTGCTGACACGAATCTTTGATCCTCGATATCAATTGCAGAAAATATTCGCAGCCGACACGAATACCATTCAAATATGTAGTTCCTCCGAAATCAATCTTCGTGTGAAAAGGAAATTACTTTCGGTCTCGGAACAACGACCTACCTTTCTGTCAGGATTGGCAAGCAGGCTATTGTGAATCGAGCCTTATAGTAGGTGTGTCAATCAGTAGCAAAGTAATAGCCGGTTTTAAGTGTCGTTTCGCGTGCGTTTAATGACGGACGGAGACGCGAAACCGCGATTCGAGGACTATGGGATCGCCGCGAAAGAGGCGCGTCCAATGCCGCGTAAGCTGGCAGGCTTACTCTAACATCGCGTGATAGCATCGTCGAAAATATGCCGGTATCGGGAACCACTGACGATGCTTTACGAAGGGACGTGGGTGAAAGGGTGTCCTTTTGAATGTAAATCAACTTGGCGTATATCTGCTATAGATTACGGGTGCATGAATGAATTTAGCAAGAGCCAATATCTCCCAGCAACGAAGACTACTGGTTATTATTGGGCGAAACCCTTGTGCGTTACGCGATGCAATATCTACGCGGTGTACTAAATCGTCGACTTCGAATCATTCGAAGAGCAAATAAATCGGTTTGTAGGCTTATGAAAATCAGTGTCATCGATTATACAGTTTCTACATAGTAATTATTAACATGATTATTACCAAATATTCACTTTAAAACGGCAACGTAATAACATAAAAAAGGGAACCCCTGGTATATTAATAAATTCAAACTTCACTGTAAAACATCCCTTTCGAATTTTGTACAATATGGTTGATGAAACGGCTGAAATTAAAAATTAAGATCTACTCTATTTTTTGTCCAATCTCACAATCAACATTCGGAAGCGTACGAAACCGAATAACTACCGGTCGAAGATTTGAATCATAAAGCCAAAAGAGTATAGAGTAAGCCAAGAGTAAAGAGAGGCCATTCCACAAGATTAACCATGAATAAAGTAAATGAAAAAGGTTTTAAGTCTGGGTTCGTGGCATACCGTGCTCGCGGATACAGACATCAATGAACATCGAAACCGTCAATAACCGACATCCACCGGTGCAATCTTGATGGCAATTAAGCCGCATCACAGTGCATCATTAAATCATAAACCTTCGTCGGCCAGTTTATCCGCTGGATTTCGCTCTCCCACGCGCCAAACGGCCGTTAATTTGCCACCGAATAAAACTAAAGAGAGCCTCCGGCTGTCGGGTCTTCGTTCTCCGACCGATCTGACCCGTGCACACCAACAAACAACCATCCTTAACTGCCCACCGTGGCCTTCGATTAATGATCACTGAGTTGGCCAATTACGATCGATAATTCCACATTTTCTCTACGTACAATCGATGGTGGTCGTCGTCGATCGTTGTCCACAATCCTCGCCAAAATGCACAATCACAAGAGATAATATGATTTAAAATGTATATATGTTTTAAACCACGTTGAGTAACTTTCAAGTAATAGAGGAGCTACCCGAACATTTTATAAGACAGTTTTTAAATGCAATATACGATATAAGTCGAAATTTTCAAGTTCCAATTGGAAAGGACTTTTTTCACATTTGAATGAAAAGATGCGAATGATTGGTCCAATGTTGATTTAATCGCGAAGCGAAACTGTATGGTTAGTTTGATGGCGAGCTTTTACTTTGTAAACTTGTTAAACGCGTTAAATTACTTCGACATCTTGTATTCTCGATTCATCCAAAAAATTTACAAGAAAGCGTATCAAAAGTGCACAATCTCAACGCTCGTTGAAAAGGCGACATTCACTGCTGTGTAAGTACTTGCATGTACGCCACGCAGGAAGATTGAATCGTGGCGTGTCTGAGAGGTTTTTAGCGTGACGCGTAACGACGGAGAAACGTGTGCAACACGGGTGCGTTGCTGCTCTGCATTCTTGCCTCCGGCGTGTTATAGTAGGTCGTGGCGTTAAATTTCGGACGATGATTTGTGCGTAGAATTGGTCGCGGTGCGGGCGTGCTTCGCGCGCGCAATTGCCGCGACGATGAAATATGGAATGCGTGAGGTGACCTGTTTTATGACCGGGTATCCTGCTCGCGATCGACGATGAATCTTTGAAAGGATCGGTATTTTTGTCGTGAGTCTATATGAAATATTCAATATAGAAAAAATTATTGGATGAGAGATTCAAAGTAATTTGTGGATGTTGTTATTTTGGCCGATGTATATTGGCTAACAGTAATTTTGGTATTTTAGAAGCAGAAAATACGATTAAAATAATATGCCACATAACTATCCAGAAATAGCACTGAGCAACAAACTCGAAATAATTTTGTTCACAAATGTTAGAAATCTAGAAAATTTAATGTTATCAAAATAAATGTACAAATGAGACTTCTTTTATCGAAAATGGCTTAGTAATTATAATCGACATAAATTGATAATTCTTAAATGTAAGTTATGCTTTATCGTGTATTACTTGATATAAATAATACTATTTACAAAATGGCTGTAGGTTGATTCTTTGCGAATTCCTATCAGAATTGAGACATTTATTAAATCGGCATGTTCCGTCGAAAGAAGCGCCAGTCATTTCGCTCCCCTTAATGAGCGTACGTGATGGGCATATCGATAATTATTATCGATGTATAGCACACGACAATATTCAGATACGTTAATCGTTTTACACCTGTAATAAATAGCGAATAAATGTACATTTTCCACATTGTTACGCGTATTATAAGACTGATAAATGTTTAAGTTAAAAATATTATACGTTTAAGACAAAAAATGTTTTTATGCCTTATTATTGGGAGAATTGGGGGAACCGTTAAATAATCAAATTTTTATTAAACGCAATACGCTGTTGAAGACCTTTCTAAACATGAAATATTGGAGATAGAAAATTGTTGCATCGAGCACCAGTAGCAAAAAATATACGACTCTCCTTTGACTACTCATGCAATTAAAGTATGTAACCTATGCAGTTAGCAAAACATCCGTTACTTAATACTCTACACCTTTTTGCAAACTAACGTTAAGATTTCAACGTATTCGCTAAAAAAATTCATCAAACGGTTAATGCGCTAATGAGAATCAAAGAAAAATTACATTCCGTTTTCTGAATTACCGCATTTTTTCTCACTGTCACATTATTTCCTACACTATGTTTATTCTAAAATATTAAGTCACAGATTCAGTCAAAACAATCCAACAAACCAGAGTAACAAACTTTATATTTTATCGCACGGGAAATTTACGAATTCTGATGTAATAACGTACCACTTCTCAGATAAAAACAACAATTTTATTTAATTCTTGTGATGTGAGGAAATATCACTTTCATCGATGAAAGTGCCAGATAGTCAGGTAAAGCATATCGAAAGAGAATATCTGTAGCAGATAGACAATTACGAAACAACAATTAACACCATGTTCATTACGTGACGCGTTTGTGCGAAATTGCCCCATGAACTGATAATCATTCTAAAATAGACGAATATTGCCCACTTTTGGTGATGGAGCTCTTAAATACTGAAATAAAGCGGGCTCTCTTGAAAATTATTTACTATTTTTACGAAACGCATTTAAACCCCGGGAAACAGGAAACGTTCAGAACGTAATTGGAATACCTTCCTGCCTTTTAGAATCTTGTGTAATTTGCTTGCAACATTCCATGTTATATTAAGGAGATAACGTGAAATAACGTATTTTCATCATGTTAACATGAAGTAGTTCGTCCGAAGTCCCGTTCAAGCATTAATAATATCAGGCGGAATCTATCTTGTTAATAGTAATGGATAAAATTAAAGATAAGTCATATTTTATGCTTCAAATCATGCTATGCTGGAAATATGTAATGTAGCGAATTATTACACGTACAACATATGCATCTCCTCTGTTTCATGATTCTAAAAATAATATAATAACTACCCCACTTATAATATTATTCTTTCATTGAGTACACTCGTACGACAAATTTTCTCATATGCTTCAAGGCTTCAAAGAAAATTGAGAAATGTAAGATGGTAATTTTATTCAGTACCTACACTAATTTAGCTTGTCCATAGAGCAAACCACAGTGTTAAGGGATATTGTGTATCGCGATTTGATTTCAGCACGAAAAAGACACTTTTGTCGGACATAAAATTATTGTTAAGGGTATACGCGAAAAGGAACACACGTTTGCGACACAAGTTCGCCCACATCGCCTACCCACCTTTTATATACTTGATTTCTATTGCCAGAAAAGGCCTAAGCGTGGGTGTACGAAATTTCTGCGCGCTGTTACTAGGTTGTGCATAAAAAGACGCGATTAATTTCTCGTAAGAATAATTTAACGATGTAGTCGTAACACATGTGAGATCGTAATGCATGTATTTACTCGCTATCGTAAATAGATGAAGCTCGCGGAAGGGCATTAATGGGTATCCATCGAAATCCAAGTCAATGAATATTCTAATTAAAAGAGACAAAAGATCGGATAGCAACTCACCAAAACATCTTGCAGTAGTTCGTGTTCGTCGAGAAGTATCACTTTGCAATGAAGAAGACGGGGCCTACGGCTTCCGGCCGGCCGAAGTCCAGGGCAGAGCCACTCCACCACCATCTCTTCCTTCGGCAGCCCTCGTTTCCCTTGTGATTCCTTCCTGGCTTTACTCGTTCATCCGCTCATCGGTTTCGGTCATCCTGAAAGATGAGGACGACGCTGTAATCCGATCAAAACTATCGCCGTTGCAGCTCGTATACACTGATGCAGACGAACACGATGTAATCGATCTAATCTCGGAGAACCAAAGACCAGAGTTGCGAGACATTTAACCCTTACGCGCTTAGTAACGCGCGTCCTTTTTTAAAAGGGACGAATAATTTTTCGATCGAATACAGCCTCCGTAGGGTTAATTTTTATACTTAAAATAATTAATAGATCTTTGAAATACAACGAAAAGTAAAAATCGGTTTAATCAAATATTAGAAGTAATAATGGGAATTCATTGAAATTTTAACGAATGTAAATGATCAATTTATATTTCAATTACAAAAAAATGACGAATGGAAGGTGTCTCCGTTGTAAATAAATTGCATCGCAATCATTCACTAAGACTACAATTTTCTATCTATATTACATTCCCCTGAAATAAGTTTTCACCGTGTTAATACATAACACACAATGACTAAATCTAACACGCTCGAATAATCATTTATTAAATACTAACTCAGTTATAATATCAATATATTTGCAGTACCAGAATACTTGTTCAATGCTTGTTCTGTTAAAATAAGAAATACAATTAATAAACGAAATAAACTAATATCCGACGAATAATTCACTGCGATTCGGAGCGATGAATGAAGCAAACCTGAAAACGTTCGGAGTTCTTCAAATGCGAGTTCAATGGGCGAAACCAATTAAAATTGCCCCGTACGATGAATGAATAAGTGGACGAATTAACTAATGCTTTTGAACCTAAGGGAATTACGTGTCCACCGCGACAATAGAATAATGAAACACTAACGAATCGCAAAAGCGTCAGGCTCGATGGCCTAACGATTCGTATGGCGGAGCTTGGTCGAAAAGAAAACTGACTCGTTGATCAGTCACCAGGAGGATATCGTTGGATCTGATCGTTAATCAGATAGATACTTATCTTGTGTCTTCCATAAGATCCATGAACGGGCACGCTTGTGCGACTAATAGAGTCGACTTCGTGAACAACAAGAAGAAAACGAGGAAAAAAGCGAAGGAAAAAGAGTAGGAATAGAGAAAGGAGGACATGAAACGAAGTTGAATTATCTACATCTCTGTTCAAAACGTGGTCGAAAAAGACGCGTATAAGAGTAGAATGATTGGCTCGGTGCAATTGATTTCGTGATTTATGACATCCAGACACAACCGAGGAAGATCGAAAGTTGCTGAGAGGAAAAGTTGATTTTTCGATCACTTCGTCTCCTGCAACGTTCGATCTTCCTTTTTCTTTAAAACGACAACCACCATCTAGAACCTAGGCGAACATCGAGAAGTCCTTCCGCGAAAACGACACAAAAAAATAGGTCCGATGAAAAGTCAACGAGGTGTTTCAAAGTGAGAACTGCTTCCATACCATTAAGATACATCACGCGATCGTGCTAAGCACGATAAATTATCTACAATGCAAATTTCTACGGTACACAAATCTCGAAACGGCCTGCTCCATCGACGCATTCGTTTTAAGTATATCAAGCAAATTTATGCACGCCTCTTTCCCGCGCATAATTATACTGCGCTATAAACATTATTTACATAACAAGTTCAAGTAACAAATATCGTGGCGACGCAGTGTAAAATCCGTACGATGCGGAGCGGCGCAGCTGAAACAGTGCCAGCCGGTTTCAACTCGGTTAAACGTACCGAACACCGAAATACAACTCTGAGATTCAAACATGCCGCCGATGTGTATCGCCAACGTCGATCCTCCGCCAAACTAAATATTCGCGTGCTGTAGTGAAAATCAACTTATCAATTAAATTACTCGATAAATCAACGAAATAGAATAACGTGAATATCAATTATTCGTCTTCTGGTTTATACACGAGCCAAACTAGCAGCACGTGAACCGGCCGAGAAAATGCTCTCAATTGGAAATCCTCTCGAACGTATGCCAACAGGTCTCCGATAATCATTCAGATAATTTTTTTAATCCAATGCGACAGGTGGGATTCTATTACAGGGAAGAGACCCAAGATGTAACATAATTTTTTTTATGAGTTTAGTGCGATAGTGATTAACGATACTAACGCTGCGCATTGTCGTTGCAGCAAAAACAGAATTTAGAAAAGAAATCTTGACGCAAAAGGCAATAGATAGAATCGGCGAATCATTTTACTGGCAAAGTTTGGACAACAATACTGAGCATAACCGATCCACTATAACTAGACGATCACAAATTTATCTTCAACGCCTCGAACCGCGAGGTGTGCTTCCTACTCTGACTCTAAAAAAAATCGTAAACAGCTCGCTACTCGCCGTTCGGCTACTCGTCTGTACCGTTAGCTCATAGTTCCGACGTAAGTAACATCTCGAATACGATCGCCTGACTATTCGACGCGCGCTCATCCGTGCGGTAACCCACGTGTATGTAGTATGTACGCGCGCTAATACTATACGAGTGGCTGTCACTTAAAATACCATCGCTTTGAGACCTGTTGGCATGCATCTCCACTTTGGTTGCTAGGCTGCAAAAAATTTACTAGCAAGCAAAACCTCCTGGAGCCAAGGAAATCGATATGGAGATGAGAGGCGGCATTCGCTATCGCGATGCGGGTGTTCCATATTTATCGATGGAATATATTTAACTATCGATGGAAATATTAATACAAAGCCAGAAGCAGGAAACGAGTTGCAGAAGTTGGTGATCGTCGCAAGACGTTGCGAGTTTAATTGTACATATTTTAAAACGTTTGAAGCACGTAATATAAAGTGTGACGATCGTTGCATTATCATCGATTTAAAGGAAAGTAATTTTTTTTAATAAAAACATTGATCCAATTATAGTAAATTAGGGGAAAAGTTACGGTACTTTGAATTCTTCGAAACCTACGAGGTTTACGGTATAACTTTATACGTTTTATATTAAATTTCCAGTCTGATACCTTCAATACTTGTATATATAAAACTACAAAATTACATAAATTATTAAAATCTAAAGGTACGTTAAAACATTAGTCCACGACTTTTTCAGTCTCGTTTAAAATCGAAACGCCTACAGCTCTTCAACACAATGCATCTCTCATGAAACCCGGTTACCAAGACACCGAAAGCACACACCATTATTGCAATTCAGCCAGAACATATTCACGATACGGTATCTCATTGTCTCAGGCTATTTATATCGCGACGCTATTCGCGTAGGTCACGGTGATGCACGGCCGAACGAACCGATTAAAAAGCGAAGGTAGCCGCTGCGCCGCGCC